>NC_072456.1:11916251-12516251 GCF_027596085.1 Anoplopoma fimbria
GAAATGTAGAACCTTTTGCAAATTTATTAAAAAAGAAAAACTGAAATATCACATGGTCAGACCCCTTTGCTGTGACACTCATATTTAACTCACATGCTGTCCATTTCTTCTGATCCTCCTTGAGATGGTTCTACTCCTTCATTGGAGTCCAGCTGTGTTTAATTAAACTGATTGGACTTGATTAGGAAAGGCACACACCTGTCTATATAAGACCTTACAGCTCCAGAGATGCAGTAGGGAGATGGGAGAAAGTTCCACAAAGTCAACGATCACTGCAGCCCTCCACCAGTCGGGGCTTTATGGCAGAGTGGCCCGACGGAAGCCTCTCCTCAGTGCAAGACATATGAAAGCCTGCATAGAGTTTGCCAAAAAACACATGGAGGACTCCCAAACTATGAGAAATAAGATTCTCTGGTCTGATGAGACCAAGATTGAACTTTTTGGCGTTAATTCTAAGCGGTATGTGTGGAGAAAACCAGGCACTGCTCATCACCTGCCCAATACAATCCCAACAGTGAAACATGGTGGTGGCAGCATCATGCTATGGGGGTGTTTTTCAGCTGCAGGGACAGGACGACTGGTTGCAATTGAAAGAAAGATGAATGCGGCCAAGTACAGAGATATCCTGGAAGAAAACCTCCTCCAGAGTGCTCAGGACCTCAGGGCCGAAGGTTCACCTTCCAACAAGACAATGACCCGAAGCACACAGCTAAAATAACAAAGGAGTGGCTTCGGAACAAGTCTGTGACCATTCTTGACTGGCCCAGCCAGAGCCCTGACCTAAACCCAATTGAGCATCTCTGGAGAGACCTGAAAATGGCTGTCCACCAACGTTCACCATCCAACCTGACAGAACTGGAGAGGATCTGCAAGGAAGAATGGCAGAGGATCCCCAAATCCAGGTGTGAGAAACTTGTTGCATCATTCCCAAGAAGACTCATGGCTGTACTAGCTCAAAAGGGTGCTTCTACTCAATACTGAGCAAAGGGTCTGAATACTTATGACCATGTGATATTTCAGTTTTTGTTTTTTTTATAAATTTGCAAAAAGTTCTACATTTCAGTTTTTTTTCTGTCAAGATGGGTTGCTGAGTGTACATTAATGAGAAAAAAAAATGAACTTTTTCGATTTTAGCAAATGGCTGCAATGAAACAAAGGGTGAAAAATGTAAAGGGGTCTGAATACTTTCCGTACCCACTGTATATGCATTCCTGTGGCATTGTACATGGGCTCAGTAATGTGAACAAGCTTCTACCTGAACAGCACGACACAACTTGGCATGAGCAAAATAATGCATGGGGAAACCGTCCCCCACCAATTGATTTTGTTCACCTGTACACACAGGACAGGTGACAAAAATAAGGATCTACTTGAGGCTGCCATTTTTAACCAAGATTCAAATCCAGACACAGAAGGGTAAAATAAAATCATTACAAAGCAAAATAAAATCTAGGACTCTAAATCTATGTGTATGCAGCTCCCTTTACTATTTTTTTTTTAATCCCCTCTCCCTGATCAGACTCCAAAAATGCCACAATCGAGGAAGTGACTCAACAAAATACAGGCCTTTCCCTGTGATTGTACTGTCCCGTCCTCTCACTCCGGGGCTCTGACACACATTGCTGCTCTCTGTGTATCTCTTCCTCTCTCACGCTATCCTACTTGGACAATTTTTAATCACTTCATCTCCACCCCTCCTCATTTTGTTTATCTGCTTCTTCCTGGCAATGGCTTTCTAGGGGATTTTTCACTCTCCCTTTATTTTCCTCCCAGCTTGTGTCAGCATCTTCCTCTGTGTGTCTCTCTCATTGTCTGTCTCCTCTAATTGGGCGCTGTGCATTGTTCTCCTAGTTGCACTGCTATGAACTCTGTTTCAGACACTTTTATAAAAGCAGTATTTTGTATGTGTGCCTAAGGATTTAGGGAGAAATGCATGGTGACCTTGTAATACTCACAGTTAGACTCACAGTGGATCTAGGCTATGGCCTGAATATATCCGTGTGATGTGTGTGAAAGGACACACAGATGATGAATCAGTCAAACAGCCACAACACAAGGCCGTCTTTTTACATTAAAACTAGAGCCACTGATTAGATCAGACGACACATCTTTGACAGCAAATCACCTACTGTTTTGACAGCAGGCTCCTCTAATCTTTGCGTTGGCCCCGTCAGGATGAAAACAGCATCCCTAGTCTGTTAGTTAACAGTCTGTGCTACTTCCAGTTTGTTTTTATTGTGCTATGTGTAACATTTCTATTTAAATAAACCAGTAGGCACCGATGGGATGATAAGAAGCAACTGCTGCGTGGAAATGTATTTTTTAAAAGTATGAAACCGTTATTAATTCAAGAAAAATGATCTGCAGAATATTGTGCGGTACACAGATTTACTATGCAATGCTTTTCATTTTTAATTCCTCTACACCATTAGAAAATGTTCCTTCCCAATGCACATATACAGTTTAAACTGTCATTTTTTATCTAATGACATTTTGATTAAGACTAAATCTGATATGTCATTCAAGGAATACTTTTAATTACGCTGTAAGAGAACCTCATCTTCCCCCAGCTGCCACTAGATTACACAAACATGTCAGTTTATCTGGCTTTAAATCTTGGGCATCATTACATAAGCTCATATATGTGTGTGCGTGTGTGGGTCCACAAAACGATGTGATTTGGAGGGCTGTTGTGCTTCTGTGTCCGTGAATGAATATGGTGTTAGGAAGAGTGTTAACAAGACCGAGCAGATTGATTTTGACGGCTTTCCCTTCTTCTTCTCCTCTCCTCTCCTGTCTCTGTCTTTGTTGTGGGAAAGTTCATTTGGTTCTCTGTCAAATTTATTGTCAAGCAGAGTCACAATGGACCCGTTCTATTGCGACATATTCAACAAAGAAGAAGACACGCAAAAAGATGCACATTGATGGCTGAACAAAAATCTACATGCACACGTTTCTTATGCCAGAATTGTCTAATGGTGCGTTAACATCTGTGCACAGACTTATGTTATTATTAGGAAAGGCCAGTGACTCAGTTTTGTCACTTCACTCCATAATACGCAGCTACATCAGACGTAGGCTTGTCTATCAGTTCTCCATCCCGGATTTCAATTAACACAGACTCGCATTAATTTGGGCACAGCTAAAAAACATGCAGGCATTTAAATATTTTTCAACTTAAGGCAGCATGTCAATGGTTTGGCAGTCTTAGTCTTCAGAATAGGAACAAACTGTAAAAAGATTTTTGAAACTCTGTTTTCACAAACTGGTGCTATCCTTAATTACCTTCAGCACCTGCATGCCCTGAGGGTCACCTCTAAAGGCACAGACTACTGTGACCCCTAACATACGTGACATGTGGAATTCTAGATGCATCTATCAGGTGAAGGTTTAATCTCCCCAAAGGTAGCGCTAATACAGATGGTCCTTTGTTTAATCTGCTCTTTGTTTTTTTAACAAAATGCATCATTGCATCTTGTTTTTCCATGTTTTATGGTAAAAGGGTAGGAGATATGGATCCTGTGCTGTGTTGCGTTTGATGTAGTGTATGTTTTGTTTAGACTACCGCCTGTAAAGCATCACCTCTGGGACATTTACGTTTTATATCTCAACATGACTGTTATTATTTGGACACACACATGTCCTACAATCACATGTTATTAAAGCAGCAACATACCACTTCTACTGTGCTCCATTGTAGGAATTTTCACAAATATACAGAATGAGTGTATTGAATAGGACCCTTTGAACCCTTCGCAACCTGCGCACACTTGGTTATGACTTTATAACACAATAATTGATAACCCACAACTAACTATGTTTAGCAGGGTAACACACCATGGCACATAACAATTTGTGACACAGACAATTTGTAAAACTAATAATTGTACATTCACAAATGTACACTTCCCAACAGCATGCTGGGTAACATTATAGTTGCTAGCTATTACATAACAGTCTGTTAACAGCTGGGAGAGGCTCTGTTGCTACTGCATATCAAAACAGAAAAGAAAGATGGAAGATGAAGAAAAGGGGATCAGAGATGCACCAGAAGTTTTGCCCATGAAAGGGAGCTTTGTATGTTGTTTGGAAGTTTTTTGGTTAAAAGAAATCTGACATAGCCACTGTTATTGCCTGTGGTGCTAACACTAGCAACTTGCTCTATCGCCTCAAAAAACATGTACTGGATTCAAGGCTGTCAACTTTAGCCCCAGAGAAAGAAAGAAGCCAAAGGGTCAGACATCGCTTAAGAGGCATTTGCTTGAGGCAATACATATGACAGAAAAAGCAAGCACAATAAGATGATCCAAGCAAACCCTATTGTGAGGCAAAGTCACGCCCCTACCGCTGCCCCCCATGTGACCATGTTTCTGAAAAACTAGGCAATGGCAAAAGACGAATATTTTTTGGATCCCGTTTGAATTGTGCCATGAATCACACATATGATGTTTGTCAATTTAAAAGATCATGTTGCAAGTCATGAAAGTGGCAGTAGCATGAGGACAGTTTCTCTAACTGGACCTCATTGAATTTCTAAAGAATACCCCTGTTTTATGTACTCCTGACGGTAGAATAAGCCACGATGAACCTATATAAAAAGCCCAGTCATGCAAAAATAAATAAATACAATGATATACCATGAAACCCCAACTATCTTAAAACATTCTATGGTACAAATGTGTGGTCATACTAAGTATGTGCTTGGCTGTGTCTATGGAGAACCAGATTAAACCAATACCATAAGAAGCATTTCATATTCACAGACGGCGCTCTGCTCTGTTTCATTTCAGTCTGAGATTTCTGCTAGGCCACTGACGGCTGTTTGCAACGCATCAGCCTGCATGAGTTATGTGTTTGGGTCAATGGCAAGACATTAATTACTCATTTGGGAGCAGCATAGCTATCATTGCACAGAGTTCTTCAAGAGGAAAATAATACCTTTAACAATGTTTTCACAAACATGTACAGGACTGGTGCATCATCCTTCAGGCCTTTGTGCCCAAAAACATATTTATTCAAAAATCAATGAAAATGTGCACTTGGGGGCCTCTGCCCAGCTCATTACCAAAACAGACATGAGTCAGCCTCGTGGTTGTTACCCGGGAAACCATATGGCAGCAGAGTCCTGAGCCAATTGGATGCAATGGTATATTGAGCATAGTTGACCAGAGATATGACTATTTGATATCACTGATCTTTCTCCAAGAATTCTCAAATTCATAGGGTAATGTTTTTGTGATAATACAAGGACACCGTGTTTGTGTCTTTCAGGGTAGAACAGTTGCATGTTATTATTTTTTTATATTGTATGATTGGCTGAACTAAACATTACCTCCACAGGCCAACATAGCATAATGATTTTGACCCCATTTCAGATGTTTGAAATGGTCTAAATGTTGTTTGAGTGAGTTTGTGGGGCAGACAAAAAACATCCCCCTCATTCAGCTTATGGCTTTCTGAAAAATTGGAAGATATGACAGCGAACCCCAGGCTTTGATAAAAAAAAGTTGATAAGGGTGATGGGTTAATGTTAACTGTAGTCCAAGTGCTGGCAATGGACTATAAGGCAACTCCACAGGGATCTCAGTAGCATATCAGCTTTCATTACAACTCAATTAAATGAGATGATCTTTTATGTTGAAATGCTTTTGACAAGCTGAGTCAGTGGATATGACCCTGCATGCTTGTATGTCATGAGCTGAGCCAGACAGATAGGGAATTTATTTTTTATTTTATCATAACAAAAACCATATAATCATACTGATACAATTAGATGTTTTAGAATCCTCCAACAACGTCATCAAATAAGCAAATAATCTTCACGTTCCTTATAAAGTCAAGTAAGTGAAGCTCACCATATGGCCTTGTGTCCTCTCTGCCCTCATCTCTGCCACATTCCAGTCAAGGGTTTATCCAAGTTCCAACCGGGCAAGCTCTAAGTACTGGGATTCCCAGTGACAGCGTGATTCCTACTGCCACTGACTAGGATTAACAAGACTACAAGTCTGAAGCCCTGCTAGTAGCTTGCTAGTGGCCTGTGAGAGGTGTGGATGGAGACATGGAGTTAACAAAACTCTGCAACAACATACCCAAGAGATACGAACTACATACTGACATTGCTATTCCTTAGAGCTTTGTCACAGCAAGGACTACAATGTTATCTTTCGCCTTATGATGGTGCTTATAAAATACAATGGGATCATTACATTTAAAAGAGTTGATACATTTTATTTTTTGAGTTTTATTTTTTTGAGCACACAGTGTATAATTTGGCCTGAAGGTATAACAAAAGGTAATGTCCAAATTGCTAAATGTTAAGGCTCTAGGGAACATGAGATAATGTCATGGCAGTTCGCCTGTTACAGTTTGATGTCGTTTCTTGTGTGCAAAAGGAAGTTTTAGCTTGACGGTATAGTGCTAGAAAAAAAGGTCAGAGGGTCACTAAAAGCATTACTGGACAATAAGAAGACTAGTAACTGTCATCTTATTTCAGTAAATAAGAGATACACTGCACTACATACATTTCAAAATTAAATCTATTAAACATCTCTTTTGTCTTGATAATATCTGTGCCCCCTTTATAGAGCTCCTAGCTTCAAAGTCAAACAGGATCAGAAATCCCATTTTGCGCTAGTTTGATTACCGTAAGGAGAGCCGAGTAAATTACTGATGAAACAACTACAAGATCTCAAGAGTACCGAAAAGCATACTGGAGATATGCTACATAATATCACATCTTTTCTAGTGATGATGTATACACACTGTGCACAACCACGGATGCAGTAAACCCTTGATTCATAGCAAGGGATCATGGTAAGTGCTGTTAGACCATTAAGTAAATCATAGAAAGGGGGGGGCTTTAACAGAAAAACAAAGCACAGAAAAATGTTTTTCTGGCGTTTGATTTTCAGGATTTATTGCAGGGAATTTGCATTATTGCGATAATGATCTGGAGGTCACGGTTCATCAACAGTTAAATTAAGCACAATATCCCTGTTTTTATTCACTATATTGTGTCTAGAGCGAAGGGGGTTGTCATCACGAATACTAATACTGCCTCTCTCCATTTTAACTAAAATGAAGAAATAGCCCCATGTCTACTTCTCTGTGTGTTACCCAGGGATAGCCATGACATGGGGCTTTAAAAAGCAGAGCTGACAAGGATTAGCATCCAATTTTAACACCTGACTGTAATCCTGCCCTCACACAGTCCATGCTAAGCCTGAGCTAGCCATGCTAATGGACGGGAAGCGGTTTGCAGACGGTCTATTTTTTTACTTCTGAACTGTTACCTAACAACTTGGCTTCGTGACACAAATGCAGTGGATGACAGGACAGCACACTTGCAGTGGAGGGGGGAGCAGTAGATTAGCTCTTCATTTCTTACTGTTGTAAGAATTGTTGACAATTCTTGAGACTGAAAAAAATAACTTATTGTTTGGTCAATAGGTTCAACTCTGCTTCTGTGATTTTGAATCATAATCCAACACTGTACCTAGATTACCAATCAACACAATTGTTAGACCAAACCACTTTCAGTATATTACTGATCAACTTCTTGCAGCTTATCTTTGAGCATCAAGACACATACTGTATCATAAACCAAATACCAAAGGGGAAACAATGAATCACTTCGGGTTGATCATTAACTACTGGCTATTGTTTTATCTGTTATTATCACCCTGTGAGATCCGTTATTTATATTGATCTATGCTGCATTTGTACCTGTAGAGTCAGCATGAGCTTATCAGACAGAACCACAGAAACAGCCCTAACTCTGACAAGGACAGAAAGGGTAATAATAATAATAATAATAATAATAATAATAATAATAATAATAATAATAATAATAATAATAATAATAATAATAATAATAATAATAATAATAATCAATCCTTTATTAGTCCCACAATGGGGAAATTACAATTCCCTGCATTTGAGGAGCAGTGGGCTGCTAAGAAGCGCCCGGGGAGCAACTGGGGGTTAGGTGTCTCGCTCAAGGACACCTCGGCATGTTGGCTGTAGAGGGGTTCAAACTACCAACCTTGTGGTTACGGGACGAGTGCTCTACCTGGTGTGCCACAGCCGCCCATGTGTCATGGTCGGTCATCATCTAAATGTTAACCTACTGAGCAGTTTATATTTTTTACAATTAGGCGTATGGGACAAACTGTGATGCTGCTATGGTCGCTGTCATTACAACCTGTAACAGTCAGACTGTTGCCTTTTTCATCATATAGTAGCATGGCAGAAATGCCCTGTTATCAAACAATAGTGTAACAGCCCCTTCAACTGATTAAAATGTAATTATTTCAATTTAGATATAGATCTCTGACTTCACATTGCAGGTCAGTTATCACATACCTTTATTTAACATGCTTGGGCAGTTAACAATGGGAACGGACATGAAGAATGGTAAATGGCAAATGGACTGTACTTGTATAGTGCTTTTTTTAGTCTTCTGACCGCTCAAAGCGCTTTAACACTAAATGTCATCATTCACACCCATTCATACACTGATGGCAGGGGCTACCCTGCAAGATGCCACCTGCCCATCAGGACCATCTAATGGTATAAATCATGGTCTCCAACCCACAACAAAATAATCATGACTTTTGAGAAGATGTGAGATTCAACAGATCTAGAGACCCATGTGCACAGATATCCATTTCAATTCATTGCACAGTCAATAGCAACTTTTAAAGCAGTTTTCACTGTACTTTATGAGGTAAGAACTACCTGTTTGGCATGTGGCAGTTATCCATTTAGGGTTTGACTTTATTATGTTGTTTCTTTATTTCTGTGTTTTACTTAAGTGTTACCTTCTTAATGGCAAACCAAAATCCCCCTGTGAAATAAAGTTTGAATGAATTTGCCTTTGATTGTTTTCATGGTCTACACACCTCCACCAAATGGCACGATACTAATGATATCATTACAGCCAATACTGTAAAACTTGGAGATGTTGTCTAAGCAAACACAAGAGCACATCACCCTCCATGACATTTTTACAGAAACATGCATAATGCTTCAAGCCAGTAGGCTCAGCATTTAAAATAAACAAAAATGGTACTCTGAAAAATACATGCCAGAAACTTACTATCTGAGAGCTGCCACTTCAAAATCAATATATAGGTTCCTGCCTGCCCCTCAATACACTGCTAACTAAATGGCATGGCTACTATGCTACTATGACATTTATGACATGATACAACATTCTCTGGTGTGAGATCGCTAAGATCCAACAACACATGGCTGGGCAGCAATAATGTCATTACTTCCCAAAAACACTGATACATACATACAGAAATACAGCCGAGCTAATGTGAGTCTTCCTAAGCAGCAGACAGACCCACTGGCATGAGTTCATTTGCTAAATGCACCGGAATAAACAGGCTTGAATGACATTGTGAAGCTTTTTTGGAGCACAGATAGAAAAAAATATCCACTTTGAGGAAACATACGTAACTGCAGAGGGTAAATATTGTAAGAAATAATGACCTACACATTTTTCCCCATGCTTACTGCCTCAAAATGTTGCCTGTGTATCGTGGGTTGAGGGAGCTTACATAATCGAAGGTTGATTCAGTGAGAGTCAACATATTTAAAATTGTTCTGGTCAAACAAATGCCGAGTTTTCATTCACATGGGATGTATGAACAACATGAAAGATAAGAAATAAGAGATATCATATGAAACAGATGGATGGATGGAGGCTTCCGTGTGCCAGCTGCAGAGCTGTAGGCATTCATCCCTCGATCACTGGCCTTCCCCCCTAGATGATGTCATCAATTAAAGGAACATGAAACTAAAACAATCATCAGTTCTCTTTTTCCTCACTACGCTTAACCCAACAGCAGTGGATCAGTCCAACTATGGGTGGGTGTGAATGTACGCATGCACCCACCGGTACAGAGATGCAGTCCACACGCATGTGCATGGTAAAATGGCAATGTAGCGTGAGCAGATACACAGCAGAGTCATACAGTACTGTGTGAGCGTGTGTCAGTGCATGTGTTTCAGGGAACACCATACAAAGAGAATTTATACAAGTGAGCCAGCTGGGCACATAAGCCCTCCTGCACAATAAATCCAAATAATCCTTTACGATGGGAAGCAGGAAAAAGGGGGGCGGGGGGGTACTCAGACATATACACACACTCACAAAAGGTACACACGGTTCAATTAGCCTCGCCATTGTGCCTCTGTGGTAGACATTCAGTGGTTGTGCCCTTTTCCTAAGAATAACATGCAAGTCACCAGAATGTATGCACTCAAAATAGCAGGGCAGCTTATGACATTTGAACCTCCCAAAGACACACACGCATACACGATTGCCAGTGGATGAAGCATTGCAGGACAAGGACATAAAGGGGGATTACCCTGAATAACAACAGAGAAGGGGACAGCATAATAAAAAAAACAAAAATGATAATCTTACCTTCCATCATGGTTGCAGATTTGCATTCCTCTATCTCCAAAGAGCCTGGAATGAAAGCAGGAGGCGTTGGGAGGGGGTGAAGACAAGAAGCCCCCGGTTACCACAGAGATACAGTAGAATTGATGGGCAGCAGAGCAGCCGTGTGCATGTGGCTAACGCCCTGGCTAACTGTGAGCCTACGACACCCCCAGACGTTGCCTGTCAACTAGCCCAGGAGGGAGAGACAGAGAGACAGAGAGAGAGATAGACAGAGACAGCGACAGAGACAGAGAGATAGAAAGAGAGAGACAGGAGAGAGGAGGGGTAGGGGCCTGGCCGGGCGAGTTGCCGATCAGAGCTGGGGCTTAAGCCATGGATGCTGCTACTGCTGCTGCTGCTGCTGCTGCTTCTGCGGCTCTAACCTACACATTCAGCGAAGGATGCTGAGAGGTGGGGGGGGCAAAGCTAACTGGAGGAAAAAAAATAAATAAAAGAGGCAGGGTAGAGAGAGGGAGGGAGCGGGGCGGAGGGACCGAGAGGGAGGGAGGGTTATGTGTGTGTGCATGTGTGTTTGGCAGTGTTGAGGAGAGGCGGGGTCAGTTTGCTGAGGTCAGAGAGGGCCTCGGCCAATCCCTGCAGCTCTTTGTGGAGTCACATGGCTTACAGCTTGACTCTCCTGACACCATGGCTCAAGAGAACTCTACATTAGTAACCGCTCTTGCTTGACAAATACTTGTTCGCACACACTAAATGCACACACATGTTTACATGTGCAAATAGAGGCACAGAAAAAGCCACCGGACATGTACAGAGTAAATACAGAGGATCTGCTAAACACACAAACACACACACACACTTGCACCCCTCCCCTGCACCCTACCTTATGTCAGTGCAGTATGAGTCGAGCCTCCTTAGCGGTGAATGACATTACTTATTTGCTCGCGGAGAGCGAAGCCTGCAGGTGTGAGCCAAGTGACAACCCATGTTGAGGACATACACGGACTCTACAACAACACACCACTGCACAAAATTGTTTGGCCTGAACCTTCCTGCAGAGTGTCTAATCCTGTACTGGCTGTTTGTGTGTGGCTGCCTGTGTTCCGCCCACCCTGGAATAAGGTGTGGTTTCATTCGGCCCTCCCTTTCTCTCCTCCTGTCCCTGTTCCCTCCCACCTTCCCCTCTCTCTGCCAGTCTGTTTCACTCCGCTGCCCTTTTTCTGTCTCTGTGCATTCCCACTGCACCGGGACCGGGATCGATCAGTGTGACGTCATGGCAACGCAGGCTGCAACTGCAACCAACGAGCAGCAAGGGGACGGTGACAGAGGAGCCTCTGGAGAGGGGTGTGCGCTTGTGTTTGTGTGTGTGTGTGTGTGTGCTGATTAATTTTCTATGAGAGGGTGCACAGAGAGAGAGAGAGAGAGAGAGAGAGAGAGAGGGAGGGAGAGAGAGAGGGGGTGAATGTTTTTGTGGATTAACCAAAGAGCAGAGGAGACTGACAATTAGGCAAACCTAAAAAACAACAACAACAACAACAAATGAAACACTAGAGTGATAATTTACCAAAAAAAAGAACAATCAGGAAATAAAAGAGGAAGGATGCAGCAAAGGATTTTAGTCTATTGTTGTTAATATTAGTTCTAGAAATTTTATTTTTATTGTTTTTCTGTAGTATTAGTCATGGAGGTATTGTATCAGTATTAGGGGTTGGCGGTACACCAGTTTCATCACCGTCAGCGGCGTCACGTTCGGCCATGACATGGATTTACACACACATGAGGCTACTGCTGGTCCGGTCTGTCCCGGAACCTCTTGCTTGTCGTTTTGACGCCAATGTTTACAAGTTAGAGCAGTCAGATACTCTGAATGAATCACATAACATTTACATTATGGGGCAGGTTGCTCCTCCAAAAACATATTTAAGCCTGTTCTCATTCTTATTTGGAGCCAATAAACACATCTGGTTTTTTTTAATAGTTTTTTTCTGTCTTAAGATAGGTTCTCTTACATTGCCAATAGAGTGAACATTTGTAGAATCAAGTTTTGAGTAGAGTATCCCTTTCAATTTTGTAATATCTTAATATGGTATCGTCACCACAGTATGGATTTTTCAGTTCAGTAATTTACATGTATTTTATGTATTTAGACAAGCATAAGTTTCCTAATATTAAAATCCAATGTATATATTCTGTATTGCAAGGTCAGACAAATAATATAAAAAGTAAGAGTAAGTAAATAATAAAAAAGTGCAAATAAGTATACATAATGTAAATTATGTATACTTATTTGCACTTTTTTATTAATTTATTTGAATAAATCTTGTTTGTGTCAGGGAAGTTCATCTTCAGGAACCCTTTAATTACTCAAAGTCTGTGGATTCTCCTCATACTGTAAATGTCACATTTTCCACAGAAAGAAAACTTGGTGGTAGTCATTTTCACCACTAGCTGTGCATTTTTTCCAAATATTACTCAGTAAGTCTCATAAAAACTAAAGTATGAAATATGCAAGCAACCAACTCCACTACTGGTTGATAAGGACTTTTTAAAGCCACTGATCAGTGTATTCCTTGCTTAAGAAGAGTGAGATTGCGGATGCCTCACTAGGAATTAATTCACTCATTTATAGGTGTGACTGTGCCAAAAGTTGGGTGAACATTCCTCTGGAAGCCCAGTATTCAGTGGATCTGTCAGTCTGTAGCCATGCTTTAAGAAAAGAGAGTCGGTTGACTCTCCATGCTCAATGAATCCTCCGGTTAAGCTAAAGCCCATATGATGGTGACTACCTGCCTCCAAATCTCTCGTTCCCTCATTTATCTCTTCTTCCTTTTTCATATACCGATTTCTCTCTTTTCCCTTTTTTTTTTCTCCCCAAGTCGTCTATGTGGCTCATTCTGTCTCTTGCCGCCTCCCTCCTTTCATCCCTCTGTCTTTCCTTGCCCAGCTCCTTGGTCTTTACACCCAGCAGATGCTTCCCAAAGAGAGGGTACAGCACCCTACCATCGTGCCAGCTGCTTTAAACTCCCTTCCCCCTTGTCCATCCGTCTCCCCCCTCACTCCAAAGCTGTATTTTGTGACTTCACTGCACTCTCACCTTTTTGATTTTATTTGCTGCCTCCCCTTCTCTTGTCTTCTTATTTACCTCATTCTTTAATTTCTGTTCTTGACACATCTCTATTTTTATACATTACTCCTCTTGTCTCACCCCTGCTCACTCTCTTGGGTGTGAGACAACAAGCATCTTCTCCTGCACTGCCATCTAGTGTTCACTGAGAATTATGAGAGATATTAACCATTGTGCTGGACTTGAGGCCTTACTGCTGTGGATATTTGCTCACTGTACTGTAGCACCATACATATACTGTACTGGGCATTTCTGTGGCAGCTAGGTTGATATTTGACCATTCAAATAAAGAGGTCTGTATATTGATTGTTTAGCTGACAGATGCTGCCATGCCAGCTAGTGGAGGAGTGCAGAATAAAGGAGGAGGAAAGGAGGGGGATTTGCTATATAAAGCCTAATGCCCTGTAAGCTCTGCAGTAGTTTGAGCAGCATGAATAAAGACACACTTATGTCATTTACTATTGAGAGTAATAGACAGCTACACCCTCACTATGGGACTATGGTTAAGTTTGCATTTTCTGCATAATTACCAGAGAGGTGCCTTTTATGACCCGCTTCATAATAGGTTTTCACAACGCTCTTTAAAAAAAAATGTATGCATCCCATTCATATGCATGCCGATATTGTCCAAATTGAAAAAAAAATCCAATCATATTTAAAAATACTACAAAATACCTCCGTTGATACAATTTTTGGTCTGCGTCACAGAATGCACCATAACAAATGCTAAAAACATTCACTGATTAAGATTTAACTTTATATTCAAACTTCTTAAGTTACAAATAAAACATATCTAAAAAAAATGACCCCACTGGTGCTTAAAAGGATTCAGTGAATATTTCTTGAACTTTAACATTTTGAAACCTTTAAAGATTTTAACATACAAAACATCAATAGGTTATATTCAGCCTTTGCTTTTATTTTAAGTAAATGTTGTTACATACAAAAAAATGGTAAAATTCAGTTTAGCATTGATATGTTGTTCTCTGTGTTTTATGCGGGTATATTTTCAGTTTTGTTTATAATAGAAAAGGTTTATTTGCTTCAACAATGAATGAGGGTTCATACAATTAGATATATTGTCATTGATGATTTATGGAATAATGGTGACTTATAAATATATCAATTCAATTTGAACTAGAATGAAATGGCATTAAAAAGAATGCAGCCACAGACAAATATCTTGTCAGTGCACCTCAAGTAACATAAACAACATATGACACTTATTATTCAACCCTGAACTCAGAGTCAGAAGATCAAAAACAACAAACCCGGCAACATCTCTCTCTATTGTCACTTAGTGAAAATCATCATTTATATATCCTTACAATGTTACTGCATCAGACCTCTCCAAAGATCTAAATGACTGAAACATGCAATCTCAATGGCTCAATTCAAAAGTGTGTTTGAATGCCATGGGATTAAATCCATTATGTCTCTTAATCTTTCTAGCTTTATGTATCTAATCCTTCCTCCCTCACAACGTCTGTCTGTATAAGAATGTCCCCTAATGCACCTTCTGAGAGGACACACTGCAAAGTAAACATGCAAACACACAGCATATACACAAACGCGTAAAAGCACACAAAACACCCATATCCAAATGTTATTCACAATAAAATATCAGTAAGGTCAACAGAAAAGTGAAGGTTAATGGCTACATATAGTGCATGCAGCCAAAATTACACACACTTACTTCTAGTAAAGGTCCATACACTCACACAAACATATTTCATGACAGGAAATCAAATAATCTAGAGTAAACCCCATGAGGAAAACTGAGAAAGAAAAGTTACCTAAATGACTCATTTTCAGATAAGCTGACAATCTACGCTGTCATTGCTGAGGGGTTGCTCTACTGTACTGACTTGTCAAGAAAGTTTTATTTTACCTACTGTACCTGCAATGATGCGAAACCAGCCGGTACACAACTCCTCAGTCATTGAAAGGTCTGTCCATGGACTCCCTCGTTCACACCCCAGCCAGACAGAGGGATGAAGGGAGAAGACGAACAGAGGATGAAGACGGTTCACTGGAGGTACTGAAAGGGAGACGAGAATGAGGAGTAACCACGGACCCCGTCAGGCTGAGCTGCTCAGAGGACATGCACGTACGCTGATCACGCTTCCAGAGCATAGAATTAAGAGTGCACCAGCAAAGGCACCAGCAAAGGCACACGACTACGGATGATCACAGCATGTGGGGAATAGTAATGTGGCAAAGTAGGCTAGACAAATCGGTCATTTAAGGTCAACATGTCCTTCACTGCAGTACCGGCAGAGAGAGAGCGAGAGAGAGAGCGAGAGAGAGACAGAGAGAGAGAGAGACAGAGACACACACACACACACACACACCTACCTACCTACCGGAGGCAACACTAACCTCTAGAAGTGGTTGCCAAAACTGAAAATATGGTTGACATTTTTATTCACCTTATATTTTGAGTAATTAAGATACAATGCAGTTATATTACTGCTTAATAATGAAAATGTAACGTTATTCATGTCATGTGTTGAACATGCTTTGCAATATCATTTTCTCACCAGCTCAAAGTTGCTGTGATACTTTGCCTCCCAAGACTTGATACATTTCCTTTTTAGTTTGGGTTTAGGTTCAACTTGTGCTTCGTCAGTTGTGAGGGGTAGGTTCATCTTTTCACCCCTCGGTCAGACAAACATTATTGCTTCACCGTAGTCTCTAAAACAGGTGCTTGTGCCCATTTGTGTTGACGCACCAAAGCATGTGCAGAGCTGATGTTTGCAGCTTCTTCTTCTGGTTCTGTAACAGCAACTTTGTAAAATCACTTAAGCAACAAACATTAAAAATGTATGTATTTGGGGGTGCACGTTTTGGCTGTTTGCTGTCCCTACTTTTTATATGTTAAAAAGTGGTTGCCACTGATGGCTACCAAAGGCCAATAATTAGTTTGGCCCTGCCTAAACACCCACACATACCTAGAATCCTGTTATTCATATTAAGGCTGAAAATTAATCGGAATTATTTCTCACCAACGACGTTGGCTTTCCTGAATGATCCACTGTGTTTGAATATTTTGCAATTCTAAACAAACAAAAATAACTTTGTTTAGTAAATTATTATTTTTGAATATACAATAGTACACAATAGTTAGATGTCATACATGACATTTAACATTGGCAATAACTGGTGAGCTGGACCAAAAAAAAGAGATGATTTATTTCACTAAAAGAACACAAAAGTGGCGTGCTGTTGGCGCCATCTACTGTTCTGTTTAACACAGTGCACTTTCCTGCTACATAGTGTACCCCTCTCACTCCTCAGCTCATTACTTCAGCTGCTCTCAGCATCCTTTTTCAACAACAGTACAGGGACGGTAAAGCAAGCTGTCACAAGCATCAGCAGTATCACATACACAAACACATGTTCATTAAACACATGGAAAGGAAGGAATCCAGGTACAAAAAGGTTATCTATTTGTGATTTTTCGCTATCCACAAGCATTTAAGACAGACACTTACTATTCAGTAACAGACTATGGGCAAGGATGCCCTTATTTCTGGCACATTGCATATGCCTCCCAGGTGGCAGAAACTTCTGAGAAAAGTGAGGCTGTTTACTTCAAAAGTCTCTCTCTCTCTCTCTCTCTCTCTCTCTCTCTCTCTCTCTCTCTCTCTCTCTCTCTCTCTCTCTCTCTCTCTCTCTCTCTCTCTCTCTCTCTCTCTCTCTCTCTCTCTCTCTCTCTCTCTCTCTCTCTCTCTCTCTCTCTTTCTCTCTCTCTCTCTCTCTCTCTCTCTCTCTCTCTCTCTGGGTCATCACTCTTCTCTCTCTCTCTCTCTCCTCACACCTTTCGCCTGTGGGGTGCAGTGTTGCTCTAGGCTGGCAATTCTTCAGTAATGTCTCTCTGTATGTGTTTGCGGTTCCAGAAATGTTTTCACCACCAGAGAATTGAAGAACCACTGGAAGTGGAGGGTGAAGGAGGGATGCCACTACATTCATCAAATGTGTCTATAATTCCCTCCTCAGTTTCTACATAAAAATAGCAAACTTGCCCAAATTGTGCTCTTGCCTTTGCGCCAGTAACAGCTTCCATTCTGTTGAACGAAATAAAATAAATCAATGGCAATTGTGATACATGATTACTTATCAAATGAAAATATCAAACTTTTCCTGTGTCAAAATTATCACGTAACAATGTGCTTCTTTAAATGATAACTACTGTAAATAAACAAGCTGGATACAGAGTTGGGCTTTATGAATGACAGTTTAAAGACCAAACCATTAAAACATCATATAATCAATAATCCAAAGTTATTTTATCCTTACTCAGGTGATCATCTCATAGCTCTTCAGATAATCTGGCTGCAGGCTAAAACAGGACCAGTTAAACAAAAGTGATTCAGCAATGCAGTTCTATCTCTTGCCACAGTTGCTGAGGTGAACAGGATGATGACCCTAATTCAGTGCTACAGGTGCAGCGCACTGAGGAGCAGGGAAAGCCCGGGTAAAACATGACCATGCAGTGATGTGAACAAAGCCAACAGGGAGAGAGAGGGGGGGACTTTTCTCCTACGATCAAATCATCAAGTTCACTCGCAGCTAGCCAACACACAGACACACCAGCTAGCAGTAAATATGTTATTCATTCATGCACTTCTTCTATGCTTTGTCACCTTTAACTACACAACATCTAATAAAGCATGAATCGATGATGAAAATGTATTGGATTCATCCATCCATCCATTTCCTTCCACTTATCCGGGGCCGGGTCAGCAAGCTAAGGAGGGTCCTCCAGACGTCCTTCTCCCCAGCAACACTTTCCAGCTCCTCCTGGGGAACCCCGAGGCGTTCCCAGGCCAGACGAGATATATAATCTCTCCAGCGTGTTCTGGGTCTACCCCGGGGCCTCTTACCAGTTGGACGTGCCTGGAAAACCTCTAAAGGGAGGCGTCCAGGAGGCATCCTGATCAGATGCCCGAGCCACCTCAGCTGGCCCCTTTCGACGCGAAGGAGCAGCGGCTCTACTCCGAGCTCCCTCCGGATGTCTGAGCTCCTCACCCTCTCTCTAAGGCTGAGCCCAGCCACCCTACGAAGGAAGCTCATTTCGGCCGCTTGTATTCGCGAGCTCATTCTTTCGGTCAGTACCCAAAGCTCATGACCATAGGTGAGGGTTGGAACGTAGATGGACTGGTAAATCGAGAGCTTTGCCTTACGGCTCAGCTCCTTCTTCACCAAAACGGTCCGGTACAACGCCCGCATCACTGCTGACGCTGCACCGAACCGCCTGTCCATCTCCCGCTCCATTTTACCCTCACTCGTGAATAAGATCCCGTGGTACTTGAACTCCCTCGCTTGGGGCAGTGACTCACTCCCAACCCAGAGGGTGCAATCCACCGTTTTCCGGAAGAGAACCATGGCCTCAGACTTGGAGGTACTGACTCTCATCCCGACCGCTTCACACTCGGCTGTGAACCGCCCCAGTGCGTGCTGAAGGTCACGTTCTGAAGAAGCCAAAAGAACCACATCATCTGCAAAAAGCAGGGATGTGATTCTGAGGTCCCCAAACCGGAAACTCTCCTCCCCCGGCTGCACCTTGAAATCCTGTCCATGAAAATCACAAACAGGATTGGTGACATTGGGCAGCCCTGGCGGAGGCCAACACGCACTGGGAACAAGCTCGACTTTGTGCCGAGTATCCGGACACAGCTCTCACTTTGGTCATACAAGGACCGAATGGCTCGTAGTAACGAACCAGGTACCCCATATTCCCGCAGTACCCCCCACAGGACTCCCCGAGGGACACGGTCGAAGGCCTTCTCCAAGTCCACAAAACACATGTAGACTGGATGAGCAAACTCCCATGCACCCTCCAACAGACCTGCAAGGGTAAAGAGCTGGTCCGCTGTTCCACGTCCAGGATGGAATCCGCATTGCTCCTCCTGAATCCGAGGTTCGACAATCGGACGGAGCCTCCTTTCCAGCACCCTGGAGTAAACTTTCCCGGGGAGGCTGAGCAGTGTGATACCCCTATAATTGGAGCACACTCTCCGGTCCCCCTTTTTGAAAATGGGAACCACCACAATATTGATTCAGCATGGATTCATGCTGAATCAATATTGTGTCTAAACTGGGTTTTAATGGATGCATTAATGCCATTACTTTGACTGCCATAGGACATGTTTTGCATTGATGCCATATTGTTTCCTTTGTCAACTAAACCCTTAAATGTGACTCTAACCTTGAGGTATGTCAACACAGTGAATGTGTTTTACTGATATGATGCCTCTCATTAAACGTCAGCGCAACGCCCCTGGGCTCATGTTGCAGTTGTCACGTCTCATGTCCCAAGGCTTCATGCCATTTCCTGCATACTGCTGAAGCAACATCCCTGCAAACCCTCCACCCTGCTCCAATTCTCTCCGAACCCCCCAAAGTGCCTCGATGAGGGATGCTGATTAAGCAGCAGTCATTAAATGTACACAAACAGCCACCCACAGATTAGCCAGCGGCGAGTGCAGTCAAACCAAAACAACTCACTCTCCACTCAGCGGCAGGGGAAGGCATGCAGGGCGGTAAGGCGTGGCGGTGGCAGGGTGCCATGTCTAGGGCCTACGTGCCATCCAGCCACTCATGATACTCTGTTAGTAATTCCAGACAGACACACTGTTCTCTGTCATTACCCCACTTGCTGCCCTGCCCAGGGGGCCAGGCACTCACAGACACACTACGTCAAGCATCAAGGTTTTCTGAGTAATTAGCACCCACTTCCTAATTACTTGATGCTGCTGAGGAGGCTGGCTGGCCGCTCATAAATGGATTTGGATTTAGTCCGAGTCCACTGGGGGGATTATTTTGATTCAGAGCTTTATGTTCTTATAGAAAGTGATCGGAGTTCGAAGAAACACTATTATCAGGGCAAACAGTACTGCCGTGTTATACTTCAGGTGCCAGGTCAGGCATTGAGCCAGTGGTCAGTTAGTTAGCTAGTTAGTTATCAAGTGTTGTAGCAGCATAGTATTTCATTGCGTAGTTGGTCACCCTGGTAGAGATTCAGTCAGACTTTGTACCAGCCATCTGAAACCAGTTAAAAGGGGGCAGTTTAGTACAAAATGAAAATCAACTTACAGAGATTTGAAACTTGAAATGATAGTCTTTGTATGACTACATTCACATTTCCCACTACCTCCCTGCCTGTAGCACCAGTTTAATAACAAATACGGTCAAGCTGGACTATTCCTTGACCCCCATACCCTATCCAGAGTCAGACTCTGTAAAAATCCCCCTCTGAAAAACCAGGTCCTTCAGGGGATGGAAAAGATGAGCTCATCCCTCTGATACTGGGCCGGTCTGTTTCTGTGGTCTCCCTAATGGTCTCCAGGAAGTCAACACTGGTCCAATAAGTCCCTCTTACTCACACCAATTACCATTTCCACACGGGGTCCAAGCCTAAATAAACGGAGCCGCAAATTTGCTATACAATCAGCTTATATCTATAAACATCGGAGAGGTTTAAATTAGGCCATTCCCAAGAGTACCGGCCTTTGCTTGGACAACATGGCTGAGATGACAGAATGGAGCCAGATGAACTCACTGCAGGGAGTTTCAAAAGGAGTATTTTAAAGACAACACAAATAGCACAGGCATGAGTTCAACAGTGCCAAATAGCTGCTTTGGGTAATTCAAACACAACATTTTAATACTATGGAAAATATGTTTAACTTGATATTCTTTTTGTGGGAAGGTTTTACTCTGTTTATCTGGTAAATGACCGGCATAAAGAACACATTAAGCTAAATGAGTTCTCTTCCTAGAGCTAAGGTGGGAACAGAAAATCCTCATAGCGGAGTAAGTCTAAATAGGAGAACAATTTGCCTACACTTGCTTACTGGCTCCCTATTGGTTGGCTGGACACCCACGAGAATTTTGCTAATATAGGTTATGTGTGTGTGTGTGTGTGCGCTATGACGTGTCGTAAGGAGCCCAAATAGGCCTCCCAATGACGCATTTAATACTTAACCCATAATTCATGAGGCATCTTAAAATAGGAGTGTCGATTTTTAAGTTCTGCTCTGACAGCAGTGAGAATAATGAAGCTGCCTCCGACATAATACAGTAGGGCATGAAGCAGATTCATCTCATGTTGTAGGAAGTATAGGTTGTCATACTATCATTCACAAAATGACTGGTGATCATGGTTTACCAGTTCCGGATGGTTCATCGTTACTCTTCTCCCTCTCTTTACAGGCCTTTAAAATAAATGTAGTGAATCCAAATAAGGACGCACACAATTCATACACTCACCACACTACCTGAGTCAGGAGGGTAGAGGATCAGTGACGCAACAGGTTCTTCTGAGGCGACTAAAAAATACTGTATGTGAAAGCATGTTTTTGCATATGTGAGTGTCATGTGTGGGAGTTGATGGGTAATCCTTTAAGCATACAGCGATTCTTTTAGCATATTTTAGCTCAGTTTCTACTGTAATATTATTAGATCACACACACGCACGCATGCACGCGGCCTTCTGGTCTGCGCTATGTTGAGGTGTACTAAGAGGACTCACTTGGGAGTGTGCATATGTAGCATGCCTACATTTGCACACACACAAAATATTGCTGACACATCAAAGGCCTTCCCACCATGCTGGAGTTGACTCTTTTCCAGAATGCAGCAGCAGATAATATACAAATATACTTCAACCCACACATTCTAATATCAGTGTGCATGTAAACACATATAACCAGAAGCAATACTATCCATAAGGCCCAACATGCCTTGCCCTTTGTTCCTCATTGTAGTAGACTTGTTTCACACCATCTCCTCAGTGTACCATAATAAAGCATGTTTTCCTCTCCTCACAGAAAGCTGCAGCTTACCCACGTGCACACTGCTCACGCAAATCGCTCAAACACTTCAGGAAACTCTCAGCCTTAAAATCAGCAACCTTCATGACAATGATGGACACAAAACTAGAACTTTTACATTGGCAAATTACATATTTATTTTCCAATCACACCTACCTCAAAGTGAAGAATCAAAACGCTGATATCAGCCGATAAAGGAAATTGTAGTCCCAAGATGTTCTGCCCTTTTCTTTTTAGGACCTTTGGCCAACTACCTTTGCTCAGTGAAGTCCATTTGTGATCTGCAATACAAAAAAGACCTGATCAGACTAAACCCCTTAATATGTATCATCTGACTTAGCCATATAGGTCCTAGAAATTGTTTTGAAAGTACACCTTGACATTTACTGACTGACCAGGTTCCTGACAGACTGGATACTTGAACAAGGTGAAGTTTATTATTAATGTATTAAAAGAAAAAAAACTACTTATGTCTAATACTTAGAAAAATAAATGGGTTGGCTGGCCAAATGGTTGGTGTTTTCCCGAGCATGCAGATAGGCCTGAATGACTGATGCTCTGAGGAAATACTTTGCTCCTCCACACTAACACATACTGCGAGGCTTCCCCCATGAACAATCCAAGCCAAAAGCATCATGAATGACTCAGCCCGTTCTCCAACAGCAACAATAACACATTCCTTTATTTAACCATGCTTGTTGGCTGAGGAGAAATTCTTACCTCTAGATTTAGTTCTATTTGCGCAAACTATCAGAGGAGATTTGGGGCACAGGGAGATAATACACCAAAGACTATCACACCCACTGCCTTGCTGAAGGTGTATATGTTGCCGGTGTTGCAGGGTGACATCTCTTAAATTTCATGACACAGATAAGTCTCAACCGGTGGACTCTTTGTCAGCATTGGCCTTTCAAGGTTCAGGGCTGATTTTAGACAGCAGGTGGCGTTTTGAGCCATTTTAAACCAATGAAATGCAGATTATTATAAATTTGGTTTGAAATGTCAATATTAATCAGAATCAGAATCGATATTAGCTTTAATGGCCATGTATGTGTATAAATACAAGGAATTTGACTCCGTTTTCCGTTGCTCTCAAAATACATAAACAGAAACAGTAAAATAAACTAAAAATAAGGACAACAAAGTACTACAAAGGTAAGCATACACATTTAACAACTATGTACACATATAAATGTAAATATACAAAGTTTATATGAACATAAAACACAATAACAATGATAATGAAATGGAGATAAAAGTGCATTGATACATAGTGCAAGGCTGCTTGTAGAAATATGAAAAGGTTGTCACAGGATACTTTATGTACATGAAGTAGGTGGAATGTTTAAATGTACCGGATTATTGCACACAGATTTGTTTTTGACAAAGTATGACTGATTAAGTGTTCATCTGAGTGACGGCCAGTGGAAAGAAGCTGTTCTGGTGCTTGGATATTTTGGCATACTGTGCTCTGTAGAGCATTCCAGAGGGGAGGAGTTCGAACTGGTGAATAAGCAGCTGGGCCTTTTCCGTGATGGTGTCGATATTAAAAGGCCCACTTTAGGTCCTGGGAGATTGTGGATCCCAGAAATCTGAAGTCTCCAGCAGACACAGTGCTGTAGAGTATGGTGAGGTGGTATGGGGGGGGCAGTGTTTGGGGGCTCCTCCTGAAGTCCACTGTCATCTCCACAGTTTTGAGCTTGTTCAGCTCAAGGTTGTTCTGACCGCACCTGAAGGCCAGCTGTTCAACCTCCCGTCCGTAGGCAGACTTATCATCGTGTCTGATGAGGCCGATGACCGTTGTGTCGTCTGCAACTTTAAGAGTTTAACAGATGGGTCTCCTGAGGTGCAGTCATTGGTGTAGAGGGAGAAGAGCAATGGGGAGAGCACACATCCCTGAGGGACGCCAGGACTGTTAGTCCGGGTGTTGGATTTGAGCCTCACCTCCTGTGTTAATACCAGTACACTAGTAACGTGTGCAGTACTTTTTTAAATCAGTCATTTATTCAAACTATTCTGACTATAGTATAGTATTCATAGAAGTAAATGTTAAATGTATTGCAAAAAGTTAAAAAGTGGAATACTTATTTCTTATCAAACATGTTCTTGGCACCTGAGGCTTTTAATCATTTGTTCCCAATCTGTCCCTGTGCTGCAGAATGAAATGGGACACAGTTATATCTTCATGGCAAGAGCCCAGAATCCATTGTCTAATAATGCTGAATTTGAGGGTTTTTTAACAACGCAACACAGGAAACAAGGATCAGAAATTTCCCAGGCCAAATTTCCCAGGCAAAGTCCACCTAAAACTGAGACCTTATTCCTCTCTCATCACTCTCAGGCTTGGCAATCCTTTCTCTCCCCAAATACTACCAACCTCTACGTGAACTCACTCTACTTGAACTCTCACATGTGCAATAGGCCTCTGGGATATAATAGTTGTTCCAATACAATACTCCAAAGCCCAGAGCTACGTCTGATATCTGTAATGAGCTATTATAAACTGTAAAGTCTGCCTCAAAGAATTGTCAGGGGTAAATTTGTACTGAAAACATATTTATGTGATTTGTCCAACTCGGACCGCTGAAACCTTAAATTATCTTCAGATAAATGTTGAATGTATTTTTGCACAGAAGGAGGCCTGAGGAATGTGTCCCCCATCACTTACATTGAAAGTGTATAAGAGATTTCAATGGCCAGGAGGAACAAAAAAAAGTATTACAGCACAAAAAGACTTTATGGGCATGTGACTATTGTTTTAAGACTGACTTCAAAAATTAAGAACCTCTTTTCTCCAATGATATTTGTTTGAATAAAAATCAAAGCTGTGTCAAATGTTCTCCAACAGTATCTAACCTAATAAATGCAATCAATCCACAAATGTTCAAGCTGAATGTGCTATCATTAAGTAAACATGCATGTGCCGAACATGACTCAAACTGCATTAGTCAGACTGTGTCTGATCAATGCCAGGACCACTGATGATACATGATGGAAATGTTGGAATGGAAGCATGACCCACAACTCAGGTGTAGCTCCATGTGAATCAGCACATGCAACAACACAGGTTTGATTTAACAAACTCAATTAAAGGACTATATTCTGATTGGACACAACCGTCACGTGCTGATGTCGCAGTCTGGCCTCTGATATTTTGAATCAACCCTCCCCAGGCATCAATGCCACAATACATAGAAAACATACTCGGTGTAATTAATCAAACAGATTATTAATTTCCCAAACACATTGTAATTATTTTTCCATACCAAACCTCATGGTGCAGTGAGCTTTGCCTATCGATCTAAATGAATTGACTGGAATACACTTGCATCAAAACAAATAATTACTCAGCTGTTTCAGATGACAAAAGCTGATTAGTCTTGTAGCCCCGAATCCTTTCTCTACTCCCTCCTCCAGCCCTCAGTTGCACGTGCTAGATTGCAAAATTGCGTAATAAACTTAAATAAAGATGGCAATGGCTTGTGTGTGTGTGTGTGTGTGTGTGTGTGTGTGTGTGTGTATATATATATATATATATATATATATATATATATATATATAAAATAAAAAGCCTGAAGATTGATCAGAAATCAATGTTGACATTTGGAGTCAATGATTGGAAATATTTTACATAATGACCCTTTACTTGTCTTTTAATCTCATATAGGGTTTAGCAACTTTTTGAAAGTGAGATTTGTCAAAAACCCAGGGCAATATTTACACTTATTCTAGTCTTGCTTGTTTTACAACCAATGTGGTTTATTATCCCAAAAAACAGCACTTCACCAGGCAAGTGCAAAAAAAAAAAAACAACATGTACCAGAGATTTGGGATTTACCATCTTTTCAATTGTATTACTCAGACAAGGATGATAAAGGATGATCCCAGATACTAAATAAATGCCAGTTTCTGTTCATTTCAGGGCTGAGTTGTTTTGCACAGGGTCTTCATGGTTATGGGAATATTGCTAAACAAATGTAGACAAATACACAGGCCAGCTCTGTGGGTAGTACGTCATTTAGTGTAATTAATTTCTGGCAAACAATTTTATTTACTATCACACATTTTTAACTTCGATATCCTTTACCACAAATGACTGTAGGTTACTCACTTTCAATTCCAATGATCAGATGTACTCCAATGATTAAAGCTGGCATATAGTGACAGAGACAGTAGCGTTAGTCATCCAACACATGTTTACATTTGAGTCATGGAGCTGGATCACGTTAACGCTAACTGTTAGCTCCATTTCCCCTCAAAGTTAAAACTTCTCTTACCGATGTTTGACAACGTTTTTATTCTTCACATCTCCATCCCTTCTGTGGAAGCCAACGACAGTCTGTCTTCTGCAAAATGAAGAAACTTTTAAAACTGTTTCCAAAACGTGTGACTGATTTGCTCAGCCAATGAAGATGGACGCCGGAAGTGACATAAAACTTTCTAATACAAAGCTGACGTTAGGATTGATATTGAACAAAATATATTTAAAACGTTTAAATTCATATAATGTTTTATAATGGTTCTATAACAAATAACCCGATTTATATAACATTATGATTAAAAGAGCTGATGGTCCTGGCAACATGCGGCTAGTATTTGTCCCCATATGATACAAAACCATTGTATTAACCTTTGACACTTTGGCATGGATTGAGTGTCTGATTTATTTCTGAAATAGAAATAGGGGCCCCCCAAGTAATTTGACAACACTTAATGGAACCGTTGCACAGAGTACATTTCAAGATTCCCAAAATACTTCTTTCAACTAGAACATAAGTATTTCACAGTTACAATCTCTTTTCACACGATAAACGGCAAAAACAATAACCGAAAGTGACAGACATCATGGCTTATTTTGTCGTGGACAAATAGAAATCTATCAAAAATAACCTAAAAATCAAACCTTTCTAAAAAAAAAAAAAAAAAAAAAAAAGGATATACATTTCAAACGTTTGAATTAGATATTGATAGACTTGGTTGATATGAAACATCCAGTCATTCACATGGTGCAGAACAGGTGAATTTTGATTTTAAAGCCACGTGTGAATATCATCAGTGTTATACTGATTGGCTGATTCATACACCTGCTCAGCCCCTCACTCACCCAACCCTTTGCTTAATAATTCATCAAAACAGGAAAGTCATTTTTCTCCTGTCCAGCACAACATTTGACGTGCAGCCAAATAGTGTTAACAAAGACGCCCCTCCCTGTTTCCCTCATTCGATTTTTCCAAATGTCTTTAATGAGCGTGTGAGATCAAACTTGGCCTGAGAGCATGCAATGATTCAATTTCAATTCAATTACATTTTTATATGTAGAGAAAGTTCAGAAAATGTTTTCACATAAGGAAGTTTGACATTTTACAATTCTCTACATTTAACTTTAAAATGACTTGTCTATTGATATTCCAACATTGTTGCAATTTAAAATTCTGTTGATCAACTTAATTGAGTAATGGTTTCACTCCGAATAATATAAAATAATAAATGATGTTTCTGTGTTGCCAAACACTTACACAAAGGCTTGATAACGTATTATCTTAAGCTGGGTACCTTGAGTGCAGTTGTAGTAGGAAGCTATATTAAAAGTGTGTACTGTGTTTTACTTATAATCTTTAACAGCATGGATTTGTGCGTCTGAGTGTGTGTCTGTGTCTGTACCTGCTGTACGAGACGTTGCCTGCATGTGACTGTGGTGATGTTATCCCACAGAGAAATGTCTAGAGAGTGTGTCTCAGTATTCATCTCAATCGCAGTTGCCATGGCAACCTGTTCGACAGAGGCGACTTTGTCATCACTTTGTTAAGATTTGAGAGGAAAAACCCTGTCACAATCCAACCTCACTGCATATCCTGTCTGTTCTCTCTCTCTCTCTCTCTCTCTCTCTCTCTCTCACCTTTTTTGTTGCGGGATTACCGCCTGTCTATCCATGGGGCAGCTTAATTGCAGTAAGGTTTGCTGATATTTTGATATGTTAACTAGAAAAACAGATACAATCTTTAAAGTGAAAGATTAAATCCACAAGATCCTAATTTGTTTATTTTATTTCTATCTGTTCATCTTTTTGAGGGGGGGTCTCTTTGCTACGCAGTTATTGCTGTTTCTTTCCTGCATCATCCACTTACCACTTTTCAGTCATTGTGGATGTACTTTTATTTAAATTATGAGTTTGATTTCCTCTTTTCTTTAACTCACTCAGAACTCTGATGATGCCACTGCTGGATACATGAAACTCACCTCTTTATGCTGTGCCCCCCCAGTGAGGATTGACCCATCATGTCCAAGATCTCTTGATTTGAACCACAACTTTTACCCAGGTTCGTTAGCAACATTTTCTCTTCTCTCATCAGTGAGGCCAGACCAGGCCTCTGGTCCAACCTGTTCTACAAATCAGAGCTGAGTGAAATAATTGTGCCAAAAGAAGGGGGCAGAAATAACACATAATGTGAGAAAAAAAGATATGGCACACAATTGAGCTGCAGGAAGTAGGAAAAACAAAAGAGAGGAATCATAGGCAGCCGAACATAGACCTGAATGGATTTTGTTGTCTTTCTTCTCAGAAAGTTACATAGCATGTATGTAAATAACGCTTGTCTGCAGACACACTATGTGAAAATATTAGCACAAATCCCCAATATCTACCGGGGACATTTTGATATTTTTATTCTCATGACTTCATAAATAAGTTGAGCAATGAAACGCTGTAAGACAAACCCACAACAATGAATGTTTCCACTTAAATATTTCCTTAGTCAAAACCATTCTTCAATCCACCCGCTCTGCTTTTAACTATTTATCTAAATAAAAATATAAGCATAGCAACTTAATGGCTACATTTTATTTGAAGTCCTTATGTTTGTAATTTGTTGGTCTGGGTTGCATATTGAAATTCAGTAGTTATTCTGTTTACCTGGTACTTGTAGCACTGATGCTTTGGAGTTGAAATTCTATTTTTCTATATTGTATTTGTTGTTCTTTGTGGCCTGCAAATGACACCTATTGCATGGTTTTCTGTCCTGGAAGAGGGATCACTCCTCTGTTGCCCTTCCTGATATTTCACTCATTTATTTTTCATGGAAACGTGTTAAAGTCCATTTGATAGATAGAGTGTCAATTGTATAGTTCTTTCAGGCAAACTTATGCTTAAATAGATCAATTTGTCTTGACAAAACAGGAGCCTCCAATGCTGCAGGTAACAGCCTACCTTTTTTGTTGTAATACTATTAAAAAACATCAAAAATATTATTTGGGATGTGTTCTTAAACAAGATGACCCATGTTCGAAACCCTGAAACTGACCTGTATGTTTGAGTAATTTGATAAAGATGTTTTGAATTACAGGAGATTACTGGAAGGGATGGCATTATAGTACAGGAGAACATGGGATGTGTTCTTAAACAAGATGACCCATGTTCGAAACCCTGAAACTGACCTGTATGTTTGAGTCATTTGATAAAGATGTTTTGAATTACAGGAGATTACTGGAACATTAGATGATGTGTTCTTAAACAAGATGACCCATGTTCGAAACCCTGAAACTGACCTGTATGTTTGAGTCATTTGATAAAGATGTTTTGAATTACAGGAGATTACTGGAAGGGATGGCATTATAGTACAACAGGAGAACAATTGAAAGACACACGCACATATGTGTCATCAGACAAGCTAGCACGCAAGTCAAATAATTGTTCCCATGTACTGCAGACCTCTATGGTTCGGGAAGGGTGCGTGAGAACAAAAAAATATTCATAAAGTTTAGAGTAATAGTACCAAAGGGCTTGGTGACACAGCTGTGGAAGAAGCAAAGAAAAGGGAAACAGAAACGACTTTGAAATTGGTCACGCTATGGAAAAAAACACATTCCTCATTCTAGCTTTCAGTTAGGTTTCTTTTTTTCTCTACTTGTTTCTACGGCGTCAGCAATTGGGACAATTACTGACTCACTGTTGTTTATGTCTGTTCATGTCACTGATTCAAAGGTAGAGTTTTAATAGTTATTTTCTATGGACTTGTTCAGGGCAAGCAGGTCACACTGATTTTCATTTCTTCCACTGGGTTGAAGTTGGTTACAGTCAGTGCTTTTTATTTAGGTCATGAATCTGTTGATGTCACTTGCGCTGTTAGTATGTATCTTACCATACTAAGTATTTTGTGTGTGTGAATGTCCTCGTTGGGTTTGTGGCGTATGTCTATGGCCTGTGTCTTAACATTCAGCAATGAGAAAATCCTATTAATAATATTATAAACCTTTGATAGATTGATTCAGGCTAAACTGAACTTTATAATACTTGTGCTGCAGTAAACTGAGGCGTTTGGTAAACTGATGACCCTGTGTCGACACTACGTTGTTGTGTGCAAACTGTTACCGTTCCAGAGAATCATGGTGACAATCCAAACCGTTTGTAGGAAAGGAGAGCCTGTTTCTCTCAGGAACAAGGTGTTGACTGGGAAGCTCTCGACTCCAACCTTCACTTAGACCCCTTTTTATCCAGTGTAATCTTGGATGTACTGCTGCATGTTTGAGACATTTGGTTTACATGTCTGTGAGCACCAATGGTTGTCTCTGCAGACATTGGCAGTGTTCTGATTACAACCTAGAAGTGTTGGCTATTTTCCCTAAAACACTTCCAGCTGTCTCCACCTGTTCTCTTAACACTTTGCGCAAGAATGATGAGGACTCGCCAAGGTTCTTTAAACAGGCTGGGATTTCTCTGCACCCTCAGCCACTTCATCATCTCTCCTCTAATTGGCTCCCGGGATATAAATAGCCACACGTATCCATCACGAGACTGATTTACTTGCTGCAGCCTCGGGGGACCCAACAGTGGCATCATGTTGCCTTTAACCTGAAAACAACTGTTGCAACAAAAAAACTGTTGATACAGTGGCCTTACTATGAAAAGTGGTCAGTATGAAAAATACTAGAAACATTTTTATTAACAAAATGATCTGGCAGTCTCGTAAGATAGCTTGATAACTCTTCATGCAAGTTAGAATCAATTGCTAAGCTTCTCTTTTTTAACAGTGTATTCCTCTGGGAGCAGCAACGGCAGTATTTGACCCAGCTGGCCCTACTGTCGGCTATAAAACCACAATGACGCAAAAGCTTGAGCCACATAATTTGCATTAAAAGAGAGGATATTTAACCCTTTGTGGCCATAGAAAATAAAATATGTTACATTAAGCCTACACAGAAAAATTGAACACTGAAGATTGAATGTATATGCAATCTCTCACTTAGATCAAATTACTTAATTTAGCAACTCTATGTCAAGCTATAAAATCAGTACAAGGTGTGAATTCCTGCACACAGACAGCAGTGGGTCCCCTTGTTGTTTCAATTGATGTGAAGCCCCCGATGTAATATTGATCAGAATGTTTTCTATGGGAGCTGCTCACCCAGCTGTTGTGTCCACTGTTGCTGGTTGACATAGCTCAGTGACCATCCAGTGTGTTTTTGCTTTTGGAGCTGGTTTAACACTGAATATTGGGAGGAGAAAATTAGCTTTGTAACAACCCCCAACTGCGATAAAGCGCTTGAAGCTTTTAAAGTTGCAGAAAACAGTTGACATGCAAAGCATTTTGCTTTGTCTTGAGATGATGATAATAGGAAAAAAAAGTTTCACTTTTGTCTTTTAGGCTGAAAATACCAGCACAGTTCTTCGTAGCTTCACAGAATAAAGGACTCTAAGAAATCCGAATTTGTCACTCCACCATTGTGAAATAAAATGTGTGGGCTCATAAACCTCACATTTTAATTACCTAACATTGCAATGAGGCCTTCGTCTATTCAGATTAAAGGAGTTATATTAGCTGCCCTCCCCCTCTGCCTCTATCTTCTGTGTATGTGTCTCTCTCTCCTTGTCAAATTATCAAACTTTAAATTACATTACATTACAGTCATTTAGCAGACACTTTTATCCAAAGCGACTTACAATCAGTAGTATATTACATATCATTCACCCATTCACACACTGATGACAGGCTACCATGCAAGGTGCCACCATCAGACTCTAACTAACATTCATCATCCAGTCCACACCGATGGCAAGCCTTCAGGAGCAACTTGGGGTTAAGTGTCTTGCCCAAGGACACATCGACTGCTGAAGCCGGGTATCGAACCACCGATCCTCTGATTGGAGAACTACCTTGCTCTCCACCACAGCCTCCCCTAAATGTGCCTTACTTGTTATATCAGGTTCAAATCTTACTGCACAAAATGTTTAACTGGCATTTTAGGTGTTTTTAAGACCTGGTGGGTAAGATTAAAATCAACTATAGTCTTATTTATAAGAGTATAAAGTGTAATTTCTATTTAAAGAACATTTCCTCCAGCGGAAAGAGAAAAGACTCTTATTTCAAGAATTTACAAGAAATTAATATTTTAAACCTAACACAGCTATGGTTGTTCATAACACGAAAATATTTTGGAGGGAGTTTATTTTGGAAATAGGTGTTAAGTGGTGTCATTTTCCTCGACTAGTGGGAAATGCTTTGCTCTGTTTTTAGCTTCATTAGATTAGACATCCCTGTGGACTTCCATGCTTCTGTTAACCAGTGACAAGGGATGCCACCAGTCCCATATGTCTCGCTCTGTCTCTTTTTCTTTCGTCATATACACGCAAGTAGCCTCATCAAATCAAATATTTTGCTTTTATTAGGTCAGAGGCAAGATGAGGAGAGACAGTGGGATATAGAGATTGAGGGAATAAGAGGAGTTTGGAAAATATTTGAGGAGAGGAGGCATGAAAATAGGATACAACCTAAAAAATGAAAATATCAAATGAAAGGACCACAAAGAGGTAGAATAAAATGATAGTCTCTTCAATCATGAGGCTCTTTTACATCAAGGTGGATACAAGGGCAGACAGCCTCAGAGCTTTTATTGTGTGTCAATGGATGGGTCATGAATTGAAATTAAACAAGCCTCTACCTATGTCATTAAGATTTTTTTAAGATCATGTGGCGTTCCAGACAACAGTTTAGCATTAGCCACTAAGGATTTTGGAAAAGGAACCCAACATTAATCATGTTTGGGATATTTTCAGTCTACTCATTTCTTATTACCTAAATACTTGAAATTGCGTCTCTGAACTCTTTTGCTAAAAAAGCCAAAAGAAATTATATAAGACTGTATCACCTGCGATCACTTTACAAAACTAGTCTCATTATGTTTTTAAAGACGGAAGTTGTCGCGGAAAATACAGTTAAAAGGAAATTACTGCCTTTGGCATTAGCAATAAATGTTGTGTTCCATGGGATCTTTCCCAAAGACTATTAGGGCCTATAAACCCTCCAGTCAAACCAGTCATTTGTGGAAAATGACCGGCTAACAGAATATTCCTGGAAATATTGCTTCATCCAGTTTTTTTGCCTTCTCACGCTGGCTGTGTGTAAGGTCCCACATGTTAGATAAACCAACTTAATATTGGTGCAATAAAACAAACAGCATCTGCATACTTCCTGATTCACTACAGGAAGTACTGTAAAAGAACAGGAGGTTGAATGTTGTGGTTGGAACCAGAAAGCATTCACAATGTTCCTCCTTATTCATGTATGTTATGTAGAAGCACAATTTCCATGTAATTAAAAAATGAATAATAATAATAATCCCATAGATTTACATTGGGAATGGGATGTCTGTAACTCAGCGAATATATAGTACAGTACAAACACTAAGATTGCCCTAATTGAAATCATATATATATATATAATCATATATATGTTGAGAAGAGGCCTTTCAAGGCATCCGTAGTGTGTATGTGTGTGTGTGTGTGTGTGTGTGTGTGTGTGTGTGTGTGTGTGTGTGTGTGTGTGTGTGTGTGTGTGTGTGTGTGTGTGTGTGTGTATGTACCTTCAACACATGCAAAAATGTACTATGTTTATGTGCGTTTTTTGAGTGTGTGAAGGCCTTCTGTCTCATCAGGACAGTCCTTTCAGATTGTGTGCTGGCCTTGGTGCTGAGTCTGTGTCACATTGTGTTCCCGTCTCAGCAAATTGGAGTTGAACCTCTGTGATGATGCAGGAAATGCAGTGACATCAAAACAAATGAAGAGTAGCATAGGTCAGATATACTAAAATGTATAAATGTACTTTGACTTCAGTTTCCTGCACTGTCTTGAGGTTTGAGGTTGATGGGTTTTATTATTATTATTATTATTATTATTTTGTTTTCACAGGATGGGTCAGGGTCAGCTGACTTTTGGTGTCGTTACTTATTTTCTAAATTTATATTGTGGTCAACCAACCCTGGGAACTTAAACTTGACTTTAAAAACAGAACCACAATCAAATATTCTATTAATACAATCTCAGACTCTGTTAGTAGTCCTGCTAAGTAATAATGTCAAATAGTATTCCACTAAGTCAGCCTGTTGTTTGTTTGATGTAACTGATGTAAAAACTTTGAAATGGAGCTATGTTACAGCCAAATATCTCCTCTAGTTGTTAGATTCCATGTTTTTGCGATGGCAATGTGGTTTGGTCTGTAAATTAGTTTACACAGTTAACATGTGGGAACCCATTTAATGGGAATAATGTGATTGAGTAAACGCACCATTTTAAATTATATTAGTCCCACTCAAAGTCCATGCGTCTCCTCAGCAGAGTTGAAATATGTGGATTGACTGTTGCTGTCTTTTTGTTAGTAACTTTGCCACTTTAGACTTCGCCCAGCCGATCCCTGGTGTACCTGAAAAATGATAGTGTTTGAACAGACAACGTCAAAAAACATGTACAAGAGCATGTCATCGAAAAGATGAGAAAAATACAAGTTTTACTGAAACTTTGGATGAATTTGAATGTGCATGCTGCCTCTTTTAGATTAAAGGTATAGAAGGTATAAAATACTGCAGAAAGACTCAAAAGAAGGTTGGCTGGATCCCCTCACGTTATATGTAATAGATGAGTGCCTAGCTGCTGAATCCTTCCATCATTAAGTGCACATATTCAGTAATGCAAACAAACTGGAAGAATCACAGATAGACTTTGCACCGATATATAAATAAAATAAAATGACTTCTCACCAAGTAATTAGTGTTTGCATTGATGAAGAACAGAAATGTTCCAGATCCAGACGTGTAGTTCATATGAAATTGCTCTTCCCAAAATATATCGCATGATACTGTTTAGTTTCTTAAGATACTTTGGATGGTTGATTAACAGTAAAGTGTTGCATTTTAGGAATAAATTATAGTTCTGTTAAAAAACACTGTCCATTAGTATAATTAAACTTTTTTTGTGTTAAAACTATCTATTTAAAAATAACATGTTATTACTGTCGAAATCCTGCTGTAAATTCACTGCAATAATTTACTATGAGGGAGAAAAATAAAGCAGAAACAGAAGAAATATATTCATGCTTTGCTTTTAATCACTTAATAGAAAAAGTATTTCAGATTTATTTTTGAACACAATATACAATATAATACCATACATTGTGTGAAACATTTAATAACCCACCAACTGGCGGACTTAAACATATTATTGACAATAAAAAAAAACCAACATCTCTCATGCAGATAGTGCTAAATCTGGCTAACCATTTGGACACAACTAGGACCAAAAAAAGCTTGAACATAGATAAACAATGTTAATACTGACAACTTTGAATTTCAAAACTGCTATCAAGTTTGGTCAGAAAGAGTTCAAACATTAGCACAATCAGTTACATACGATCATGTTTCTCTGTTAATTTCAGAACGACTCACGTCAGTGCCGGGCGTATTGTAGCATGCTACCAATACCATCCCTATGTTATCTACTTTAACATGAAGTGCGTTAAGTGTAAAAGGAGTGCTTTGTCTGTCGAACCTTTATCTATCTGGCCTCATATATCAGCAATCTGCATTCAAATGCTGGATGGAGGAGCTTAGGTTGTCACAAGCCGCTGAGGGAAAAAGCTATTTGTGTACTTTGATACCAAGTATTGATAAGCTTCTGTGTTCCTTAGCTAGCTTGCATGTATCCTATATCCAACCTATGCAGTTTAACATGTCCTCTATGTTGCCTCTGGGTTACCAAATTGCTGCTGTCAGATGGAAATCTCGTAGCTTCAAAAACTCAGTTGAACCGAAATAGTCCTTACTCTGAAAAATGATCTGAAAAACAACATGAGGGCATTCCATGTCCTCTTTAAAATTCTGGTTATTATTTAAGAAATGTAAGCTGATATTTAATAGAGAGAAACTTACATTTTCAGAAATGCAAAAAATATTGCGATATTAATTAAGATTTAACAGTGATGCCAAAGTGAGAACATTTTTTGGTTTAATATTCATGCATAATAAGCTCAATATAATGTTTTTCCATTTTAATGTGAAAATAAAAAAGTCTATTTTGGAGTTACAAGGTTTTCATGTGACAACAACAACATGTCTCTTTAGCTGCTGCTCTGCAGGGCACTCAAAAAATGTGCGGATATATACTTAGATATATTTATATATATATATATATATATAAAAACAATATATAATACATATATAAAAAGACTCTAATCCAGAGCCTTCTACACATTAGACACCACCACTTCCAGGTAATGCAAGTGCATATAAATTAAAATAGATTTTACACTGAACCAGTATTTCTTATTTACAAGCTTAAAGTATAGAATAAATACACACTGTTATAAACAGCAAAAAGGACCAACTTGAGCTCCTAGCGACAAACAGTAGAGACATAGGCGTGGAGTGATGGGGGTAAGGCATGATGACAACGTCAACACATCCGAACGCACACACAAATACAAAACCTTCCATACATACATACTGCGCACAAACGATTGCCAATTAAGCATGCTGGAGTGAAATTATATGAAGTACCTTTGAGTATATCAGTAAACCAATATGAAAATGGAGAGATTTAATTAGAGATGCAACTAAAACTTCCATAAAAAATAGTTGTGTAAATGTGAGGTCTGCACACCATTTTCAGAAACAAAAATAGGTGTTTTTTGGTTGGTTTTAAAACTAGAGCACCCAATTATTCCTCTTTTTTTTCTAGAGCGTACAGTCTGCCATGCTGATTCCAGCAATTCCAGCTGGGCCAGATTCCAATAACCAGCTGTCCTCGAAACCCAATACAGTCGAGGGGGAGGGGGGGAAATTCAATTGACGTCAATGACTGAGGCAGCACTTGAGGGATTCTTTTATGGTGAGGACAAAATAGCCGACCTGATTGTTTTGGGGTGGGTCCGTGGAGCCCAGAGGGGTTTGTAAACCATGTGAATAGTGGTGCTGATGAGGGTCTGAGAGCGCCTTTCAGACAGGCAGCTGTAAGAGGACCTTTAATCATCTGGTCTCTGCCTGATTGCAGTGGGGCAGGGGGGGCGTTACATCAGACGGGTCCAGGGTCGGGACCCGTTCCATATAACAGGATTATTACGACTGCAGTACACCTATGGGCTAAAAATAGATTCAGCACTGGTGTGCATTTTGTCCTTGGCAGACTTCATTTCTGACTTTATATTTATGTAGATCTAAGCAGCAGCCTGGTGTCTTGAGCTTTTTGCTTTTAGCACTGCTTATATTTTTGCTGATTTTTATCAAGTCTTAGGTGGAAGGTTATGAGGGTTTGAACTGGAATAACCTTTCGTAAAAATTGTACAAATCAAATGTCCCAATGATTTTACACTGAAAATTTAGAGGGAATATCTGACTACACAGTTGCAAGTGCATGATTCATGTTCCCGGTTTAGGATTTTGCATTAAAAGTCAAGTTTTGGTGTGAAAAGGTAGGAAGCCCCAAATGGTCTGCAGACCATTACAATGAAAAAGAGAAAAGTTGATGTATGAAGAGATGGAGTACGAAAATAGATGATGTATTTCAGTGTGACAATCATTTAACCGACATCTGATATAGAAATCAACATGTAACATGAACCATGAGTGAACATAAGCGTTTGAAATCCACATGTAAAACATTGTGCTCTGTTCGAAAAATCAATGTGACAAAATGCGCGTATAATGTGTGTGTTTATGTTTCTCTATTAAGATGAGTTTGTCCAAGAGTTGTTTGTCGACGTTTGTTTGGATCTCTCTATTGCCCAATACATGGAAGACTGTTCTCTTATTAACATACAAAAAAGATTTTGCTCTTTCAGATAAGAAAAAAAAAACATTTCACAGACATACTAGAGTGTTCAATAAATAAAAAACTATTATAAAGACAATAGTAAAAAAGGCACACAAAAGTCCTTTGACAAATGGTACAGGAAAAAAGTAAACACTTTCTCTTGCTATACAAATGTGTCTCCATCAGTAGATCTTACTCTATGCTACTTCTAGATCATATCATATTTGTAAAAAAGCCTTAAGGTACAAAACTTCTCTCAGTAGTGTCAATGTCCATTTAATGCCAGTCCAGAAAAGAAAAGGAACCGATTTCCAAACTGGCCAAAATCCTTCAAGTTCCACCGTCAGTCTCGCCCGTCTATCAAGACTAAAATGTTTGCAGTCATTATTTCCTGAGAACTCTGAAGCCGCCTCACTGAAACTGTCCGTCCGTGTCTGGCTTCAAACACCCAAGTGCAAGACGCCCCTGTGCGGGACCAAACTAAGCCCTTGCTTCTGTGGGCTTATTAAAAAGCACAGCTGCAAGAGGATCTCCCCTCTTTTGCCAAAAACTTTCAAAATCACCATGTGAGCCTGATGATGGAAGCCCTATGTGTCTGTGGGCGACGCCTCGTGTGTCACGATCTCTATTGCTGGCTCCATCATGCCTTCTTCCTCGAGCTCCTGACTGTCCAAATAGTCCAGGGGAGGAGAACGGGAGTCTCCTAGACTGTCCTCCTCCTCCTCCTCTTCTAACTCTTCCTCGTCGTCTTCCTCCCCTTCGCCGTCTTTCTCTATACCATCCAAGTCCTCCTCCTCCAAGGTGAGCTCAAATTGAAACTTCTCCCCGCCTCCCTGCCCTCCAGTCCCTCCATGCGTGCCCTGTTCGTAGAAGGGCGGGGAGGGACTCTGGGGGATCATGCTTTGGTACCAGTTCCTGTTGTCCTCCAGCGTGTCCAGAATGTCCTGGGCGTCAGGGTGAACCAGATCGGCCCAGGTCTCCCACAGAGGGTGCACGATGTAGTCGATGAAACCCACCTGGAAAAGAGCAAGTAGCATAATTAGAACTAGAGACTCTTCTAACGTATTGATACATGTATAACGAACATATAATGCACGTATGTCTTTCTATGTCCTTTATTGCCTACCTGGCTCTTCTCCACTGATGCTGTGTGTTTGTCACACATAGGGCTGATCTCCATTCCCCTCTCCCTCTCTCTGTCTCCCTGGTGGAAGAACTCGTCCATTATCCGATCAGTCCACTGACGATACAGCTCCAGGGACTTGGTGGGGTTACTCAGGTCAGCACAGTGCACCATGTTACGAAGCACCTACAAATGATACAGAATTGCAATTTATTAAATGCTTATATCCACTGTATTTGTCGCACCATTTTCAGTTTGGGTTATTTCCCGAAGAAATATCTAAATTTGTCAGTTGTTTATTTTAAGATGAAAAGTGAAAATTGGAAAATAAATGATTAACTTAAATGATTCTTTCAGAAAGACATTTCTCAGTCTAAACACGTCCTAGTTTGCTAATGCATTTTTTGGGGCTTCTAGATTAAATCCTGAGAAAAACAAACAACTTAATTAATTGTTTTCTTTTGAAAATTGGTAAAACCTGGAAACAACGAGGTTCTTTAAGGCACAATCCAATATCCTGAAAACAATACAGCCAATTGTGGTAAATTACTCAATTAGATTTAGGAGAAATAAGATTCCCATTAAATCAGCAATTAAGGGTAATTCTATAATGTGCTTTGTTATGAAAGGAGGTCAGTCTACACAATAGTGTAATAAAGGAGAAATCCAAGAAAGACCATCAGAGGGGAAGTGAAGAGGAAGCACTTAAAAGCAAAAAAGAAGATTGATGGAGTGAAAAAAGGAGTGACAGTAGGGAGCAAAGGTCAGCTATGTAGGAGGCCGGCTAATGGCCATTGGCTGAGTAACCTCTGCCAACACTGGCTATTGATCAGAGCTATTAAAAGCTGGGAAACTAGTGGTGGAGGGCTTACACTATGTCCAATCACGAACTCACAGTCCATATAATATAAATTCACTTATAAACGTTATGTTTTTTTTGTTGTGGCTACTCACTCTTTTTTTTAACAAGTTAAGAAATTGTTTTGCAAAAAAACTAAACCTACCTGTATCCTGTCGGTGTAATTGTCCAGCAGCAGCACTCCAGAGCTCGTCACCTTCTTGGTCTCCACCATGGTCTTCAGATCAGCCAGCAGACTCATGTGTTTGGACATGTCAGTGGCCAAAACCTGAATAAAAGAGAGAGAGAAAAAAAACCATCCTCAGCATCAGGATAATTTGGACAGGTTATGATTTAAATTTAGATAACATTAGAGGACCAAAGAATTTTAATCAGGATATCTTACCATGTCGATGACCATCTTGCGGAGGGACTGTCGCTGCTTCTTAGTGAGGTTCTGGAAGATATCACAGTTGTCTTCCTGTAGTAGCTTGAATCCCACAGCTAAGTGATGGTTCTCCAGCACAGACTCATCGTTGTACATCAGCGCCAGCTCAGAGTCTGCGGAAGCATTAAAAAGAGATTTTAATATTTTAGACTTTGTCATGACTACTTCTTTCTGATTGTTGAATGCACCAATTTATATATTTTTTAAAGAATGGAATAAATTAACCGGCCGAGTCCCGTGTTGAGTGATGTTTTAACTTACTGGTATTGATTAGGAACTGATTTGATACTCCAGGATGGTCAACATCATGGATAGCTGCAGCAAAGATGGCTGCTAGAATCTCAAGATCTGTGAAGACCGCCTGCGAAAGAGAGAGAGAGAGAGAGAGAGAGAGAGAGAGAAAAAAAAAAAAACATTAAAATAATTAGAAGATAGAAAAAGCATCAGAAAGGACAAACTAGTTAATGGATGTGTATTAACTAACTAGAGAGTATGGGGGAACAGATGACAGACCTGACCCAAGGTTTTACATAGTAACCTTCCAGACTATATTTGCAGGTGATATCAGATTTTTAACCATAATTCTGACTGGTGCCCAAGTCAGAGGTGGGGACATTTTTTCAAAGTTCAAAGATGTACGGCACATAGTTATTAGTACCTCAGATCAGGGTCTTGTTACATTATCAGAGTATCAATACTTCTCTTTATAAAGTTACTTACATCCAGGGCTGGGGTGGATAGCAGGATGTGTGTGGACTGGGCTACGTCAGCAGCATGCAGGCTGTTATGGTAGGCCACATCTGAATGGTAGTGATCTTCCAATGTCATCATGTAGGCTACGAACGTATCCATGGGGATCTTAAATGTCTTTAACAGGTCTCGCTCCTAGAAAAACAAACAACATGATATATTTAGGATCAAGCGTGGATCATTTTAGTAATGATCAAACAACAATTGAGTAATTGAAGAAGAATGCAGAATCCCAGACACTTCATACCTGGAAGATGGCGTACATGATGCAGGTAAGAGGCCGGCTGTGGGAGTACTCCGAAACTGTGAAGATGTTGAGACCCCACTTGTTGAGGTCCTCCAGCTCCTTGGACAGCAGCTCCTCCTGGTCGGTCTTGACACCGAAGCGCGAGATGCTGCTGCCGGAGAGCGAGGGCCCATGGGAGACCTTCTTGACCCCACTTATCTGCGTCATCAGCTGCTGCTTCTGCTGCTTCTTCTTCTCTCGCGCCTTGGATGTCGGCGACGGCATCTCCACCTCATTCTGTTTGTCTGAGGGAGGGCAAAAAAAAAGAAAAGTTGACCTCATACAAATTTCCATTTGACCTCATACCTCCCGAGTCTAGTTAAATGTGTAGGCTGCCTGAGGAACCACTATAGAAAAACCTGCAACTGGATAGCCCCTGAGGGATTTATTGATTCACTCGTTCATTCATCATCCGTGCCTCCATTCATTTGTTCATTCATGCAGCCCTGTCCTCCACCTGCAGTCTCTCTCTCTCTCCGAGCTCCTATTGTTCATTCATCTCTGTCCCTCTGCACTCTTCCCCCCCCCCCCGTTTCTCAGCGGGTGGCTCACATTTCATCTCCTGCTCTTTTCACTCTCATAGGTCAGTCCATTGACAGACTAAGAGATAGGGCTCCTACACAGTTAAGGCAGCTCCATAAAGACAGCCAGTCAATAAGCTGCCGCATCTTTCACAGCGTTATCAAATCACTTAGTGTATAGTGTGATTTTTATGTTTGGTTTATTATATTTATAAGTCTATTCAAACACAATTGTTCTCGCCACAAACAAAGTGAGTAAGAAGTCCAGCAATACACAGAGAACCTGGAATGCCTTCACGTAATATTCCATAAAAAAAAGTTTGAAAACAGTTTTTATAAAAATAATAATAACCGTCAGGCCCTTGTGTTCACTGCAATCGCAGAAGAATTGACTAAAATCCTTCAGGGACTGGCTATCGGCACGAATGTGAGCTGCACACTCATCTATCAAGCCTCGACTCAGCTCATCGCTGGCCTATCAGCCTTCCCCTGTGGAGGGTTATTCAATTACCAGCTGTAATTCAAATAATCACTTTCACTCTCACGCGCTTCCCCTCTCCCTCTCTCTCTCTCATTGTTTTCTCTGCTTTTCTGTCTGTCTCGCTCTCTCCTCAGTCCTCCAGTGGTAATTGAGAATGGGCAATTAAGCGCTCTCAGACATGTGCTGCGTGGGAAACAAGGGGAAGAGCAATATATTGCCCTCTAATTTATTACAAGCCATCATTACCACCACTGCTGTGTCGTTCGTTTGTGTGCGTGTGTGTGTGTGTGGCCTATAAGAGATCAGATTGTGAGACGGTCAAGTCTGCAGTTCATTCTTATCATCAATTGCTATATAAGTAAGTGCAAATAAACTGTAAACGCCATGCACTCTGTTCCACAACTGATTTGATACGACTGATAAACTGCTTGGATGGTTTGTAGCACAGCTAACATGATCCTTTAGTCCATATTCCACCAAATTATGTCTCTCTGTCACATTTCGGCCTGCAATGTGTGAACCGGTCACATGGACAGGCCTTTATATTTCCTTTTTTCTTCCCGGTTTACACTTTCTCACCTTTGCATTAAGCTCATTTTATCCTTTCTTTTCTTGTTATTGTAGACTCTGATCTACAAGAAAAAATTAAGCAGCTGAACTAAAAATCTGTTGCTTTTTTCCTCTGTTCTTTCTCTCCTATTCTCCCCTCTCCTTCCTGCTACTCTGCCACCTCCCACGTTTATTTCGATTTCTTATTCATCCTCCTCCATATGCTCTCCTGTGAGAAACGCAGGTGTAATAGGGAGGGTGGGGGTTTTTTGGGGCCATGTTTTCCCCTCAGTGTATTGCTGCTGGCCGATCAAAGGGAATTATGACAGAATTATGCTGCTAGGACAGCTGTGCTGGGGGAAAGGCACACGTCAATAGCCAGCATGCTGTCGGCCAACAATCCTTAATGGAAAGTCAGAAATCCTGGTCTGAAACCGCCCTATGAGAAATTCAGGGATCTTGATTTATATAGTGAATTATCCATGCTCCATGACCTCATTTTACCAATCAACAGTCTGCCTTTGCATCAGCTGAAAATCAAAAATCCAGATAGTCTAAAAGAATAAACTGATAATCAATGAATGACCTCTGTACAACCAGGCATATGGCAGGAAATCTTTGTTTCTCTGAGCCTGAATGGATGCTTTTATATAATTAAATAAAAAGAACTGAAATAAGTGCATTGCTGATTTGATACTAATCTTAATAGATGGAAGGATTAAACAGTACGGCTGGCCAGCTGAGGCCAAAGCAGGCCAGCTGTGCTGTGTGCAACACCCCCACTCTTCATTAATATTCACCTGTTCTTTCTATCTACCGCCAGCAGGGTATTCCTGATTTCTTTATCAAAGCGATCGTCATCTCTTTCTGGATTCTTGGGGCAGCGAGAGGGGGAGGGAGAGGTGGAGGGACAACAAGGTGTCCCCGCTGACAAAGATCCATTAAGCCGGAGATGAGTCACCAAATCTGCCGAACTCACTTCACTGCCAGCAAAGGGGGTTCCTCAGTCTGTACCTCTATTTTCTCCCTCACTGCAGTCAGCTTCTCCCTCGTTTGCTTCCACCAACAATCCTACAGCGGATCAGGATGCCAATCGATTGGAAGCACAATGTCTATAAATAGTCTCAACAACCTCTAGGTGCATCCTGTCGGCCTTCTAGTATCCTCTTTGTTTGCCAGTCTATACTTCCTTCAACCCATTCACTTGTCTATCAACTTTGTGCATCTGACCTCAAGATATCGTCACGCTTCTGTGGAAATCACACATTTACCAAAATTCTACTTTTAACCCATTTGTAGAAATTGGTTGATTTCCCCCTAGAGTGACTTAAACATGTGGTTTGGTACCAGAGTTCAGATTTTTTTTTTTTTACTTATGGGTGACAAAAAAATAGACGAAGCGATGTCTCTAAACACAAATATAAATACATATATATTTACGTATTGCCATCCATTCTCAGATCTTGAATGTTAAACCTATGCTGACAGCATGCAGTTCCAATCCACTTACTGTGATTCTGGTAAACAAGTTCCCATGTCAGTCAAATGTCACTTTTTACAGTAGCCAGACAACTTAAAGACCCTTTTTGTCTCTTAATGCTCTGAGAAATGTACATTTCTTACTTCAATTTTTATGGCCATTTTGAGCCCGATGCCACAAACATAGACAAAGCTTCATGGCGCAGTGTTTTATGGTACGCCCCCACAGAACAGCCTGCAAGAGCAACTTGCACAGCAACATCATGTGCTGAACCTCCAATGCAGCAAAACAGAAGCTTGGGATTCTGTATGAGCCACAAAATATTGTGTATATTTGTATATTTGTATTTTTGTAATTCATTTCTATTATACATTTCAGTCTGTGGTTATTAAGTGTGCTTTATTAAGACCAAATTGGTGTACTTATATATATTATGTGATTTTTAATGTATGTACACAGGACTTTCCTTTACCTAGGAAGGTGTTGGAGATGAATTCAGAAACCTGATTCCCAGACCGACTCATCTCAGATAGGTGCGTCAACTCCCGATTCAACATTCTCTTGAACTGCAAGAAAGAAAGAGAAAGAGGAGGGGGGAGAGAGAAAAAAGTGTCATCAGTTTCCACTGAGGAAAAACCTGGAAGAAATTATGGCACAAGATTCCACAGAAAATACAGCAGTTTCCAGTTTTATTCCACCAGCCCCAGAATATTATTTAATAACAGCATAAATTCCAGGGGAGGGGGACACATCTTATTACCTCACATCACATTTTCCTTGAAATCAATCACGGTGCAGATTATTATTTGTTTTACCAGTGGGAAAGCCATCACCTTTTAATAGTCCTCAGCTAACCCCCGGCAACCAATTTTTATTACAGTAAATCACATTTCTGGGGCCTAATTTAGCGGTTTCATTTGCGTCATAGTGTAATAATTTAAATGATGTCAAGAGGAAAATATACCACTGCGCCCTACATTCATCTTTGTTACAACCCATGACTATTTCCTTGTAGTTTTCAACCATTATGAACCATTTTAAATATATGAAATAGTTATGCGAGACAGATGAATTTAACAGTGCACGGAGACCCAGGCACTGCAGTAGCAGCAGCTTATGACGGACTGATGCATGCGCGTGCACACACATACAGACTAACACAAACATACAGACACACAGAGCTCTACAGAGGGCTCAAGATGGAGCCTGACCATGAAACACAATTCTGTCAGACCACCCTCATTATGATGGAAATAACTTTAAGTGCAGTAAGGATAGCACGGTAATCTGAAAATTTAAATGCTGAATTTCTATGGAACTGGCCCTTCATGCAACAGCAACACAGCACAGAGAGGTACAATGAAATGGGTGCGTTATCCCGACAAGCTACGTAGATAAGCGTCACACACCTTAATGTAACCCCAAGACACCGACAGCAGGTAATTGGCTTCAGGCATTTTGGACCCCGTTTTCTCGTTCCTACACAAAGCCAGAACTGTAATCCAATGGAAAAAAAAAAATCGAGGGAGACGAACAGGATTCTTTCAGCGCCAAAAAGGACAAAAGATCCCTTCTTCTCTGCTCTTGTGAGTCTTTTCTTAGCAGCTAAGAGAGCAGCTTGATGATGGCTCACTTTCCCTCTCAGCAACAGAAAAGGGCCAGCTCTGAGTCTCCATGTCTAAGGACGGATGCGAGGATAGATGGATAGATAAATGTAGGGAAAAAAAGTGCTGTAACAAGGCTAGGAGAGGAGGAGATCCAGCAGGCTCGGTGGTTTCGGCTGGAGAAGCAGCAGCTTGAGCCGTGAGTTGGGGACTCTCAGCACACTGGTGAATTATAGAGGAGCGAGGAAGGGAGGAGGGGGAGAATGACAACGATGGAGACAGGAGAAGGAGGAGACGGAGGAGGAGGGAGTGAGGCATCGATGTTCATCTGACTGGAGGGGGGGTTCCTCCACTGGATTTGTCTTGCTTTGCTGCTCTCGCTGCTGTAGCGCTCGCTCCCCCCCTCCTACCCTGCTTCTCTCTCTTCCTCTCTTTTTGGTTCCCTCCCCCCTCCGTCTCTCTTTCCCCTGCTGTAGTCTGCCAGCCCCAGCAACACGCTCTATTCAGAACACATGATTTGACAGAAAGTGGGGAGAAAGGGGGAGCCCTACTTACGGCTTTGCATATATACATGAGGTTGTGGTCGGATGTTTGAGTGACTGACATATAATATCCATACTTGGATTCCAGATGTAACATTTCTTCTCGTCTCTTGTTTTCCAGCTGTGCAACCACTGCATATAAATTCCATCCTCTTCAATTCCCAGCCCCAGTAATTCCATCTTAATGGCATTTAAGTCAGCCATTGTGAAGGAATGTCATGGAGCCATACAGCTATGCCCTCCCTCTACAGCAAAACAATAAGGGGTGGATAGAGGGGATGGGGCACGTTTTATAGACTGTGAATGCACATCGTCTGTATTATTATCGCCATTATCTCTCTATTATCATCCTCTCCCTCTTTTGAGTCTTCTGTTGTCTCCTGACATCACTAGCGCTGCGACCATTGTGGAGAACTCATAAGCCTGTTCATTATCTGCATCCCATAATAATATTAGATGCTGTCAGGGTGTCTCTGGAAGGCTATTTTTAACAACTGTGAGACAACCAGAGAGTGGAAAGGAGAAAAAAAAAGTACAGGGAAAAAAAAAGGAGATATGGGAGATAATTGCATCCTTCCCCAATTTAAGTGACAACAGCTCACAGTTTTCTCTCTGTCTGTGAGTAAGTGTGTGTACGCCAATTACCCGAACACTGCAACGCCATAGCAACAGCATCAGGCAGCCATGGGTTTTTCGGAAGGAGGAGAAGGGGAGAGAAGAGAAGAGAGGCTTCCCCCTCTCCCTTCCCAGGCAGACATGTGGTGTAGCTGCTGAGCTGTCACGAGGACCCACCACACACATCGCCTCTGCTCGCATCCACCGACCCCCCCCCCGTCCCTCCACTCCGTCTCTCCCTCACTCTCCACCACTTACATGTCAATTTCTCTCTCGGCTGCCACTTGCCAACACAGTCATCAATCTCTCTGTCCGTCTGCCTCGCTGGCAGAATCAATGGGCTGTCCTTGGAGCAGGTGTTGATACTGCTGCAGTGTACAAGGCTAGGGCCACCTGACTGGATGTAACTGTTACATCAGTACCACCGGTCAATTGCGTAGTGCTGTTTGTGATTTTGGGACGGTTTTGGCACGACTCTTGTTTGTGGAACCCCTCGGGCATGGCTGCAATGCCTCGCTAATGAGAAAATATCCATAGTTCCTGGCGCTTCAGAGGCAATCCATGGGAAACTGTAAACAGAAGTTCCCATAAAGCCTCTCAGTCTAATGTGTTTGTGTGCGTATGTGAGCTCGGAAAGATGAGGGGGAGATCAAAGCTTCCCTGAGAGGATCCCGGATTATCCTCCCACGGAGGGAAAGAACCAGAAGCAGGGAGGTGGGACGTAGGAAAAATAAGAAATAAAAAAGAGAAACAGAGGAGGCAGCTCTTTATATAATAGCTCACTGCATAATATATAAGGAAACCAGAAATAACAGCGGGGGATGTCTCTCTGCAATGTGTTGAAGAGCTATGCTTCCCCAGAGGCTGCAAGAAATGCCTCAGTGCACACACACACACACACAACAGCAGCCTACGAATGCTATTATCGACATTTAAGCACAGTTGATGCTGACTTGTCACATGCATGTTTTACACACCCATGCCCATATGTTTCTGTAGGATTGTGTTATTGCCATTGTGTATTTGATTTATTCGTCATTCAGGGGTAGGGAATCCTCTTTACCTCCTGCTGACACTGTGGCGCTGGAGGAAGATTGGTCCCTCGGAGCCCTGAGGGTATCTCTTTCCAACATACTTTATATATTTTATTTGAGCCATCCTCAAGCGTCTCTTCTGATTTTTTCTCTGCGTCAAAGATTTAAACCTTTTTAACCTCATGTGGTAGATTTTTTTGTTTCTAAATTGTCCCTGTTGGAAAGGCTCTAACTAACTGGTACTGGCAACTAAGGCCTGAATCATAAGTCCAGCGTCTAAATTATTTGCTGTAAATAATTTCCACCTGGAGTGGTTCAGTTTGAAGTTGTGCCTTTAAGCCACTAGTGGGTGCACTACGCTCTGCCTGCTGCAGATCATCCTGCTCAGTGTTCAGAGAGCATTGAACTCTTATACCTGCAGCAACAGAAATGCACAACTTGACTTCTTGATAAACCTGATTAAATACAAATTTTCTGTCAAATGCAAACAAACACTTTTAGAAAGTCTTCACCAATGATGGATGTGCGACAGTTTTTAAGAACAAAGAAATTACACTTTGAATTGACACCTTTTAATCTGTACATAATCTTTTTCATTTGTTATCTCTCAGCAGCTTCAATTTAAAGAAATTATAATGACCATGAAATGATGTTTCTCTTTTGCCATCGGACTTTTCTTATTTATATAAATTCATATAATAAGAGATAATCACATATTTGCAGTATGCAGCATAGCTGACTCTGACTGAATCTTTTCCTCTTCACCAGCAAACTCGCAGCGGTTGTGGTTTATCACTAGCAAAGTTATGACGCAGGCTGGTAACATCGTTGCACGGCAAAGATCCACAGTGACATAACTCTGTAAAGATCAGGAAACCTACCAACGTATGAACCGTGCGTTGGATGAAACTACAGACGACTGTGAGAGAAGGTCTGACAACCTCTCACTTCCTCTGACTCATTAACTCATGCTAGTGTGTGTCTGTATGAGAAATAGTGTATTCTTGTGTTTCTGAACTGTCAGTTTTAAGAACAAGAGACAATTTCTCAGCTGAGTGACTCAGTCCCATCACTCCCAGCTGTTCAAGGCCTTAGAGCCAGATGTGGTGTGCGAAACCATTTTTGGTTTGAGGAGAACAGTTAGCAGGCTGCACTATTGTGCTTGCTTAAGCTCTGGTTTCTTTGAAAGCAGAAGCAGCCCCATGTAAAATACCACAGAGGCAGTATTACCCCAACAAACAAGAAATTCTTAAATCACCAAAACTTTTACTACATTATCCAACACTCAATGAATGCACAAAGCAAATAGAAGAAAACATGTTATCATAAGTTGAAAAAGTAAAGTCATGTTTCCCCCTAAACTTTCGGAAAAATGTCCCAAAGGTTTTGCCTTACTCTGCATCCTGTTGAGCAGCATCTAAACACTTTGCCACTACCTCTCTCTTTCTCCACAGATGACAAGAGTGTTTGGCCTCAGTCAAAAAAAGAGAAAGAAAACTCACTTTGCTACTTTGCCTTGAAACCACCACGGTCATTTTGCTTTTTAACTCGATCACTTCTCTCTCTTTAGACGACACTAGACTCTAGAGAAGGACAAACGCTCATCTTTCCTAAGATGCTTTCAGCTATCCATGCCGAGCAGTAGCTTCATAGTTCAACTAAGTTCCAATTACTATCGCCTATAGGTCACTTAATAACCTGGGATGAAATCAGTTTAACATCGTTCCATGGATAACAAAACAGCAGCTGCAATTGATAGTCTCTGGAATGTCCATATTTTCCTTCGATCTCCACACCCTGGGAGAACAGTTTAAGTAATCCCACAAACTAATGTAGTAACTGGACATAAAGACAACCTAAAAATCCCAAAACAAACATTCCATCTATGATCTGCACTGAATTAAACTTTGATCTTTAGGGCAAAAGATGACAAAAGGTCTCTCAGAGTCTTACAATACAGCCACAAATCTGTGTAGTCACATTTTAATTCAGCGTCACATGCACAAGGATTCTCAAAAGCAGAATGCATGCACCACTGCCTCTTGCATGTAGCAGTACAAGTAAGTAGAATATCAAAAAAGGGCATAAAAACATACATTTCGGTATTAAACAGCAACAGCAACTCAACATCAAATGCTTTGAAAAGGTAGAAAATCTTAAAGCACACTTTCAGCATCCGCAGCAGTGAAATGTCTTTAAAGTCCTCTGACGATTACCACTTTAAACAACTCTGAAGGACAAAAGGGAGCAACTAAAAGTTTGTGTTAAAAAAACTCTAACAACAGCATGTGAAATTCACACTATATTAAACAAGCCACAGAAGTTTAGCACTCAAAATCCACACACAAAAGGGAATCCTAACAGTCCATCAAGATAACAAAAAAGTAAAACTCTTAATGTCTAACTAACAAAAACAAGTCAAGGAAAACTCACCTTTCTCCAACCATTTAGCTTCCCTAACTTCCTCTCTTTCTTTTCAAAGCAGCAGGCTCCCATGTTGCTGTGTGTAGAGTGCAGAGCAGAGTCGGGCCGCCGTCCGTTAAAGTGTCTGTCTCAGTCTGACTACAGCATGAGTAAAAGCACCAAGCCTTGGCTCTCTGACGCTGGGAAACGCCACAGCTCTAGTGACTCACTTTGGGCTTTGAGATCTGACTAGGCTTTACCTCACACCCTGTGTATGTGGAGCAATGACTGAGAGAGTGTGTGTGTGTGTGTATGTGAGAGGAGAGAACTCTGCCTCATACACACTCCCTCTCGGGGGTAGTCCCGCCTCTTGCGCCTTTTGCTCCTCTTTGCTCCTCTTTGCTCCTCTTTGCTTGCTGTTCACTGTTTCTGCAGCCAGTAGTCACAGCTCTGAAGTTGACGCTGTCAATATCATGCTGATCACTCTGATGGCTAGAACACTTCAAGTTTTGAAGAACAAATTGGATTTTCTTGAATTTATAAAAAAAAGTTGTGATTGTTTATTCTGTTAATTATTTCAGATTAATCAATTTATTGTCTAGTTTAAAATTGTGAAAATGTACTTTTCAAATTCCAAGATCCAAGGTGAGATCAAACAGGCCAACATTTTAAAAGATTAACAATATGCCATGACATAAACTGAGAAGAGCCGAACAATATTCACATTTGATTAACTGGCAGCACTGGATATAAATATTTTCTTTGCTTGATTAATGACTTAAACAATGAATGTTACCAAAAATCTTTCTGCCAATTGACCAATGGATTACTTGACTTTCAGCCCTTGTTTTACATAACAGATGGTCTACAGCCTTGGCAGAGAAGAATATTACAACTGGCCTTGACCCGTCTATGTCAGCCATACATTTCATGGAGCACAGTGACGTACTGTAACCCTCCGCAGCGACAGTCTGCACTTCACCTTGAAGGTACAGAAGCAGCCTCTCAAATTTCCCCTCCCTCATACTCATGTTTCATACTCTGCCACAGCTTGAATAACACTTTTTCCATCCTAAACACAACAGGTAGTCTAGGGGTCACATTAGCTGACTGGCATGTTCCTGTCAATAAAAACCAGGCCGAGTGTAACACATCACATGACAGAAAGGCATTGTGTACTGTTTACTGAGGAAAAAAAAGGCTAGGAGCAAGAGAGCCTAGATATCAATGGGATTACCCTATTGTTAATATGGGCACGCAGCCACATACACACTCAAACACACACAGACACAAACAGCTCATGCATAGAAGACAGATATGTTGGATGGAGGAGTCCTTATCAGATGGTTACGTGTCAGGACACATTCACCCACCTGCCAAAATAACATCAGTGACAAAGGATCGTGACACCCAATAAGCAGACTGTGCCACCTGATATGATCCACTGTGGATCAGTCACTCTTAACCTCTCTACACAAAAACCCACATTACTGACTGCACCTCTGTTTGAGATATTCTGCTAACGAAGTAGAACAATACATGTATCAATCTGCTAAAGTCAAAGTACTGCCAACTGCTTAAAGGGTGATACAGTATTTCCCGAAAAAAGCAGGATAGGTTTGTACTTTTTTTATTCCATAGTTGGGACATTTTGGAATTACTAAAGTTGGGGAGGCCCATGAAATCAATTATCACTTGCAGATATTGTTTGGTTCAATCCTGCCAATTTCTTTTCTGCTAAGTGCTAAAATTAAAGTATTAAGTGATAAGTCCAGAAATGTAGGATTCATATGAACCAGCAGCTTTTCCTCATTAATTAATATAATAAAAAGCTTTTTGGAATCTTGACTGATTCTGCTGAACAGATATACTGTCATACTGTTTCCTCTCTTTAGTTTCTGTCTCTCACGATTTATATAGACTTTTAAATGTTTGTTTAAGTGGTTAATTGTATTTATTCAGTCGTCCTCATGTGTCTTAACTGAAACCAGTCCAGCTGACTGTCAGTGCTGGATGTCTTTCCAGATGACGACAGCAATGGGAAAAACAAACACGACCATTAACCATCCAAACGGACATGATGGGATGTCTATTGTCGTCTGGAGAGAGAGCGGGAATCAGGAAGGAGACAGGAAAAGAGAGTTACTCTGCCCAGTGGTCTGCATGGATCCCTCACACACACACCACACACACACACACACACACACACACACACACACACACACACACACACACACACACACACACACACACACACACACACACACACACGTTCTCTCTCTTCCTCTCTAGTTTATTGTGTTTGACCCACTGCGGGATCCCTCGCATCCTGTTGTCCAATTTTATGAGAAATAACAAGCTTATCCTCTTGGCTTGCTTGAAAACAGTTTTCAGGCTCTCTTACACACAGATGCCGCTCACACTAGCTTTCCGTACAATTCCATTGACACAATAAAATCATTTAAAGTGCTAAGTATCGAAAGGTTTGAGCCAACAAAAAAGGTTAAACCTGTAACGTACTATAAGCTATCCCCCTCTACAGCAGTGTAAGGTATAATTGCAAATGTGATCTATAACAAAGATGACCGTGCATCCAGTTTCTTGTTAACAGAAGTAATTTTACTGTTATTGTCAAGGATACATTATATGAACAGCATACAGGACTTCAAGATGGAGTCCAGCAAATTGAATGACTATTGTTTGCCCAGTGCATAAGCTAAGAAAAGGTTATTCTGGGTTGACTTCTGCCTTGGCACCTACTGCGCTTTCCTTCTTGTCCTGTTGACTGAACATCGGTATGATTTAAAAATGTTGCTTTTTGGGCCAGGGGGGATTTTGTCTTAGCAGTACTACGAGTGGCCACTGGGACATTTCTAGTTCTCTTAATGCATCCATGGTTGTAGCCCCCTGATGTATTTTCTCCAGTGGCCAACCATGGTACTGCAATGAAAATATCAAAAACCAAAAACAGTTTTTGCCAAAGCTGCTGCATTTTTTATGTAGTCTATGAATATTTAATATTTCCCAAACTTTGCCTGAGCCAACTTTCTTATATAAAGAAGCAGGAACTAGAGCTGGTGCACATCACAAACAATCAGCAACAGAGGAAATAGAATAACCAGTGGACAGCGAAAAGTTGTTTGACAGGAACGATGGAAAGAGGCCAACAAAAACCACTAGGGACACCAAACCTTTTCCTATTGTCCATTTGACCATTTTTGCATTTAAAAATGTAGTAACAAGAGGACAAACTTATCACCCAGATAAGGACAGCAATCTGTGCAGCGATAAGGAGTTGTATTGCGAAGACAGCAGAGTCAATCAAGTGACAAGTTATAAACCTTAAAGACACAGCCAGATCTTGTTGCGGTAATGCTCTGTCAGTGAGTAATATGGTTAAGGGGTCACTTTAAAAAAGAACCAGGAACTAAACCTTGGTACACATCACTCACAATCAATGACGCAGAAGCGTTTTTTGTCAAGGAAAACGAAAAGAGGGCCACAGCGGGCCAAGACACCATTAACACAGTTACATTTGTCGGACATTTTTTGCACAAAGAGAAAAAAGAAACATGGCAGCCATTATAGGAGTTTGGTGTAGGTTTAATCAGCTGATGAGTAGCATCCAGTCTTTTTAACCTGACAGTGCTCATGCCAACACTGCTTACTGCTGCAGCCTCTAATAAACCAAACTCTTCTTATCGTACCATTGAGGACTTTTAACTATGTGACTTTTTTCAAGGTCATGCTAAGTTCATGTATGTTTACAGCTACAGTGTCTCTGCATGCTTCTTCTTGCAGAGTCCTTTTGCTGGTCAGATTTGAGAGGCTTCTCTGTGTTTTTTAAATGTTTCTCTGATTGAAATAACTCTGTGCCCCTGAACATTCTCTCCACTAATCAAGAAGAAGAATGGAAATATAAAAATAGCAAACAGCCTCTCCTACCTTGTTAGAGGCCATGTCGCTGACAGAGCGGTAGGTCTGGATGGTCTCCAGCTGGTCCAGACACCAGTCCAACTCCTCCATCGTCTCCATGGCCAGCTTCTGGTACGCCTCATCTGTCAACAAGCAGCCGGCACACAGAGACACACAGTCAGAACAGACGGCGCACATGGAGCCTGAGCGCTGCCCTGACACTCCCAGGCAACATCCACCCACGGGTCCCGCTCGGGGTGCCTGCTGCTGCTGCTGCTGCTGCTGCTGCTGCCGCTGCTAAGGAAGGGGAATGGCTAGAGGGGGCACCCGGCTGCAGTGCTCCTTCATCATGAGGAGGTGTAGCTGTGGGGAGCTAGTTGGACTCGCAGCTGTTAAAAGGAAAGCTAGGACCTCGCTCTGTCACACACTTAACTTTTCTCTCTGTGTGCGTATGTGTGTGTGACACCTCGCCACACACAGATGCACACGACCTTCCTCACAGGAAGCAAATAGACAGCTGTAAATCTACACACACGCTTTCACCATGCCAAAACAACATTTTTCTGTTAACTATGATTTCTTTTTCTGCTCTCTCTGACAAGCATGTGTGCACAAATACATACTTAAACTTAAAGCAACTGATTATCAGTGTTATCACATCTTATTATTTACTGCGGACAGATAACTGCACTCCACAAATAGTGATGGTGTTTAGTTTGACCAGGAGTTGAGACAGAAACATGGAAATGGGCCACTCAGTCTTTGGTGGGCCCCACATGTTTTTTTTTAATGAGTTGCCTGGTGCATAATCGTTAAAAATTGCTATTAAGACACGTGTGGTTAATGTTTTGCAGTGTGTACACAGTAGGTCAAAGGCCCAACCACACTACAGAAATGTAGCCTGGAAACAAATTACAGGAACTGGCTAAGGTTTCAATTTTACCAGAACTGAACAATAGAATTATGGGCTTATAGAGTAATCTGCCAATTATCTTCTCTATGAACTGATTGATCATTGGTCCATAAAATTTCAGAAAACAGTGAAAAAAGTGATGTTTACAAATGTCATGTTTAGTCCAAAACCCCAAAACATTTAGTTTAGTATCAAGGCAAAGAAAAGCAGCAAATCTTAAAATAGGTTAATAGATTTTTTAAATAGTAAAGGTCCGTAGCTCTAAAAGGGCAGAAATTGTCATACATAGAAATTGCATCTAAAACATAGACACATAAACACTTGTGTGACAAAAAATGTGTGACAAAAAATGTGTGACAAAGTGTGACAAAAAGTGTGACAAAAAAGTGTGACAAAAAATGTTGGCATGTCATGCTAAAACCAGAGTATTCAAGCCGGGCTAACATCTACAAAGTCTGAGTGTGATAAACCCAATATATAACGGTAACCATGATTATCAATTTAGAGAAGGACGTTTCCTTTAAAATTGAAATTACTATTAACACTACAGAGTGCCGAAGACCAAATATAGATAAAGTGTGTTGTAGCCACTGCTGAAATATTCTTGCATGAATTTTAGTCAATATTCCAACCCTGTTCCTGGGGTTGAACTGTGTTTTTCAGACAACTACAACTGTACGTCAAGGTTGGAAAGCAGAAGGTGTGCGATGAGATGGCTATTGGGGCTGAACTGACATACGCACGCAAGCACGCACGCACGCACGCACGCACGCACGCACGCACGCAGAGCTTGCTGCCCATGCATCGTGTATACTCCGGGTCTCCTAGCTGCGGAGCACAACATGGCAGCAGGGTGTGCACTGCGACCTTAGCGTGGTCACGTAGAATGTGTCCCCCGCTCTGATCTCCTCGCCATCAAAGACATGAGCCTGTTTGCTCTCCCAAACATGAGAGGCACCTGGCGCTCTGCCCACAGCCTTCCCTCACTCTGATGAGGGGAGTGAGAGACAGAGAGGGAATGTGTATGTGTGTGTTTAGTTTAACTAGAAAGCTTCTGATGTCAAAACGGCTTACACTCAATTGAGATGTTTCTTCCCCGTATTCTCAACACGTTGAGGTGGTTTGTGTTTTTGAAGAGCATAGAAAGGTCCTTTTCCCTCTAACAGTTTTCTCATTTGAACTTTTAAACTCTGCTCAGACAGAAGTAGCATATATCTGGTCTTAGCTACTGTCTTGAAATGTTTATGGACTCATGAATGATGGGGATGTTGTTGTTATTCTATACTTATGAGGATCAAATGTGTTAGAATTATTATCGAGTAAGGTGGGGATGTTTTTTTGGCTTTTCTGATGTGGCAGTTGCAGACTGGCTCTTCGCCAGAGCAACGGTCAATTAAACTGTAGTATTTAGAGCCGTTCACCGTACCTTTAAGTTGTAATATTTTGACAAAACTAGATTGGGTTACAGCTTAGGGCAAAAGGTGCTGATGTGATCAACAAAATTTTGACTTGGCATGATGTGTGTTTATGTGTGTGGTTGTGAGACTTAATTACTAGATTTATTACTTGAGCTCTTAACCACGTTCATGACTTTGATTTCAAAACCTACAAAAATGAGTACAGTGCTGTAAAAATTTGGTTTAGTGAGTCAGGACCTAAAACTGGTCACAAGGCCAACTTTTTGTGGGTCCCCACATACTAAATCCATTCTCTATGTTGGTGCCAGATCCACTTAACTTAACTATGGCACTTGTGTAACAGTCTTACTCTGATCCCTGCCCTGCTAGCAAACAAAGCCAATACCAGTCAGTATTCATTCAAGTGCAGTTTACCACTAGTCAAATAAAAAAACAAAGATTGATGTGCAAAGCATGAAGGAATTGGACTTTGACTCTCAGTTATTTCTCAATGCTATTATGATCAAATTTAATCAAATCAATGCTCTAAATACGTCACTTCAGAGGGAAATCGGATGTCAATCATAAAGTAAACACCCAGTATCTGTTTTATTCTGCAGATAAGTCAAACAAAATCATTGCAAGTAATTAAATGGCTCCACTGTTCCTGAGTTAACCTTAATGGCAATTGAAGGATGGTACAATCCCATGACAATTTGAACGTAGTTCTGCAGAAAAGATTATTAAAACAAATGCCTGTAAAGGGCGATAAAGTCTAAAAGTATTAGTCTCAAAAAACTGAAAAACAAACAAATATGTTTATATTCTCACTTGCTTTTACAGAAGAAGCATGCATGTTAGCTGCCTCCTATCAATAATTTTAGTTACAGAAGTCTGCTCTGTGTACTCTCATGGCCTCAGATGGACCAAGGGAAACAGCGTTCAAAAGCCAACACACATACACACAAGCACCACAATGTCAGAGGGGATTTCCACCGCCTCCACCACGACACAAGGACCTTTCTGATCAGCGCCCAGACCTATAGTGTCTGTCCCACAGCGGCAGACAGGAAAACACACAGTTACACATGTACAGTCCAGTCAAACACACCAGTGGACCAACATTAACTGAAATATTAACATCAAACATGTACTTTCCAGCTGAAAGAGGCAGGGCCAACAGGCTTCAGAGGCAGGGGTATAAAGATATGAGGTCATCTCTCTATAGATCTAATATTCATTTCAGTTTAAGCCTAATGGGCATGATAAGAAACCGCATTTTTCAACACAAATTTAACAAAAAACACTAATAACAGCAAAAGATAACCTAGTAAAAAATAAAACCTAGTACATATACAGCACATTGCAAGTGTACCCAGAGGATGTTAGACCAAAGGACTTAAAGCAGTGTGTGTGTGTGTGTGTGTGTGTGTGTGTGTGTGTGTGTGTGTGTGTGTGTGTGTGTGTGTGTGTGTGTGTGTGTGTGTGTGTGTGTGTGTGTGTGATACAGCTGCATCTGTCATCCTCTCGTGGGGATAGTCAGTTTCCTGCTTGTGATGTGATGTTAGCTGCAGCAGAGTAAGAAGGCTGCAGCTCGTTATCAGCAGGCAAAACGTAAATGGCATTGTGGGCAGGATAATATGTCATCCTTTCATACTAATTTCTTCTTTTAATTTATCGAATGAGCATTCATGATTTTAAAGTGTTGTGAAGGGTGAGGGAACACATTTCCCGTGAAGTGGCGTAAACGCACCGCAAACACACGAGAAACCAGACTTTGACGTAGGCCGATCGGCAGCGGTGCCAGGTTCCTGAATGAGAGAGTCAGAGGATGAGCCGTTCTTTTGTGACATCTATTACTTTACAAGAAACAGAGCGCAGGTTGATCTGAAACCCTCTGGGCTGTTACACAACACTTCCTATCAAAGATCAGTGATGGTATGGCAAGGGGGCTGTTGTAGCGCTGCTTTTTTTCACTTCTTACAAGCCGAATTATGACTTCACACGCACAGCATTGCAAAATCCACTCCTAACTTGAAGTATTGTGAAAAGAGGGAAGAAGGGTGGATGATCAGTTTGTGGTTTTAGGAGCATGTTATGTGACCCCGAAACGTTTGTTGATTAAAACATTTCTGTAAGCTGAGTTCTGAGAAGAAATGACATCATAACTGTGTTTTATTAGAGCTCATTTATCTGATTTACAGGGAGGCGGAATACAAATAATGTCTCAATAGATGGTACCAGGATTTTGTTGCCCTGTGGTTGTGAATTATAAACAGAAGGGAACAAAATAAAGGCCGTTTTGTTGTAATGGAGGATTTACACATGCCTCACCACTTATGAATTTGCAGTTTCAGAGAAGTCATGACGGGTATTTATCGCTCTGGGATGCGGTATTGGTAAAACATACTGGTGCCTTTTTCATGTGGTGGCAGTCCAGAAGCAGCACTGAGACGCATTTTAGACACTGACTCACGGATTAAGAATTCTTGTTGTAATGTGGCGATAAGGCTGAAGAAGAACTGCTATAAGCATTCATACGTGTTTTGGTTAGTCACAGCTACAAGTTTGTATATTGACAGCATACATTTTTTTCTGCTGCAGATACTTGGAATAGTCTGCAGAAGGAAATTCAATTGAAAAAGCTGATAGCCAGATTTAAGAATTGGATTTATCTCTGCTCTAAGCTCTTCTCAACCTTTTCAGTATTGCTGTTTGTTTTACTATTGTTTTGACTAAGTGTGTATTGTTTCATCTACAACTTTTTAAGATGTCACCTTGGCCTGGTCTCCCTAGGATGTCAAAGGAGTTAAAAAGAGGTTGTCTGAGCAAAAGTCTGACATGTCGGAATATACATGTATTTACGTTTTTTCTCTCAATAAGAGCAAAAACACTCATGTCTCTCAACACTCATGTCTATTCGCTTAGCTAAGAATAATGACTGAAAACAGGGGAAACAGCTAGCCTGGCTCTTTTTGAAGTTTTAAAAAAACACACCTACAGTTTAACATTAGGAATGAACACATTGTCTTGATGAAACAATGTGTTGATTGGTGCGCTTTAGAGGAACTAAGACTGGTATGGATCTCAAAAAGAGAGCAAATAAACATATTTGCAAAAATGTCTAACTATTTCATTCAAATAGGGTTTATACATTAAACAAAGAAAAATAGTAGATGAAACTGTGATGACAAAAGTAGCATTTTCTATGGGCACTCAGCAGGAAATGTTTGTGCAGCTGTTTGCAGTGGTCTTGAAGTTGTTAAAGTTGTTGTTTCTGGTGTAGCAACAGGGGGCATGTTCATGTCACTACTGACTTCAGGCTATTCTGTTTGTATTTAAACTGTAATAAAGTGGGTTCTGACCACAAAACTTGTTAAATGCTTTGACTGGGTTACATGTAACGACCTTACATGTGTTCTGATGTGCATGTCCGACCCCCTTATTGTTCTTGCTGGCTCTTTTCCCGTCATTCTCCTTGAACACAGTGTTCCCTGCATTTTCCATAACATAATGCACTGTACACATGTACACATTCCTGTTGTATTCACTATAGAACTCAGTGTGAAAGCAACACAGAAAGCCATAAATTCAAGTAGAATGCAACAACTCCCAAAGGGTGGATAGTGATACCAGATCCCTCGCAGAATCCTTGGAATAAGAGCAAAAAAGGCTCTGCCATGTTAATCAAACTTTCTAAATCCAGGTAAAGTGAGGTAAATGGAAGTTCTCAGGTTTTGAGAATTTTGTTTTAGATAGTACAGGAGTTCCTGATAATAAAAAGCCCACATTATTTTGGATGTGACTCTTAAGCCTCATTGATCAAGATGTTTGGGTGATTTATGTTGCAGTACGCCATGGGCTCATCTGTGATTTTAATCATGCCTGGTGTGCATGTGTGTTATTTTTCTCCCCTAGTAATAACTTCAGCCCCAGCAGGCTGTTGTATTTACTTAAGTTCCATTAAGAGAGACGTTGATTTGTTAAGCTATCTTTACTTTTTTTGTGTTTATTTTCATTATGAATTAAGTATTTACTCAATCCATAAATTGTCTGTTTCTGTAAAATGTTAGAAAACAGCGAAATGCAGTTTCCAAAGGCCAAAGGGTGAGGTATTCACGTGTTCAGTTTTGCCCTCGAAACAGTCCAAAAAAAATGATGCATTTAGGTACTGATAAGCATGGGACATATTTTAGTACTGGTTATCAATCAAGACCAAATGGGGCTTCGGTCACACTAAGGTCTATTGTGTCAAATTTGAACTATGATCTCTGCTTATATTGTTTTAAATGACTTAACTGGAGAGAGAAAAAATAATCCTTTTTACCAAGAAGTCATGCCTTGCATATTAGACCATAGATACTTCTTACACACAAACACACGATTCCCACATGTACACTTTATTCAAACACAGAGAGATACAGAGTGATTTATGCATGTAGGAGGTGAATGTTAGGAGCATAATGTACGGACTGATCTGAGCTCAGAGACAGTGGGCTGAAAGTTCACCGAGGCACGGCATCGGTCTTACATACAGTATTCACCGTTATCTCACTGCTCGTCTCCTCACGTTCTGGTGTAAATATCTTAAATGTTTTGTTTCTACATCTCTCTCACTCTCTCTGATAAAATAGGCAGACGTCCATGAGGCTGTTTGTCTGTCCTATCAGCAACTCTGTGGACTTGTGAGTCCAACACCGTCCTGTCCTTGAGCTGCACTCTCCCTCGCTCTCCCTCGTCTGTTTTGACTCCTGCGTTCATAAACTCTCACATATTCTTTTCCCACCTTTCGCTCCTTCTCTATCTCACTCTAAGCTTCTATACGCTCAAACATGTGTACACTCATACACAAACACACAGCAACAGACCAGGCTTTGTCTGTGTTACCTGAGTTGAACTCCCACATTGGGAGCAACAGTACTGACTGGGGCTGAATGGGCCTCATTGTCCTGCTGACTGGCATTTGCCCCTCGGGTTGATTAGCATGGATCAGAGAAGCCATGAACCCAGTTAGCCAAACTTCTGTCGCTGTTGTTAATGCCTTTTTTTTCCTCTTTAGGTTTCAAAGTGCTGTCTAGAGTTACGATCACAGAGGTTTACTGTTGGTGCAGGGTTGGATCTGATGTCTGGGGTGAGGACGGGCCTCTAAAATCATCAGGAAAACTTCTGCAAAATCACAATGGGCCAACATGCAGCTGCTGCTGCTGGACCCGACTCAGCTTCTAAGTCAGAGGAAAAAGATTGCATACTGAGTCCAATTCAATGTCAATAAAAAGTGATCTCTCCTGTTTGCTGCATATACATTTTAGAAATGTAGCCATAGCTCTCTTAACAGAGTGACCCAGAGTAGAGGATCAATTCACCTAAATTACAAAAATATTTTCTCAACACATAGTTGTTTGAGATTTTTGCTTTTGTGTGCCAGGTTTTTAAGATATCCATTTCTAATATTGCCGTCAGCAAAGTGGTAGAGAAAGGAATTTTATTCATGGTGGTCAAAACATCTTTCCATCAAGCGTGTTTCTGTTTCTCTGGATAATCCACAAAACTCACCGTCAACACTGGAACTACTTCACACCAATGAATTAGTTGCTACCTTCATGGTAAGGTCTTGGGATTATCTAGAAGATGTTGCTGTTAAAGTAGTCAAATGTGAATAAATGGGTTATGAATCTGAAGTAATATGGTGCTGAACCTACACTGCATGACTTACATAATTTGGGGATTTCTGAGTAGACCTACTGGATTGATAGATGGAATGTGTTACCTCATTATGTTCCCATGGCACACAGCGTGTCACTGTGTCATACATGTCACAAGACGGGTCAAAGAGCAGGGGGGTCCAGGAGACACAGACACACAGATCATTTTTAATGTTTTGCCCAGGGGGACTTCTTTGTGGATGGAATACAAAACTGGCCTTTGTTACATTGAATGGTCTACGTTTTTATTATAAATGATACAAATCAGGTATTTAGGCTTTTTTTACATCTGTAAAATATGGAAGGCGCAGCAGCTTCTTCTTTCTAAAACAAGGCTAAGATCAGGTTTTGATATCTAATAATGAGGAAGTTAACAACCTCAATGTGCTAATGTGCAACTAGACAAGCCCAATTTACGTGTAATGCTTTCTCTGTGTTTTTTTTTTTGCTTTGATATCTGAATACAATTTTATTGAGCTCAAGCAAGAAATAATTTTGGTCCCAACACCTTTACAGCTGTTGTTGGGCTGTTGCGAAGAAAAACATGACTGTCTTATTAACATTATCTTGACTGTTTTTAGCGTGAAGGCCTTGAAAACCAAGCCAAGTCAGGCTGGACCAGGTCAGGATGGATGAGGGGAGCCAGGGAAGGCACCAGAGGGCTTCTGTGACGAATGGGTTTGCGTGCGATGGAGAATCAGTATCGCCAGTAACCTATGAAGACCAGCTGAGACAAACCACAAACAACCTCGAACAGCATGCCTCCTCATGATGGGTAAGCATGGTCTGTCAGTGCATCTGTGAACATGTGTGTATGTGTGTGTGCATCTCAGACCACATAACAAAATCTAATTGAGCCAATAAAGAATATTGGCACTGGTGAGCAGGCAAAACCACGATTGATTGTGTTTGTCCAAATTGGAAAAATGAAACTTCCTAATTGAATCAAGATTAAATGCAAGTTTCCCCCAAATAACATCTAAATAGGCATGTGGTTCATGTGTGCGTTCATGGTCTAACAGCAGTTTTAGAAAAAACTAAAATATATTCTGCCTCTGCCAAAAAATCAGTCACATTACCGCAGAGTAATGATAATCCATGGTTTGCCTGTTTGGGGTCTTTGTTGATTATAATCAAGGGGATTTTAATTTAAGTGGGGGTATTTTATTGTTGAATTCATTTTGAAAAGGCGGCTTTCTGTCCTGTTCCACAAAGAGGTGGTGGTGTTTTTTGGCGGGGAAGGGGAGGGGGGTTCCAAATGCTTCCCAAATACCCAAACAAAAGAGCCGGTCTGTGAAGCAGAGAGCGTTTGAATCCATCTGCGCGGAGCTGAACAGGCCTGCTGGCAAGGGAATACTTCAGGGGAAGGGCAGCCGTCTACTTTATGACTGTGCTGACGTCAATGGCATAATTCAAATACTTGCAGAGTGCATGCTTCCAGCTTTCTGAACCTGCACTCTCTCTCTCTCTGTGGCAGGCCTCAGCTAAAACCCGACCTGGAATTGGACTGAATAAAACAACAACAACTGGAACGGAGTTATGTCAGGCTGAAATAGCACAACGCCACATGGTACTGATTAGCTAGCCCTTCAATCATCAAAAAGAGAGTGACAGATAGACATGTCTTTGGAAATGGGTTGTTTAGTTTCTAACAGAGACTGAGATATTACCTTGGTGCAGACCTTTGAAACTTTAACTGATTCAAGGGAAAAAGATCCTATTAGCAGGAAGGGAATGTGTTTATAGTTTTTATAAGTGAAAAAAGGAAGCGGGCAGCCCAAATGTAATCAATTAAACCCCCTTCAATAGAGAACTATTCTCTTTTACTGAAAGAGGGAAGTGACACTGATTTTGTGTGAAGTGACGTGTGTTCGTGGCACTGTGTAAATGATTTTCAGTTCCTGCAACACAAACACAGTATTTCCAATTGACACATCTGTCAGCTGAAAAGTAATTAATCAGAAACTACATTTAGTGATTAACTGTCTTAGTCAAAAATGAAAAATGCTGTTCCAAGTGTTGTACTGTTTATCAACAGTTTGTTTTTGCAACAAACTAACATGGTTAAAAAACCAAAAGAATAAACAAATTAGCTCAACTACCCAAAAGACAGCATCAAAATCCTTGTCCATTATAAATATATTTAAGACATCTGTAGTTTTATGTGGTCCACAATTACAGCAGTTTTCTTCTGACATGAAGCTTAATTTGTCGGCTTGCAAAGCAGGTATAAACAATGGTAGGAAGATGGATTTAATCAACGATTAAAAGTCATGACCTGAGATGACATTTGTGTTTTTTATGTCTCTCGTTGGCCTCAAGCTCAGTCAACATATCTCACTCCGTGGATTCAGAGAAACTGTTGAAAGGTTTGTTTACGAGCAGGAAAGTGAAAGAGACCTGACATTTAATGTGAGTTCTATCAACGTATTAAAGAATGTCAATCTTATTTTGAAATGAGTACTGTTTTTATCAACTGATAACGAACCAAGTAGAATCAAATGTGAAGCGGAATAACTGTTAACATCATGGTGAGTCAACCAATCCTTTCACCAAACCTCCACACACTCACACACACAAACACACACACAAGCAAGTGGGTCTTTTCCCAAAACTCAGCCCTGGATCTCCCCTGGCTTGGAGCCAAGAGGAGTCTGTGCCAGCTGGTATAGAGAGCTTTGAGTAGAGTAAATACGTGGCACTGCAGCCTCTTTCTGACACAGGAGACTTTTTAAGCAGGTCCAGGCTTGTTTTTTCTGGCCACATTTTAAAAATGAAACCACAGCCTTTCCATTACCACAACAGAAGCTATATGTCTGACTTTCAAAATCTCTTTAGGGAGAAAGAGACATTACATTTGAGTGTCACTTTTTGGAAACATATTCCTTCTTGTTGTTCAGTGAGACCTCAGTAGATGGGTGGTTGTGCCAGCTATTCTGAAAACCCTCCAGAAGTCACACTCTGTATGGAAACCTCCAACCCTCCTTAACCCTCTTTGACTGACACCTGAGAGCTTGAGGGCGAGGAGACGGAGAAATGTGACCTAATGCTGGCAGCTTTCTATATCTTATTTGAGTCGACACAGCTGTCAACACACACACACACACACGCACACACACAAATATAAAATGCATAAGGTAATGCACACATGCGGAGATAGTTTTAATGGAATATTTTAAGTTAATTACAAGTTTGTTCTAACGTTGTACTCACCAAAGTAATTTGAAAGATCTAGGAACGCGGCGACATCGCTCTAAGAAAGTCCAAGACAACAAGGCAACAAACATAAGTGGTCAGACAGGTTGTTAACAAATCAACATGATTAGCCAGATAATCTGAAACACTTTATTTCCAAGAAAAAGCTAAATTGAGTGCGGTCTTAACGCAGGTTTTTTTTTAGAAGCTACATGATCAGCTGGCTGCTCATGTTCCTGTTCACTGTCGGACGTCTTTTTTGCAATGTCACACGCTCCCAGACCTTAATTACCTTAATTACAAATACTAAACAGTTACTAAATATCATACCAAATAACCAAATAATGCAGGTTAGATTCAAGCAATTGGATGTTTTCTTCCCATTCTAAGCTCATCAATACCACTAACTCTGAAACTTATAAAACTGTCTACATTAACTGAGGATTGATTGGTGGTTAAGGTTTATACATTATTTGGCCCTTTAACATTTTTATTTTGGAGTTATGTTACAGCTTGATGTTACAGTAACTTCATGTTAACTGGCTTTGTATTGGATCATACAAAATATGTTTCCTAGCAACCAATGTACACACCACTTTTGTGCTACTGTAGAATTAAACTGTTTAGTACAACCCAGTCCAGGAGTCAAGCTTATATCAGGAGGAAGGGTAGGGTAAAGAGATCATAAATGCAGATCCATTATATTTACCTCATCATCTTATGTAACAATAGTAAACAGAGGCCGATAACCGAGATGCCAAAAAAAACACTTATATAAGACATGTTCACACTATCAAACTTTGGTTGGGCAAAATCAATACCATCAGCTTATTGACACAAATAACCTTATGCAACTATAAATATCAATAAAAGTAATGCAAGCAAAGCCCAAAACCACTAACAAGAGACAGACTAATAGAAAGTCCAAAGGACAAAGAGATCAGGAGTGGCGTTGACATATGAGAGTGTTTTTCCGTGACAATGTGGTAATGAGCTAAGATCTTATGCAACAAATTTCCAGTGTACAAAGAAGCCGATACATCCCTCCCTACCTTTCTCTATTTCCCATAATCTCCCATCTCTCTCTTTCTCTTTCTCTCTCTCCCATCTCTCTTTCTCTTTCTCTCTCAGGGTCATCAATCACCAACTACAAAGAAAAAAAAGAAGTCAATTCCTGGAAAGGAGCAAAGGACATAAGGGCCTATCATTTTTAAGAAACTCACATAACCCTTCCAGGTGAATATCAGGGCTGGAAAACAAACAAAAATGTTTTTTTCTTTTTTGAGAGGGTTGCCAATGTACTCCTTCCACCAAACAGGCGCAACTCTGTTAAGATGCTGGACACGATCATTTCTGGATCGGTCTTCCCTTTCCCTCCTCCAGTACTGACGTTGAGGAGATTTAACATAGCATTTCCTTCCAGGCTGCCAGAATTTGTTGTTTTATCAATATGTTTATCAACAGAAAATAATCTGTTGTTTATGTTTGATAAACCATTTAAGCCATTTTTAGAGCAAAATTGCAAACAATTGCTGAACAAAAACAACTAAATTTTAAATGTTAACTAAATGTCCTCGGATTCAAGACTGTTGGTTAGATAAAACAAGACATCAGTTGATGAAAATAGGTGTTAGTTGCTATAATTTCCTCGATTTTGACACAATAGATAATGTTCTACCAGCTGCATAAGGAAAAAAAGGTACAATATTTGTGTTAGAAAATAAAGTGAAATCTATCTAGGCTAAGATGTATCTGTGAAGATAAACTTTTCTTTATATATGCAAGCTAGTAACATGATTCTTTGCCATGTGCAGAAAAAAAGTCTGTGTGCCAGCAGCACTTTTTCAGTTAAACATTTAGTTGCTAGTAGCAACAACTACTGGCCCGATTCCCTAAAAGTTGTAAAATGCACTTATAGTAATAGTAGAAAGGTTAGAATGGTTGCTATATGGTTGAGATTGAATTGCAGCTTGGTCTCTACAACAAGTAAAAACAAGCTTTTTTTTCTCTGCACTGACAGACTGGTGATGTGGCCTACAGTAAGCTGTGAGTAGGAGGACTGACATTGAGACGAGCTTACACTGTTACACATTCACAGACAAACACTTACTCTAAGCTGTATGATACAGACGCTCCGGTAGAAAATATTATTAATGACGTCACCTCGTATCCAAGAGTCAGATCATATAAACAACGGTCATATCTGAGCAGAGCGAGGAGCAGGCGGTTTGGAGGAGGGCTGTGATATTCCTCACCTGCTCTCTGAGAGCAAACATACAGCTATGTCACACACAAACACACTGATGGCAGCCTCTCATCCCTTACAGGTAGGCTCACAACTTCACCTGATGATGCAAGGTGGGCAAACAAGGATTCAGTAAACACACACACACACACACATACTTGTGGACGTGAACACACAGTGGGACGTGCATTTGTCATAGTAGCCATGTATACACATTACATTCAAAGTATCGAGTCAGTGTTATTGGCAGGGACTAGTCAAAGAAGAGAGTGAGAGAGGACACTTTGATGGCTGTGGCTTGTGGTTCCTGCTCTTCTTCTGAACTCAAAGCGTTTCACGGGTGAGACTTCTCTATGTGTGAGACATAGTGGTGATAACGGTAATAATAATGCTTGGACAGGCAGTGTGGCTGCTCGGAAGGTTAACCATGAATAGAAATGAAGGGAAGGTAGCCAACTGTCTCATCATATCTTTTTTTTTTCTTAGGCATGTGCCAAAGTCTACTGCTATGAAAACCTACAAAGCCAAGTCCTGAATGCTAATGGCTTAAAAAGATTCATACAACTGTTTTCTGATCAGCCACTGTTGTAGTAAAGGTTTGACTGACCTCAGGTACAACAATCATTTTGTTAAAGTTGGGCGATTATCATGTTTTGGGTTATAAAAGCTACTTGGTTAAGGTTAGGAGATGATCATGGTTATGGTGAAAAGAAACCAGCATTGATCATGTAGGAAACTGGTTATGGTTCTGTTCTGGTGTTATAACAACAACCTGCTAGAGTTCTTCTGTCTTTGCTTCTAAATAACCTTTAACCCGTTAACAATAAATCAATAGTAATTCTACCATGCTGCAGGTGTGGCCTACACAAAATAAAAACAAAACTATGGGTTTAGGGGGAAATGAAAGCGGTCACTTAACCCCAAAAAACAAGTCTGTATTAAAAGATATTGAACGATGAGTGGTTGCAGTAAAATAATTTTTCTGAATTATTGATGGTAGATTTATGGAGGATGTCATGACATAAAACTTTAAAATTCAGTGTAGTGAAAACCTTATTTTATTAAAGAAAAAAACCAATCAAGGTTTTTAGAAATACATATCAGAAATCATCCAAAACTCAATATACCTAAAACTAGTTCAATAAAAATTATACCAATAATAATACAACTTACACTGTCATTCTTAGTTTATCATGTTAAATGAAATACCTTTTATCATCAAGTCTTGATCCTTAAAGACTAAAATCAAGCTATGAACATGCTACATGTGCAGATTTTTTATCAGTTTTTTGTCATGTGCTAAAATCTTACTGTATTACAAACATATGCTGACAGGGCAGTACTTTTTTATTTACCTATCCAGAAATAAAAGAGCAGCAGCTTATTTTAGCTGAAGTTGTTGGTGGTTCTGTTATCAGTGGGAATAATGTGCAGAAAAGGCTGTGTGCCAGATATGAAAGTAATAATGCATTAAGCCTGCATCAGATAGTTTTGGAGCCAAGCATTATCCATTATTCAATTCCAATAGTTGTTTTTTAGCACTGTATGTACTGTTCCCTGTACACAACAGTGCAGCCCAAACCATCCATTAGTCCAGCTCTTTGAAGCACTGTGCCACAGTGCATAGAAGAGTTATGCGAGGACACAGCTATGGTGGATCATTGCCCCGAATCAAAACTCTAATCTTTGAGGGTAACACACAAAACATCCATTTGAGTAAAAATGCACATTACAGCGAGGGTGTGAGAATGAGCGATGAGCATTCAATAGAGAGCAGAAAAGGATAATACATGACCCAAGGTCAATCACCATTTAAACAACAGGGCCCTCATAATGAGCTGTCCCCTTCCTAACTGAGATAAAGCGTTCACTGTGTAGAGACAGGCATTGACGTCTACCATTTAATTAAATGATAACAAGCCACACACAATAAATGTGAATGTTTTCAGGAGGGTCTTTAGGGTACTGAGTCATGAAACTAGATACACATTTTGTTTTAAACCCAAAACTGATACAGAAAATGCTTATTGTTTTGCTGACAGACGGATTATTAGTGTTAAATAATTGCATGAAAAGGTTTGTTTCATGCAAATACTTTAGATAATATTTGGACAAATTTATCCATGTTTTTAGGTATCCATCGGAGATTATATTAAATTTGTGGTGCTTTTCTATTAAAACAATGTTTCTTTCCACAAACAATGTCCATTTTACACTGGATAATAAAAGGAACCACCTCATTAGAAGAAAGTTTTCCCACAGAAAACTGTCTATCTAGAATAATCCAGATTATCCCCCCCAACAAACTGGGTCACTGATTCTGGAAATAGGGTTGTTGGCAAAACTATCCAATAGACATGTTGTCCATTCAGCTGTTGTGGAGATTTCGACTGTATCACAAGACTTTCCTCAGCAGATGAAGTTTCCCCATTTGAAATTTCTTTTTCGAAGAATTTTAGGGATTTTTCATTAAAAGTCACTTATTTAGCCAAATACAATCTCACTAATGAGTTACTCCATTAGTAGCTGTTGAAAGCTTTGCTTCTGTTAAAATTTTCAGATGTAATTGCTCAATGCAAAACAAAACTCTGTTCATTGAATTGGAGCGGAGGCAGACATCTCAGGCATAGATTGCAAAAATTGGACAGTTTGAACTAAAACTTGAGCATGGCTAAAAATCACCAAAGGTAATTATGTGTTTTTGGTGGACTGGCCCAGTAAGGTTTCTTATAGTAGTAGTATGATATAAGCATGTCATTAATACACAATTAATACAATTGTTTCATGGTGACCCAAATCTTATTTGTCAAAATAGTCCAACACAACAAACTTATTCTGCTCATAAACATGCGTTGCTAATTGTATAAAACTTTGCGCCTTCAATCAGGGAGGGAAATATGAACAAAAGGAAAAGCTTTGTTTGATCAGGTCAATAGCCTCATTAAGCAGTTATGCCCCCATGTCACACGCAAGGAGAGACACAAAACAGTAGTGTCTCTGATGAAGATCTAAAGAACTGATACTGTACACAAACATATACTGCACGAAACGATATAAAAAACTGGTGCATGAGTACAATATACACATTCGCGTGCAGAGCAAACAGTGGGGGTCTGTCTTTTACTCAGAGAGGCTGAAGCTAAACAGTCTTATCTCTAATTGCCTCACATGCAAACTCTTCTCTCTACACTGATTTCTCTGTAGTATAAAAGCAGTCCATGTGCCTAGCAGAACACCTTACATAACACAACAGAAGATACATCACTGAGAGCCTCAGTCTGTTTAAACTGTGACTCTGAAGTGTTTACACAGGATTAAAAAAAAAGTTTGCACTAGGTCAACATCATGCACATTTTGTACTCAACTCTATGTACTTATTTGTACGTCTGACTGACAATGAACCTGACAATCTGACTAGGCAACACTGCTTTCCCTGTGTCCTCATTCCACAAAATTACTATGTAATTAAACTCCTCTCAACTAATTTTGACCATAAAGAATGTGAACCGTATCTGTGTGACGTGGGTTTGCCACTGCCCAGCCCTTTTTGGAGACAAGTGGCAGGTCCAGAGTCTATTAACTCCAATTCGAGAAGTGGACATGAACACAGATTATGACCGATTTTTTTCATTTCAGTCACCAAAGTAAATATTGGACCCATTTTTCACAAGCCACATATCTTTCAAGCATTCTGACACTGCAATGGCATATATCAGACTGACAAACCTCAGCAACATAGTCTTTGAAGACCTGGCAACTAACGTTCACAAAAACCCTAGCTAACTTATTGTCATAATGCTAAATATGACTGATAGCTGTATACATATCTAATGCCAACAAAATAAAAACATAAATACATAATGCAAATATAACTCAAACTGCTTTAATCCATCCACACAACTTTCACAACACTTCAAAAAGAGGTGGTGGATGGGGAGGAGAGGAAAACATGTCAGTGTATATCATTCAAACCATTGGAAGAACTTTTGATGCAGCATCTTTGTTTTAGAATTTCTTTGTTGAAGCCTGACATTTTTGATTTTCTTGTGATCACACTATTCTGTTGTGATCGTGACAATCCAGCTGCCATGCAGAGTAAGTAATCCAGAGTTAATGCATTGTAGTTGTTGGCGCCCACCAACAAGTCAAGTTGCCGTTTACATCCATGTCTGTCCAAATTGCATCACTTCATCATTTTATCCTATGAGACATTTGTGTGACACTGTCGTATTTAGCATATGAATTCTTGAGCTATGGCCAAAGGTCACAGTTACCTTTGACCACCAAATTGTAATCAGTTATTCGTTGAGTCCAAGTGGATGTTTGTGCCAAATTTGAAGAAATTGCCTCCAGGCATCCCTGATATAATGTGTTCACGAGAATAAGGCCGACAGACAACACAAAAACATAATGCCTCCGGCCAGCTGTCGCCTACGCTTTGGCAGAAAATATAGTTCTACTGTACTATGATTTCATTGCAAAAAGGACGTAAAATCTCAGCACATCATCACTGGATTTCCCCTTTGATCTGAAGTTAAGTTAAAGACATTTTAAAGAGACAGCTTTAGGAGGGAGAAAACCTGATGGATTTAAAAAAGAAAAAAACTATTTCAACAACTTTCTATATAGAACATCCTGTGCACTGACAACTTCCATTATCAAGACTTAGCACCAAGCTACTGCTTTACGCTTTACTGAGCTAATTGCTAACTATAACATGCTCACACACTCAAAATCACAATGCTAACATGCTGATGTTTAGCAGGTATGGTTGTGAGAGCAGGGTTTAGGACCCAATGTGTGAAACCCCACTGCAAGGTCATTGATGAGTTGTGAATGGAGTAATGACAGAGTTTTCATGTAGGGGTTTGTGACGCAGGACAGGCCCTGTCTGCTCTTTGTCTGCCTGTCACGCCAAAGGAACCCATTTGTCCCCAAAGAGAGATGGATTAACTGTTACATATAAAAAGGCTGCAGGGGGGGTTTCTAAACACCTGCCAGAATGTGAACATATGTATGTGTGTGTGTGTGTGTGTGTGTGTGTGTGTGTGTGTGTGTGTGTGTGTGTGTGTGTGTGTGTGTGTGTGTGTGTGTGTGTGTGTGTGTGTGTGTGTGTGTGTGTGTGTGAGGAAGTTGCTGTTGTCACAGTTGCCTGTTTCCTCATTAGTGTCACAATCCTGTCCAGCATGGACTTCCTTCCATGGACAGAAAGGTGTCCGTGTGACAAGAAAACACACACACATGCACACGCACACACACTCTCTCACACTTTACGTTCAGATAACATTCACACCTTTGTTTGTCATGCATTCACACGTTCTGTTATGTCATCTGTACACATAAGCACACGTAGCAGTGAACAAATCAAAGTTGGATGCATTTCTGGACACCAGAGTCCCCCATCCTGCCTCTCATTCAAAATAGACGCCCTTGAGTGTCAGCAGCATACTAACAGGGGTCCTGGAGCTTAAGTAAGGGTTCAGGGTGAAGAGCACCTCAAAACACTCTGCTGTCATCCTTCATATAAATCACATCATCATGTTGAAAGTATTGCAGGTGTTTCTATAATTTTTCGAACCATTTATATCAATGAGGCTAAATAACAGAAACAGCTCTCTTTAAATTGAAATATATTTCAACAGCTCAACAAATTACAGCCTCCCAAGTGTTCATGAAGTTGAAATAACACATTTCAAACTATTTCCCAGTAATGGAACATTATAACTTTCATGAAGGTGGTATTATTGAAGGACTACTGTAGAAGACTGCATTGGTATTAGAAAGTAGTACCTAATAATTCAAGGGTAGGGTTCAAAGAAAATAGTAATAACACTAAGGAGGGCTTTGCTTTTTTATAAAGTCCAATATATGATCTAGCCCCTGTCCCCACCGAAGTATTTTTTGAACAGTCCCTTAAATTGTAAAACAAAAAATCCAGATTGAATTTGGTCAGCCAAAGTAGTAAACAGAGCATGCCCAAAATAATTTGATTCCAAACCCGGTGTGAAATAATTAGAAAAGGATGCTCTATCATTAGTGAATGAATAGCAGCAGCTGTAAACTGAAAATGACCCATTTAACAAAAGCCAGACTTAATTTCATAGACTGTTGAAATCCTTTTTTCAGAGGCGTGCCACTACTGCCAGGAACATGTATAAAAAGTTTCAATATCCAGTCATCTCAGTTTCCAATAAACAAATGTACCCGTTACTGGTATAGTACAGCTCAAAAGATCTTGTCAAAGGCCTGCAGGTTGTGTAATCCTACGCACACTAATGCTGATGCCACGTAATGATAAGAGCCATTTTGACCCATATTTCTCGATCAGGAAGTGCAACAAACACCACTGAGATGCCACGTAAGAAAAACAGAACAACTTCTATCTTTCTCTCTCAGACAACAACAGAATCAATACATACATATGCTGCTTCCATAAGGCTTTGCACCATGAGGACCTTTCGCATGGTCACTCAGGCATGGATAAACAAAACACACTGCCTGGACACACGTCTACTCTCTGCTTGTTTACCTTTAAAAGCAGTTGCAGTAAATCAGTGGGGAAAATTATTCCAAAGATATCACACCTTTCCTGTCAGCTGTCTACTGTAAACAGTTCCCGTCAGAGAAACTCAAACCTTCCCACCATCACTAAAGTTATTTTTCTAAGGTTTCACCTCCTTATCCTGCCCAGTGACTGGTCACTATGCCTGGCAATTTGAGTGGAGTTTCGCAAATATTAAAAACCTCTTGCAGTGCTGCGTAATATTTTTGGGGTTTGCACGGTAGCCCGACTACTCTGGGAGCCCCCCTGAGGCCATTTAAGTAGCCAGGAGCGGGAAGTGGTTAAGAGGGCAGGTAACACAAGACGCCCAAAAATAAATACTGAGACTTATTAGCTACCAACATAGAGAGAAACAGGACCAAGGATGTGTTTCTCGATACTTGGACACCTGGAAGGTTAAGGAGAGAGCGGGAAAGAGAGAAGGTTATGGAGGTAGAGCATTGCTTTGACCACAATAGAGTCAGGGTTGGAGGAAAAGGAGGGAGTTGCTGTCATGGCAACTGCTCATGCTGGCATTTGGTGGACGTGCACAGCAGAGAGTAAGGCGAGAGACAGAGTGATAGGTTGGCAGATACTGTATCTGTGACATTTAGACACAGTAGCCCTGCCATAATGTCTCTGATTGAACAGATGCCATATCAAAAGCACAAGGCTGGAAGTGGTCCAGCATTACCTCACTAACCGAGGATGGTTTGTTGCCCCTAAAGGAATGTTGATGTTGTTGTTTCTGACATGTGATTCCAGAGTTTAGACGATAGCATTAGTAAAGTTGTATCAGTCAAATCCTAGAAGATTCATTTGGTAAACAACTTCCAGATGGAAGCTCCATGGTCTCCAAAATTTCACCGCATTCCAAAGCAACTTTTCCTGTCTCTGTACTTTTGACTGCTGATGTGATACAACCACATTACAGCAATGCAATGTAATTTATTGTGATTTAAATGCTCCAAAAAAATCGGAATAACAGCTCATGTATGTGCAATATTGGACAAATAAACAACACACCCAATGTCAGACTATTTCTCTTGGAAATGAATAATAAGGGAGTAGTAGGTTAGAGCATATATATGACGTTCAAAGACTCAAGACAGATGCTGATTATACACAGTGGTAGTGTTGACCCAAGATCAGTTTTTAACATGCATTACTCTTGAAAATGTGCATGCATAAACATGTGTGTTAGTGAGATGAATACACTGGTCACCCTAGCAGATATTCATCTCTATTTGGAGTAGGCGGACTGCGTCAGTGAGAAGCAGGTGCACCGCTGTGGAGGATTTATTGCCACTGGAGCCTCTGGCTTTAGCTGGGTGTGTCACATGACAACCTACTATGAGATCCTGCTGAATAAATGCCTGCACGGAGATAGCCTCTGTGTTTGTGTTTAGCATGTGGTGTAAAAGAACTTAGGGAAGCATATTCTTATATAATGAAGTCTCTGAGGCAATGCACATGTGGAGTCATGCATGTTTTTACCAATAACTAAATACTCTGGCTGACAGCACGTAGTCCCTCAAGTAACTCTGCAGAATGTAGTGGTTTTAAAACAAACCTAAGACTCTTTGTACGACAATCGACCATTGATAAAATGAATGTCTCCAGCACTAGAGGCTTTAGTGCAAATTGCACATTTCTGTGCTTTCAAGAAACAAACAGCATACCAAACACAACTGTTATCATGTCAGACATACATTGACCACTATCCTTACTGCATATCTCTTATGGAGTTTAAGTTTTTATTTTGTATTCTGTAACAAAAAATTGTATTTGAGTAATTTGTACATTTTGTAAAAGAAGCTAGTCAATGTATTTGCATTCTGTAAAACTCCTATATTTGCCATGGTCAACTGTTGATGACCTGAGCTACCCTTTTTTAGCCCAGAATGTAATTTACAATAACCAAATAATAATATATCCACGGCTAATTAACCTACACATATCAATATTGTTTTCCTAAAACAGAGCATACAGATCATCTCAGAACCATTTTCATTATATTTCAAAAGCCACTGGACCAAATTCATTTTCAAAATTCTTCCAAAATTGAGTACCTTGGAAGCCAAGTGGTTACAACACTAGAAAGTGTTGCAGCCCTGTTTATATTATCCTTGTTAGCTGGGTATTAATATGAATGTCAGCAAAATTAAACTTTAATAAACTGACACTGTAAACAGTAATAACAGGTGTACTGGGTATGCAAAGAAGTCACAGAAAATATGTTTTGTTTCTCTGGGTTTTTTTGCTTTCGATCCTCCAGCTCCTCATCTCCAGCCCTCTTTCCTGTTTTCCCCTCATCATATCTTCTCAGGCAACTCCTGGCTAAGTCTTCCTCCCTTCTCAATACTGACCTTATCTCTCCTGCCCTCCACCTCATCACTCCTCATCCCCTCCTTTCATCCCTCCTCCTGTTCTCTCTCTCTTGTCCTCCTTGCTGTGACCTCTTCAGTGCATTCCTGCACGCACTGTGCCTCTGTTTGGTGCAAGGAGTGCAGGGTTGTATAAGACTTGTATTGAATAACATTCATAATGAGATTGATGAGGTACTTTTCATTCATTTCCCTTTGCTTTTCTCTCTGGCACAGATGAGACAAATCTTATATCTGTTTCTGTGACTTGATGAAACTAATAAGAAAGATGATTTTTCTTGTTCTTAACTGTGAGCGCAGAACAACAAGCAACATTTTTGGATGGTTTAGTCAATGTTATGCAACTAAGAATGGGCGGTGGAGGATAACACATTCTTATTCCTTCAAAGTTGAGGGTAACATCTAAGTTAGGATGGGTTTTGCAGCTCATGAAAAAATTGGCCGTTTATGTTTTTTTTCCCGATCTGGTTCTTTACTGGTCACTAAAACCAGAGCTCACCCTTAGTGGGTCTGCATGCTACCGTCTGATAATCAGCACCATCACTGGTGGGAATGTATTTAATTTTACAGGTATTTGGTCATAAACCAAAGTATTGCATAAATTAAAAATTTGAACTGATGATGGTACTAGATGAAAATGAAAGGAATGCTTGTGTTTGAAATTCAGCCTGGAGAACATAAATACGTGAACCAAATTTAATGGCAATCCATCCTCCCTAAAAACTATACATATAAACCTTGTGGTGATGCAGTAGGAAAAGTCAGTGGCTCAACAAAGACATCAGGATTCATCATCTGAGAACCACAAATATATAACTCAGAGGATAAATACAATCTTTTTCTAAATCTGATAGTCCTCTTGTGCAAACAAAGAACTTCCAAATTTGAAGAACAAAATTTAGCAAGAGCAGTATTTATAGCCACTCTTTTTATAACAAGCTTTTACCTAAGACCCAGCTATTTCAGTAAGAATTTCCTGGTCAGACTAAGACAAAGAGAGAGTTGTTCATGAGACCAAAATGTCCATCCTTCAAGCCTATGTGTGTACCATACCATGTACAGCACAAGTATGTGCATTGTTTTTTTACCCTATTGCATAAAAGTACCTCATTGTCCAAATACCTTTCACCTATACAGTTAACCCAGACTTATTGTTTAGTGTTGACCAAACACCAGCTCCTAACTTTGAAATAACATGCCAGACTTCTTTTTGGGAAAATGTCATGGGGGGCTGCTAGCCTCATATGAAAACACCAACACAATGGAAAGGCACAATGGGAATTAAAAAGTCAACTTGTTGACACCTTTCCACACTACAGAGCAGCCAACCGCACACACACACACACACACACACACACACACACACACACACACACACACACACACACACACACACACACACACACACACACACACACACACACACACGGTGCATATGTGAATAAGGTCTGGAGAGTTCAAAAGCCCTTTGCCTCACATATATCCTGTATGACAGCATTTCATCACAGAGGTCGACTTGACCAGGAAGTCAGGTCATACCTTTGTGTGGTTCTCACAGCTAAATGTCGTAGAAATGGGACAGAATATTTCCTGGCTCTGTTATGACACCATGACACATAACAGCTGCTTTTGGTCATCGGCTCCCTATTAGTTGGAAGTGTTTTAAGACACATGTGCAAGCAGACTTCACCAACCTGTTTGTGATTGTGATGTGATAATGGCTCTGTAATAACAATAAACATCTGATCTAGATTATATGTGTCATCTCCAGTTTATCCTGTGAGAAAAAAAGTATTACACAGTATATTTCCTAACCAGTACGCTTTAGAGTACTGCGTGGTGTGAAAGGCACAACTTAATCATGTTACTAACTCTTAAAGCTGCACTTGGTAACTTAAATGAAAAATAAAACTTTTTATCATATTTGCTCAAGCTTACACTATAACCTGACAGTACAGCACATCCGACAGTGCTTCATATGGCATTAACAAGATCTCACTGGCCCGAAGGTACACAACCAACTAGGACGGTGGAGTCTCTAATGAGTCAATCACTGCTTGTGAATGCTGACCAAACTGTCAAACAAGTGTTGATCAAATATGAATAAAAATGATGTGACTGTATTGCCTATTTCTCACCTCAAATGTTTTCTGTTCATCTGTATAATGAGAAAGTTTAATTTCTAGCCGGTTGGCCTAACTTCCGATTACAACAAATACATATATATGGTTTATTAGTTTCTGAGTCTGGGAAAGTGAAGAAAACGAGAAAGTCCACAAAGCTAAAGTATCTCTGAACTTTGTATCTTTTTTTAGGCTATTCTGTGTGATCTTCCCTTGATAACTACTGTAATACCTAAGCACTAAGATGCTGTCAAACAGTAATTATATACTGTGCACCTGTCCTATGTTTCATCCTTTTCATTCAAAACATGCAAGATACGCAGTTTTGGCTTTGCAATATTTATCGGTCTGTATAGAGAATTTTAATACTTAATTGAGTGCTCATTACATTGTGATTGTGCAGCACTGTAGCAGGTATTTACGTATTATATCATTGTATCAGCATGTGCATGTTTTGCAGTGTGTGGGCACAGACAATAGGCCTTTGTCTCACTGCATCCTATTTTTCTCCTGTGGGCTGACACAGAGACTCATACACACAGTTGCTCCTGGCTTCCGTCAAGTTACAACAGTTTAGAGACAGCAAAACAGGAACAATGTGATCTTCTCTTCCTGCCTCACACTTCCTGCCCTCCCCCACCCGCTCCTCCTCCAGTGACGATAAAGAGAAAAAGAAGGAGACAAACAGATGAATGAAAAGAAAAGATACAAACTCAAATGGTGTTACTTTATCTTTTCTTTATTATCAACAAATCCCCTGTAGAGACGTATATGAAGAAAATTAAAGGTCCAGTGTGGAGCTTTAAGGGGGATGTTTTAATGTGTTTAATCACCTGTTTAGAATTGTGTTTTTTTCGTTTAGCTTAGAATGAGCCCTTAATATCTACATAGGGAGTGCATTCTCTTCACAAAGTCTGCCATGTCAAAATATCATTCATTAACCTATGCTGTACTTACTATTCATACATTAAAAAAAATTGTGGAAACAGCTAACATTACTTTATAGAGATTAATCTACTGATTATTTTCTTGATGAATCATTGGTTTAATCTATCAAATGTCAGAAAATAGGCTCTGCAATTTTAATTAAAAGCTGTAGAAAAATGCTAAACTATTTAAAACAATATTGGAGTGTTTCTAAAACAAGTTTTGGGCAAATGGTTACATTGTTTTTTAAGTTTTAAGGTTTTTTAATTAGCTGAGAAAATCACAACTACTCTTGTGGCATTTATTGTAATGAATGAACATATAATCCATGTGCAACAGTATAGGCCTGTCTCGATAAATACGCTAACGAGTTTATGTACAATATATTTTTACATATGTTTTTATATATGTTTACATCCATATTAATTTACATAAGAATGTCCCAAACAATTTTGCCAACATGATACCAGAATAAACAGCTGGGCTTCCCTCCCACTATAAGACATTTTTGTCAAGAGAGTCTGAGAGTCTATTTGACTTATTGTTTTAGTTGTGTGGTATAATTTGTTTTGTGTTGTATTTATTGAGAACATTATAATATTGCTTCACATTCCAATTCTGATGTCAGAATATTCTTAAGAATTACACGTTCTTTACTATATGAAAGGATGTATTTTCAGTATTAGGCTATAATATTATCATTATATCGGTTGCATAAAATATATTGCCCAACAAAATAAATTTCCATGACAGGCTTTCAACAGTATGGCTTTGTAATGTGTTTTAAAAGTGAAGTAATCCAGAGTGAGTAATAAGAAATATCAGACACACAACTAATATGATACATTTCTCATTTTGGTCTTTTCATCGGATTTGTTGATAATAATGAAAAACATTATTATCATGTCAAACTTCATGTCAGCCAGACTTTGCACTTGGAGATAAAAAAAAAAGCAATGGTCGTAGATGTGGAGTGGATTGCTAACTTGCAGAGTGCACTCAAGTAAACTTATTGACGGTTTAAAAGAAAATAAATTTCATTGTAAGACATGACATTTTGGTGAAGACCTTGTTTGCCCCAGAAAGGTCATAAGCACGTTATGAAGCTGGTTTATCAGGTACATACACAGACACACACACACTTTCCCAAACTCTCTAACACACACACACATATAAACCGAGAGCACCTGATGAGCTGCGGTTCTGAAGAAGGAAGCGAAAACTCAGTCCATCTGCTTTGACAGGAAGTCAACAGAAGCCACATACAGGCATGCTGACGTCAATCAGAGCCACAGGAACACCTCCCCACACCACACACTCACACACACTCTTACACACACTCTTACACACACACACACACACACACACACACACACACACACACACACGATAAACATCATACATCTACCAACCCAAATTGCAAAATGGCACAAAGCAAAGTAAAAATACCATTACACACTGAAATACTTACTCATATCAATGTTTTAAATGATGCTTATACTCACTACAGACACACACACACACACACACACACACACACACACACACACACACACACACACACACACACACACACACACACACACACACACACACACACACGGAGTATAAACATAGACTACCAAGTAACTTGTTGCTTCCTTTTCAACAATATGAACTACATCTCAGCCATTACACCAACAAGCAAACAAGAATTTGGTCAGTAAAGTATGTGTAGGCATGATTCTTTGATAAATTCAGCTAAGGACACCTGTTTTTGCCTTTTATGAAGACATTCTTATCACTAACCGAGGCATCATTTTGACTAGTACTTCTTTTAAGTCACATATGACCCAAGTTGTTTCATATAAAACAAGTTGGTTATTTGATGGTTAACTACGCTCACAGTTCTCAGTTTCATTGTTGCTCAACTCAGTCACTTTTTACACAGCACCACATGTCCCTGTTTTCAATGTTCTGCCTAGAGTGTGGGAACATCTACCTTCATATATGAGTTTTAAGGTCAGATACTTCATTTTTTTATCAAATGAAGCAACTATATTTTTCATCAATGCCTCTCTGAATCTCCAGCCCAGTCAAAAAATGTTGGCTTGTATGCCTCTGCAAACCACGGAATACTTTGAATGTCGACCTTTCTCGACAAAAAATATGTTTCATGAATATGATTCTTATCAGCCTCGTCCTGTGCTTGCCGAAACGCACAAAACATGTGGTAAATGTTGTGTAATGATTGGTTAGGTTTAGGCAACAAAACTACTTGGTTTAGAAAACAGATCATGTTTTTTGTTAAAATAATACTGCGACAACGTAGTATAACAAAAGAAATGGAACAACATAAATAATCATCAACTGCCTTAAAGTCAATGTTAACTTTAGCTTTTTTAGGGACACGTAAAGTTTTGTTTTTGTTTAATTTTATTTCTTATTCAAAACACAATTGTTGTCCTGCAGTGTACTACAAAGAACAGATTATGGGTGTACTATAATTTTTAATCAAATGCACAAAAACTGTCTGGATGTCAAAGACATGTCCATTTTAGTTTTCATCTTCAGTCCAGTGCAGCTGCAGATTCAGGGAAGGCCAATTCTGAGGCAAACTGATTTGGTCCCTCAAAATGCAAAAATGTCCTGACTACTATAGTTCAAACTGAAATTGATCCTCACAAAGATAGCAATACAAGACCTCATACGCACGCCAAGGTTTCACAACGCAAAAAATGTAAATAACATTTGGAAACAGGTTTAAATCGAATGCATACAAAAATGTTTGTGAAAAAACACATTTATTATATGTGTCTGTCTATGTGTTTGGTGTGTGCATGTGTGTGCATGTGTGTGTGTGTGTGTGTGTGTGTGTGTGTGTGTGTGTGTGAATGTGTGTGTGTGTGTGTGTGTGTTTGTCGGAAGTACCAGTTCAATTGTGTTTCAACATGGTTAATGAACTTGATGACAAAATAGTCTGGACTACAATGTTAGAGCTGATGACAGATGGCTAAAAAAAGTGAAAGTCGTCACGTACGCGAGTTCAAGAGCAAAGAACGAGACGGAGGAGAAAGGCAGGGAGGGAGGAGGAGGAGAGAATAATGAGAACGAGGAAAGGTGGTGGCAGAAGAATGTTCAAGCCAGATATAAACCAGATAAAAACATTCTTCACGCAGCTGTACAGAAGTTAGACACGTAGCAAGATATTACTGAGCGTCTTACCTGGGAGACAAACTCTGGTGATTGGAGGCTGAGTGGTTGCTGCAGGAGACCTCCTGAAAGAATAAGGAGGGGGGGAGACAAAAGGAAAGAAAGATGTTAGCAAGATGTTACAAAATAATAATTAAAAAAACACACTTATTCCTCTTTAAATGGTTCATCCAAATAATTAACAACATTTTCTAACAGTGAGGTAAAAGCTTAAAAGGTCAGACATTTGGGTTGAAGGACTTATTCAAAATTTTGGTAAAACAGTCATTCACTTCTTGCAAAGAGTTAGATGAGACAATCAATATCACTTTTATGTCAGCCCCTTTACTTCCATTCTTCTTCATTTCAGTTCTTTTCATTGAAGGTGCTGGCCTTTGTAATCTTTGAATAACATAAACATCACTTTGCTGATGGGAGGAAATCCAGAGAGGTGGTTTGAGGTAATTAGATGCAACATTTTGACAGTATAAGGATATACATATTCAAAGTGATTCAAGGACTTTACTGAGGTAATAAATTGTGTGAAAAGCAGGGTTATTTTCTCACAGACTTCTATACAACTAATTGTATGGAGTCGCCCTCTGCTGGCAATTATAAAGAATGCTTTAACGAGCAGACATGAGACATCTCCTCATCTAACTCCAGGCAAAAAAGTGAATAAGCATATTTCCCAAAATGTCTACTATTCCTTTAACTGTGTTCTGTGTCTGTGCAAGTCTGCAGACTGACAATTAGAAAGCAGGCCACTATTGATACATTTCCTTTCAGCAGGGACTCATTGATCATCTGCCTGATCTTCTGTAGGAAATCAGTTCTATTTATTTGTGCATTAACATGATGCTGCTGCCTGTATACCTGTGTGCATGTTTTAGTCTCCGCTCTTGTCTATGTGTGGGTGGCAGAGCCAAATGTAGGTCAGACTGGAATACTGCAATCTGAGTGTCTATAAATCCTGTGAAAGAGGATCTTTAGCATTTTAGGAACACACACACACACACACACACACACACACACACACACACACACACACACACACACACACACACACACACACACACACACACACACTATGACACACACACAAATAAGCCTGAAGATTAAAGGGAAAGGTGCCCTACATACACTCTTCCAGTGCATCTGCAGCCTCACCTTCATTGGGAGGTGATGGATTGAATACTTTTCTCAATTTTTTATCAATGTAAACTGAATATATTTGGGTTTTAAATATCCAAACCACAAAACAAGACATTTTGGGCTTAAGGCAAATGTAATGGACATTTTTCATTATTTGTGACTTTTTATTGACCAAACAATCAATAGATTAATAAGGAAAATAATCAGCAGACACATTGATAACAATCATCAGTAGTTGAATACTAATTCTTCTAAACTCACATTATGACAAATTTATATAAACCCAGAAGTTTAGAAGAGCAAACCATGTACCTGTTCTAGTATTAGGTTTTCTGTGCAACATATCTGTATCAGGCGTACATGGGACACACACATATGATGCAGTGCAGAATAAATGCAGTGCAAACAACAAATAATTTAAATGTACAATGGGGCATTCAATCTGTGTGAGTAGTTGTATTTTCTGCTGCACCACAGCAAAGACACTAATGCATTCATTTAAACTCATTTATTGGGTTTAAAAGGAATGATGCATCTTAAATAACAATCACACTTTATTTTTGCATTCATGTAATAGTTTTTTATCAAATCCCCACTCTATAAATGTTTAAAATCCCACTGATGGAAATCTGTGTGTGTGTGTGTGTGTGTGTGTGTGTGTGTGTGTGTGTGTGTGTGTGTGTGTGTGTGTGTGTGTGTGTGTGTGTGTGTGTGTGTGTAAAAGGCATGTACTGTGTTTGTTTTCTAGACTGCCTTGGGAACAACTGTGGGGTCAGAAGTCATACATCAGTCTGTTTAAAGCTCAATACCTCTCTCTTGTGGTGACATAGTGGAACTGCAGTCTGCACATGCCGTCTAAATGAGTGATCAGCCCAGGACTTTTTGGGAGATTTTACAAGCTGCACTGAGGCTAAATTTGATGTATTTTTCCTTTTCCACTTATACAGGTTTATATGTTTTAAGAATCTTTCTGCACTCTGCCACAAGGGAATCCAAGATATTTATCCAACTTTATTTAAAACATTTTAAGAGGCCCCCAAAACATAATAACATAAAAAAGCTAATGTTTTATTCTCTAGTGGCTGCTCTGAATTGTATAGTCTGCCAGAGGAATTTTTCCTAAGGTTGTCGAAATCAAAGCAGGTCACTGAAGTAGGCATTTTAGAAAAAAAGAACATGTAAAAATGTTTGAATGTTGATCTCAAATCATTAGCACTTACTTGCTGGAGGCACACTGGACATTGGTCAGTACAGTGAAGTTATTCCTCACACTACGAAGGCTTGCCAGAACCTAGAAAAGCAGAGGAAGAGCTTATTATTTTAATCCTTTATAACGCAGACAGTACATTTAATATATATATATATATTTTTTTATTAACAGTGCGTTTACATTTTTAGTTTTGTGTCTGCTTGCTGCGATAAATCTGTAATATGTAAAGCTAATCATTATAACATGATACATTACATGGTCATTTGAACTGTTGACACTCATATTATAACATATTCCTAATCTGCGTGAGTAACTGTGCTTTAACAGCCCCCAATGCTTAATGAGAACTAGTGCTGATACCAGGCTCATTTGGGTTACCTGAGCAAAAGGCGTTACAATCAGGTCATCACCATGTCTGCAAACACACAAACAAAAGAGAGAAGTGTTCAGAAGTGTCGTCAAATAACAGTACACACCAAATATCAGGTTATGCTGTTGCATAAAGCTCATATGCTGAAGTGCTTTCTGCCAACTTGGTCATGGTTGTTAAAAGCAAAGATGTTAAGTAGGAACAATAAGCAAAGACTACCCTGACCCAGCCAGCCTCATTACTATAATTAACTAAAGGAGTCCAAAGAGGAAGAGGAGTGTGGGAGGACGTTCATGGGTCAAACCAGGAGTCTACTGTTCCGAAGGGATGTAACTTTGTATGGCACTTAGCTGTCAGAGTGACCTATCTTCGTAAGCTTAGACAGGGCAAAATACTGAATTACTCTTCTGTGGGTTTCAAATCATTGTCATGTTATGTAATATCTTCATTCCTGTAGTGGACTCCTTAAACACACCACCAACACTATGTATCAGATCTTCCACAGCTGGGCACAGCAGCAGTGCAGAAGCAGAGCCTCGACTTAAAGGACCAGTGTGCAGTGTCTCTTGCCATTTTTCTACAGTAGCTCATAATGGACAAACCAGACGTGACGTAGTGTAACAGTCAAAAGTATTACTTTGTGTCTTAGCTTTATTCAACTCAATTTCCATTTAGCTAGGGGAGGTGATTATTCTGTATTATTGTCAGCCACCTTTAGATTTGAACTTTATTGTTCCGTAGGAGAAACTTGTCTTGCAGTTAGATGAAACTCAGAACACACAGACAACCTTGAACCTCCTCTCAAGCTACATAAAGGCAGCCCTATACCTCACTGGTAATGTTGTTTGGGTTATTTGCAGCCTCAAATTAATTACCTGCAGACACTTCTCACAGTGCTGAAAAAAGTAAATATCTTAATGCTTTTTTCGGGTTCAAAAAAATTGTATCTATATTTTTATTCAAGGTTACTATTTAACTTAAAGGATGCTAGAATTGAACACCACTCAGTGATAAGCACAGAGGTCATTGTAGTAAAGATGCAATACAACATTTTAAACCAGAAAGTATAAGGTATCTACTGAGGAAACTAAATTAAATTAGAAGTAAGTTAAGTGCATACAGAGGTTTACTTAGTGTTGTTGTTTGTTTTTGATTAAACTACCATTATGGAATGGACAAAAAGGAATTTTCATCCTAATTTATTAATTGCTTGGTTGATTAACATGTATGTATATAATATATACAGTATGTAAAATTACTTATATAGGAATATACTTCTTCTTAGAAATGTGTATATGCCACCTTCTTCTGTGCCTCTTTCTTTGACTCTGGCATGCACATACTTGTGCTTTGTGTGCATGAAGTGTGTTTTATATTTACAGTTCAGAGGCGATGGAGGAGTTTCGTGACATGGACTTTGGCGACAGATCATAGTCGCTGTCAGAGCGGTAGAGGAAGGACTCTCGGCGCTGGTTATGACCGGGGAAGTTAGTGTGAAGGACCAGACCAGACCCGGGGAGGCCTGGGGGTCCAGAGGGCTGCAGCTGGTGGACGGGCCATTCTCCACATCAAAACTGAAAACAGATAAACACACAATATTTAAGATGTTTATTTGTCATCGCAGATTCTTTTTTTTTTGTAATATAAAGCTTTGAACAAAAATGAGAGAGAGATACATTATTTCCGGATAGGAAAACGACTGGAGCTGGATTTAAGAATGCAAAGCAACCGGGTTTTCATTAGACTCAAATATAACTATGCTATGAAAACACTCCTTGTCTGACCTTCAACTTATCATAAAAACAACAAGTCTTTCTGATAATGATTTTTTTCATTATCCAGCGCTCTGTGGACCTGCTCAGGTTTAAACGAGCTTGAGGAAATGAAAAGTGTAATTCTTTCACGTATACACCATCAACATCCCCTTATGAGATAAACTGCAGTCCCTAACTCTCACACATGATCATGTGGAAACACGCAGTCATGGATAGATTTGACATGACTGGGCAACAAAGGGCAGAGTTACACGCTAGAGTGCACACTGTTCATTCACTGACATTAGTGCTCCTACATTCGTGAGGAGGAGAACATAGGGGAATGTGGGAAGGAGGAGGTGGATCTCATTAAGACATCAAAGAAGAGAGTGAGACAGTTTTTAATGGCTGTGGTGTGCGTTCGGCTCCAACAAACAAATGTGAGATGTGTTTTGTCTGTGATATTTTCCACTGTAGTTTGAGTTTTTGCAGGTCGCACTCTTTTATCACTTTGTTCTGCCTTGATGGCCACTACTTCCTCTTCTGTATAGTAAACACACACCAGCAGAGAAGGTGCTGGTTACACCACAAACTTAAAGTCCACCTCTGGCCAAAAATGCTTTGCTTATTGATGCTTCGTTTTGATGTCTGACCTTTACTGAGTAAATCGAAAAAACTGTTTTCAAGTCCGTCTGCCAAAGTGAGGAAGTTTTTCTGTGCTTATTTTAAATCTGAGTTTAAACAATGATTTTTGTGACAAAACTAATTTACGGTCATGAAATTACATTACATTACATTACATTACAGTCATTTAGCAGACGCTTTTATCCAAAGCGACTTACAGGAAGTGTATTCAACATAGGTATTCAAGAGAACTACTAGTCACCAGAAGTCATAAGTGCATCTCCTTTCTTAAACAAGCATCTAAAAGCATCAACCAGAGCAAAAGTATAGTGCAGAAGCAAATTACTACGAAAACAATAATTGCAACAAACTAATACGAATACAGGGCTGCACGGTGGTGTAGTGGTTAGCACTGTCGCCTCACAGCACGAGGGTCCCGGGTTCAATTCCCGGGCTAGACAACCTTCTGTGTGGAGTTTGCATGTTCTCCCCGTGTCAGCGTGGGTTCTCTCCGGGTTCTCCGGCTTCCTCCCACAGTCCAAAGACATGCAGCTTAGGTTAATTGATGACTCTGAAATTGCCCGTAGGTGTGAATGTGAGTGTGAATGGTTGTCTGTCTCTATATGTCAGCCCTGTGACAGACTGGCGACCTGTCCAGGGTGTACCCTGCCTTCGCCCATTGACAGCTGGGATCGGCTCCAGCACCCCCGCGACCCTTAACTGGATAAGCGGTTATGGAAGATGGATGGATAATACGAATACAATAAGTGCTACAAACTAATACGAATACAATAAGTGCAACGAACTGATACGAATACAATAAGTGCAACAAACTAATGCGAATGCAATAAGTGCTACGAGGAAGGCTCAGGGTAGTGCTTCTTGAAGAGGTGAGTTTTCAGCCTGCGCCGAAAGATGGGCAGCGACTCTGCTGTCCTGACGTCAGTGGGGAGTTCATTCCACCACTGAGGGGCCAGGACAGAAAAAAGCTGTGACCGGGTGGATCGGCCGCAGGGACCTCTGAGCGACGGGGCAACCAATCGCCCCGAGGCAGCAGAGCGAAGTGGTCGGGCGGGGGTGTAGGGCTTGACCATGGCCTGGAGATAGGAAGGAGCTGTTCCTTTCACTGCCCTGTAGTCTAGCACCAGAGTCTTAAACTGGATGCGAGCTCTTACAGGGAGCCAGTGTACAGAACGGAGAAGGGAAGTTGTGTGGGAGAACTTGGGGCGATTGAACACCAGACGTGCTGCAGCTTTCTGGACAAGCTCCAGAGGTCTGATGGCCGACGCCGGGGCTCCGGCAAGTAGTGAGTTGCAGTAGTCCAGGCGGGAGATGACCAGAGCCTGGATGAGCACCTGCACCGTCTCGTCAGTGAGGAAGGGGCGAATCCTCCTGATGTTGTAGAGGAGGAATCTGCAGGAGCGTGTGACCGATGCAATGTTTGCTAAGAACGACAGTTGGTCGTCCAGGGTCACACCCAGATTACTCACAGTCCGAGTTGGCGTCACCACGGCATCATCAATGGTGATGGACAGGTCTCGGTGCAGGCAACCCTTCCCCGGGAGGAACAGTAGCTCGGTTTTGTCCAGGTTGAGCTTCAGGTGGTGTGTCACCATCCACTTCGAGATGTCAGCCAAGCACGCAGCAATGCGTGCCTCCACTTGGGTGTCACCGGGAGGAAATGACAAGACCAGCTGGGTGTCATCGGCATAACAATGGTAAGAGAAGTCATGCGAGCGAATAACAGAACCCAGGGATGTTGTGTAGAGCGAGAAGAGAAGGGGGCCCAGAACTGAACCTTGTGGAACCCCCGTAGTGAGCATGCATGGTTCCGACACGGCCCCCCTCCATGTCACCTGGTAGGATCGACCTGTCAGGTAGGATGCAAACAGGGAGAGTGCAGAGCCTGAGACGCCCATCCCCTCGAGGGTGGAGAGGAGGATCTGGTGGTTCACCGTGTCAAACGCCGCTGACAGGTCCAGGAGAATCAGGACAGAGGAGAGAGAGTTCGCTCTCGCGGCGTGAAGCAACTCTGTTACCGCAAGGAGGGCCGTCTCTGACGAGTGACCCACCTTGAACCCGGACTGGTGGGGGTCCAAGAGGTTGTTCTGGTGGAGGTAGGAAGACAGTTGTTTAGAGACAGCGCGTTCAAGTGTTTTGGATAGAAAGGGTAGAAGAGAAACCGGTCTGAAGTTCTTGACATCAGAGGGGTCAAGTGATGGTTTTTTCAGAAGGGGGGTGACTCTGGCAGTCTTGAAGGCCGAGGGAAAGCATCCCGAGACGAGAGATGTGTTGATGAGGTGGGTGAGGAAAGGAAGGAGCTCAGTCGCAATAGACTGAAGAAGAGTTGAGGGGATCGGGTCAAGGGAGCACGTGGTGGGGCGGTTAGATGTAACAAGGTCGAGGACCTCGTTAGGGGAGAGGGGAGCAAAATAGGGTAAGATGGGGTGTGGAGAGGGAAGAAGGGGAAGAAGTTTACCTTCTTGTCAAAGAAGTTGGCGAAATCATCAGGGAGAAGGGAGGAAGTAGGAGAAGGGGGTGGGGGTTGGAGGAGTGAAGAGAAAGTTTTAAAGAGTTTTTTAGGATTGGAAGCAGAGGTTAGGATTTTAGAGCGGAAAAAAAGCCGCTTTGGCAGTAGCTAGAGAGGAGGAAAAAGTGGAAAGGAGAGATTGGAAGTTAAGAAGGTCCTCCGGGAGTTTGCCTGTTCTCCATTTACGCTCAGCCGCTCTTAGGCTCCGTCTATCAGTACGCACTGAGTCCGACAGCCATGGGGCAGGAGGAGTTGGCCGTGCAGGCCTGGAGGTGAAGGGACAGAGGTTGTCCAAAGAGGAGGAAAGGGTGGAGAGGAGAAGATCAGTAGTGGCTGCTGCTGCACCTCTTTTATACTATGATAAAGATTATTGTAACAGGCTTTAATTTTGATGAAACTGTTCTGACCTGCTGCTTCATGTACTGTGCATATTACATTTCACTGCATATGGACGGTGTTCCTTAGTACAGGCCCCTGTGGCAACTCATTATAACCAATAACTCTTGACACTATGCTTTCGTTAAAACCACTTGTCGGGCACATGGGACTGGATGGGAGGGATTTCTATTGTTTTTTTACCGCGGGGAAAGTGGGAAAGTTAGTGAAAGGTGAAGGGATGTCTTTTACACAAATGATGGGAATCTGGTCCAAACAAAAACAAAGACGTGTATAACATCAGAGATAAAAGCTCAGTCTGTAAAACGAGTCACAGAAGGGAGAAATGACCGAGACAGACAAGACAATAAATAAGGAAAGAGCTCAAATTGCACAAACCACAAAGTCTAAACTTATTAAACTAAAAGAAAACAAGTCACATTAGTTTCAAGATGTTTTGAAAACATGTACAAATATATTCTATTACACTTTTTGTGAGTCTGATTCAAAGTCGAGGAGCAACAACAGCAACACAATCCTTCAAACAGCCAGAAGTCCCTGTTCTGAAAACCAGAGGATCCTCCCAATGGACAGAGTGCTAAACAACTCTCAACCTTGAGACCTTGTGTGTATAAAATTAACTGATGAGAATGATTAGGGATTTACATTTTGTGTCTTCAAAATTTTAAGAATCCACAAAATTTTGTTAAAAGACGCAAACTGTGGTGTAAAACTTTGTAGGACAAGCACAGGGTTTTATGGATTACATCACTGCTTTAACTTTCCAGAATGCCTTGAGGATGTCGGTAGTAAGCACGCTGGCAGATCATGAATGAAATGCAGTTTTCATTGCAATCGCTTTGTCAAACAGCAGATAGGTTCTTGTGCATAAATTAATGGAATGTTTGACAAAAGAAACATTCAGTAAATTTAGCAATCTTAAAATTTGTGTAATGTGTGAAACAAGTAATGTGTTTGTTAAAAGCTTTGGTGCTGAATCCTACAGGGTGTCAAAACTATAGAATGATGCTAAAACATGACTCAAATTAAGATACAGTGAGGGGTTTTGCTCTTTAAAAAGTGTCTGTGCTGCAAGGCCGATATTGTGTGACACAGCAGGTCTACATTTTCAAGTGACATGTTAAAATAAACCATGTGTATGTTGAATTATGACATGGGGTCCAGAGATGGATCAGTTATAATAGAAAACATGAGGGAAACAGTCAAATAAAGAAATCTGAGAAAGTTTCATATGCTAAATATTTGCACAAATACAAGCACCCAATGACATGATGAACACAGAAAAGGCTTGCAACTCTTTCAAGCTTGGTGCTTTTGCTGCCTGAGGAAGAGGCACAGCCCTCCTTTTTTTTCTGTTATAATTTCGACCAGGTGCTACAATTTGTGCAAGCGTTTCTTATGCAGAATTTCCTGTTCAATTTTCTGTTTCTGAAACTAAAAACAAAGAATGAACAGACAAGATCAAAGGTAAATGAACAGTGTGCCTGTGTGCATGTGTTATATATGCACACGCATGCATGGCTGCACTATCCACCGTGTATTGGATGCTTGACTGCTCTGCCCTCAGGTCAATCCACTGGCTTTGTGTATTGTGGTCACGTGTGGAGAAGACTAATTCTAGAGTCAGTGCAGGCAAATCTAGTCATCCACAACACGCATATCTAGCAACTGTCCGATATTTTTCTCTGGTGCTATATAAAAGCTGAAGAGCTTCACATTAACCTTGTGATAGAGATGATATACTGTAACAAGAACATTTGAAAGGATAACATTTTCATGTCAAAACCTTACTTAAGTTAAAGAACAGAAGTTATATCAGCAAGATGGACTTAAAATGTAAAAAGTAAAATTATTCATAAATGCAGAACAATGGCCCCTGTTACTGATATATTAGCATTCATGGATTATTGTTATTAATGCTTTAATGTGGCATAAAAGCTGAAAGCACTGAGTCATGTGAACAAGTTATTCACCAGGTATGGATACATTGTCTGCTTTATGCTGAGTTTGGAATTCTAAAACCGTTTGCAAATAACTACACACGGTTATTAACTTTAGACACATCATTAAAAACAAAAGTAACCATTTACTCCATCTGTCAAATAAATGGAGTAAAAAGTACAATATTCCCTCTGAAATGTTGCAAATAGAAGTAGCAGAAAATAGAAACTTAAGTACCTCAAAATTGTACTTGAGTGCAGTACTTGAATAAATATACTGAGTGACTTCCCCCATGACCATGGTTTTTAGATATAGCTACCTGCTTTGTCAGGAAGCCTGGAGCGTTGTTATAAGCCTCCTGATATTCATGTGTTGTTCTACTGTTCTACTGCTACAAACACAACAGCTCTGATCCAACAATGTGCTGAAAAAAGGAAGTGGATCTCCCTTTCACAACCCCCAACACTGAGTGCATATTACACAGATACCTGTACCATGGTTACTTAAAAAGGAAATTAAGGAAAGTAACCAAACTTTGAAGTTTGCTCTTCAGGACTTTGAGCTTTGATATATAAAGGTGGTGTTATGGTTGACTCTGATGAACGACTCTGAAGATAGTAGGAATGAAACGAATGATCATTTTTATCATCAACTAACTGTTTTATCATATGGTCTATGAAATACCAGAAAAAGAAAAAGGCCTAGTTAAATTTGGGAGATACAAAGGAGAGGTCTTTACATGACCTTGACATGTTTTGTTTGGCAAACAGATCCGTTAAATGAAAAAAAAAAAGTGCAACATCTACATTGAAAAACTGAAATATAAACATTTATTGTTTAAATATGCAGTTATTCCCGTACCAATGGAAGGGATGCTATTCATCATAAAGGTTTAACTTGGTTTGGAAAAGTTTTGGAACCTTTTTTCTAACTTTACTATTATATACATTAGTACAGTATCAGAATAGTAACAAAGCATCTTGATTAAAGCTTCAAGTCCTGAGATTGCTAGCATTTTCATTGCTTCTCAACAGCTCTTGATATGTCAATGGCGAACCGGCGGCTCATAGCTAACAGTGCTAACAATGCTAACTACGGCGAGACTGCTGACAGAGCAAACACACCTAAGGAGCTATGCTACCAGGATGAAGCTAATAAGTCCTCATATAAAAACAGAACCAGCAGGCCATTCAGTTTAGTTCTATTACAGCAACTTCAAACTTGTACTGTAAAGTAAAAACAGATCCATCAGTTGACATTTAGACAAAGCATTTATTTTCGAAACTGTACTTAAAACACCAACGTTTGAGGATTTCAAACATTTAACACCTACAGACTGACGACTCCCTTGTGTTCCTCTGGATGACCGATGCCCAAGTCTGTGTCTAGTATGTTCCCCCGGTAGTACTGACTGCACCAAACTCACTATCAAACTCCCACTATCCCTAACCCTAACCCCATTTGCCATGGGAAATAAAGCTAAGTAATTTAAACTATTTAATCTTAGAAAGCCATTATTTTCTTTTGGGAACAGTAATTGTTAACAAAATAATCTAAAATGAAAAGGTCCAACTTTTTTGAACAGCATCTCCTTCTACAACTTTATTTGCTGAGGGAAGACTACTCAGTGGACCTCTGACCTTTGATTATTCCATTACATCAACAAAACAAAAACAGGCATGTAATGACTGTAGAAAAATAAGAACATTCAACTTATGGCAGCACAATTAACTCAGTCTACTTAACAGGACGAAGAAGGGATATCAAATAATTTAGCCTTCAAAATACAACACAAAGACAGACCTTGGGAACAAAGACCCTTTTCTATGGGGGTGTCCTGGTGGTTTAGTGGATTAGTGCATTTGTCTGGGAAGCCAATCTCACTCATACCAACACCCCAATGCTTTCTCTTTGAAGTTCATGTACAGAACCACATGGACATCAGCACTCGAATCTCACACATGTCTATATCTAAACATACACAATTGCAAAATTCATGTTCCTGCTCAGTCAATTGGAAGCATGGCGTCTGTTCAGAGACAGGATGAGAACAAGGACTGCTGAGAGATCAAGAGAACCAGAGGCCAGATGCTTTCTTTCAATCATGAGCTTCCTAGGTAGAGGGGAAATAATCAGTCAACCCAGCATGAAAAGGAGCAAAGCGTCAGCGGGTTTCATGACGCACGTTTGTGTTTATATGTTATTACAGGATGGCATGTCATCGGTATGCCTTCCAAAAAACTACTTGGGACACTGATTCCTTGGGGATGTACATTTTCCAACTTTATAAAATTTACCAACCAATCATTATCATTATGGTACTGCATAGGCTGCCTCAGTTATGATTGTGGTGTTATTCTTCAGTAAAGCAATCAGGAAGCCCTTCCTCTGGTCCTCACATGATTTGCTAGGATGACACAACATTCCTTTCCCATGAACCAGCTGCATCTGTCCGTCTGACGACCAGACTGATAGACAGACAGATAAGGAGAGAAGTTGTCTCATTATTTATATGTTTATTTTAGTTACTCCCCATTAGCTTCTGCAGTAGCTATTGGTTCAATACTCCATAAAATATCAATTCACAAAGACTAAAGCAATATTAGAAAGGAAGATGAGTATACTCATACTAATAGTCTGTTTTAAGTACATCTGCAATTGATTCTCTAATACTGTTTGGTAACTCGTTCCTTTCTACAAAAGGCCTGTACACAACTGTATATGTTCCTCATCAGATCTGGATCTAATTTCAGGACCAGGTGCAGTTAAAAAATCCCCATCTGACCCAGAACTATACTGGTTTATAGTCAGTCAACATGTCAGAGATGTACTGGGAAGCCTAACCATTAAGTGCTTTAAATACTTTTTTTTTTAAGTATCTGGTACTTAAAGTTAACTCACAAGCTAAAACTGCTTAATTAAATTGACTTAATTTGAAATACCATTAAATCACTGATCAACAGAGACGTGAACTGTACTTGTTAAATCTAAATTTAACAATGCAGACATAATACACATCTGATATATAACATCTGTCCTCATGAAGAGACTTCATTTAAAATTTGGTTGAACTTGGCACAGGGCAGCAGCTACTGTGAGCAGACAAGAGTAGCATAAAGCAGAGACTAAACTGAACTAAACTCCAGTGACAGAAAGGGAAGATAGCATAGGGGAGTTGGAAGAGTTTTGACAAATAATACATGTTTTCTTTCTGGGAAATGACTCCACTTCCTAGCTCTAAGACAATGGTGAAGTTTCAGGTCACTGGCCTGCAGGCCACCTTCAGTGTCATTTACTGGTAGTGTGACAACTCAGTATCCTGTGGCTGTAGGTGTGTGATAACTATTTTACACCCCATTTGATCCAGTATTGTTGACCTGACTCTGATGCTGATTATTTTGTTTCTTCAACAATGAGTCATTTTGTCTGGATAAATGCCCTGTCCAGCAGCCAAAGGTGATATCTTTAAATAAAATGTTTTGTCAGACCAATGTTGAAAAATCCAAGATATTTAGATTACAGCCCTAGTTTACTAGGAGATTCCTTAAGAGCAGTAAAGTTAAAATTTTTGTTACATTGTCAGTTGTTTTCATATTGTAATTTGATGCATTTTTATTATTAAATAAAAAAGTTAAAAAATGTAAGCTTTTGCTTACTCTAACCATTAAATTGTCCTAAATCATAAATTCATCTCATTTCTCACCCGGGTAAAATACAAAACAGGAGACTAGACACAATGGGTTAAGAAGAAACAGACACTTGTGCTCGTAAAGAGAGAGCCACAGAGTTTCCCAGACAGGGAGAGAGAGAGAGTTTCTTACACTTTGAATTAATCTCTTCCTTCCTGTGTGTTATAGTGAGGGGAAACCAGTCACCATTTGTCTGTTGGGTTTTGCAAACAGAGGTGCCATGGTAACACCTGCTGTTTGTCCTACGGTTAGCAGAGGTTTAAATATTATTTCTTGAATGGGGGATTGTTCTGTTATTGCATGAGCAATTTTGCTAATGCTTATGTTGTGGCTTGAAAAATCATAGATTAAATCTTCTCCACTACATCATACGTAGGACTTCTGGTCATACTGTATCAGAGACAAACGGGACTGAAGCCGGAGACATGGAGAGAGAGGTCCTGTACAAGCAGTGGGTCCTAAAAAGACATTTCTGACTAACTGGCTGGCTTGGTCAAATGTGCAAAAGCTCTGAAACGCTCCAGAAGGATGATGAGCTGATTGAGCGATCCCATCAGAACAACCAAAAATAGCAGCTGAAATGTGATGCTCCAAAAGATTGCAGCAACATTTCCCTACATGAATCGACAGCTGAAGTATCTTAAAATAGGCTAATAACCCGAGCTAGTCTCAACATGCCAATGTTAAATCAGTGCTTTCCTGACATATGAGCTTAAATCTCTGGAGTAAAGGGTACAACTTTAGCAACCAAGGACACAAAACATCTAAATGTTAAAGGACAGTTATCTTTGTCAAACACTAATCTATTCCCACATCTAGTCTGAACACATCGGTTTGTCTACTATTACCCACCATGGGAATGTTTAATACACTAATAAAAACATGAACCCCCAGAATCATTCCCCTAATCTTTGATTTATAAAAACAAGAATTCCATCAAGTTAAAACCATGCTGAGAATCAAATAGGTCCTCTGGCCTCTGAAAACTCAGGAATCCAAGTAGACACAGCACCTATTAATAGAAATTAGGCCACTAACATATTTAGGACTTGCGCCAAGTCATTATATATGCACATTTAGGTACAAAGTCATCTAGAAGATGCTCTCATTTAGAAATAATTTACGGTCTAAATACAAAACCGCATGACACACTGTTTCAGGAAAAACACAAGCAGAACTGGCCAAAAGATGATATGACAGCGTTGATGATGATGAACTGAAATCAACTTATACCAAGAAAAAGACAAGGTTAATATGAGTGAAAAGAGACAGAGAAAACTGGAAAAGTCATAGAAACTTATAGCAGAACTTTAAAAAAACATTGCTGTGCTGGAAAATTGCTGTGTGGCATCTATTTTCCATTACACTGCACAGAGTCAAGCTACCCCCGGTCACAGTCCTTAACTTCCCTCTGTTGCTCTCATTGAACTCTGTGTGCTGGAACTACAACTCCATTAAAGGTAAAGCTATTTAATATGATGGACCTCATTGAGATATTGAGAGATAACCAATGGTGGAAAGTAACTAAGTTAACTTAGTATCTAAAGATGTATTCATGTACTGCATTTAATTGCAGTTTTAAGGTACTTGAGGTAACTAGAAACCAGCTGGAGTTACTATTTTTCACATTAAGATTTTACCTTAAAAGATACGGGATAAGTTTATAAAATGTACAAATGATTATGTACGTGGGGCTCCTTGTCATGTTTCAGATGTTTATGATTTGTTGGCAGTTCCATAAGAGGCAAAGTTATTCAGCATTTCACCCCCCCCAAAAAAAGTGTGTTGCAAACACTTACTTGATATGAAATATGAAACGTAAACTAGCTCAACCTCAGCTACAAATATCTAATAGTAATACTGTGATGAATAATAATAAAAAAGTCACAGGTGCCATTTTTCTGCAGACCAAATATTTTTTACTTTGGATATTTGAAGTACATTTTACTTATGTACTTATTGCAGGACTTTGAGGAATATGTTTTTGTGAATGTAAGGGTACTTTTTCTCGAATAAAGGAAATGAATACTTCTTCCATCACTGTAGATACCACCATCAACTTAACCCTTACCACCATTTCACCATCTTCTTGATCCTTGTGATCCTCCCAGGAATCCTTACTATCTTGTAATCATTCTCATCATTATCTTAATTGCAATAATCACCATAATCACCATCAACCCCACTAAACAGCCACGGCAGCTCATTTCAACTTTGACCAGTTACTCAGAAGTCAAAAGCCCCCGACGACATGAACCACAGCAGAGTCAAGACGAGTCCTCGCCACATTTTTCTGTGTATCCATCTCCATAACAACACTGAAAGTAAAGTGCATTTCAAATAAAATACTTCCAAACCACAGACTCTACATCACAGTGCTGAACCCCACCCATGGGCAAGAAAGCACAAAACAGTGTAATTCAAAGTCCTGTGCTGGAAAGGAAAATAAATGGGTCACCAAAGTGAAAAGAAATTTGGTTTAAAACGCTGTCTGCAACGTAACATGTAATGAAATATAAGATGAAGGATGAAGAGCCGCTTCAGGGTTAGTTTTGTTTAATTGAAAATTCCTGCAGTTTCAAGCCAGGCGGATGTTTAGGGTTATTTTGCCAACAGCTCTGACTCTATATACTCTATTTAAGCCACAGCTTTTGTCTGTTATGACCAATTACAATCAAGTTACAGCAAACACTGCTCCTCTACATTGCCCTAAAAGGCTCGCTATTGTGAAGTACTACACAGACAGCAGCATGAATAGCTGTTAGTGCATCTAATCTGTTTATTTGCACTCAAATAATGTATCCTCAAATCAGCAGTTTGTGTTTTAAGCGTGAAAAAAGTCCTCGCTAGAGAATCGATGTTGGTCCAAGATGATCTGAGGTAACTTTGTCCTGACAAGTGGTGAAGGCTGAAAATGACAAAAGGGACCCAGCACCCAGGAAAAGCTTCTGTGCAGATAAAATAGGCTTGGCTCTTTGTTATTATGACATAGGAATCCGGGTCACTGACAAAATATTTGGTTAAGCTCATCTCCTGTCCTTGCTGAATATGTGAGAAACACTCCCTTATACACACATATATAGGCTAATCCATGCACACCAATGTACCATGAAAGGGCAGCTGCATTTGTGTAAATATGACATAGGCTTTGTACAAACAATAGCACATGCATCTACAATGCACACAGAGGACCATTAATGGAGTAATTACCCCCTGGTGCTCATGTAGGCCTCGTGTACCTGTCTAATGATTCGAACATGCAGCACAGTACAGTACACCATCTGTGTACTTCTGCTTTCTTTATTATAGTCCAGTACTTTCCACAGGAAACCCTCATTGACAGAGGTGAACCCACCCAACCAGAGGTGGATGTCTCCAGAACTCAACGTCTCCACACCTCCATGAAAATTGCCACCACGGCTATTTTGTTTTAAAAGATTAAAGAAACAAACTTACAGCATTACTTTCCTGCTCTATTTCATTGTGATTATGTCCCCTAAACATGGCAGCAGTTCCGGCCAGCAGCCTGACGTGTCTCCAGCTGAGCCAGATTACCCACAGACCTCCTGGGGTGAGACCCAACCTAGTTTTTCACACTGGGTTATTTCTCCCTTGACTCAAATATTATAAAAAAAGAGTGTGAACTCAACATCAGCAGCAGTTTTGCTGCTTGTTTTCACTGGCATCCAGTGGTCCGCTCCGCCCTCCCTTTCAAAGTAACGTGAGCCGCAGAGTGCAAATCAGTGGTAATTCTCCTCCCTCAAAAGCCATCCTTACTATTATAATACAACTTTAGGAGCAACGGAAGTCACAAGGCTGCTAGTGTTACCATGTTTTTGACATGCAGCTCACCTTACCACAGTTTCACAAGCATGCGGGAGGACTACAGCGGCCTTCAGGTAACGTGAAAATGTGAAAGGCTCTCACAAGAGCCTTGTTATGGCGAACTCCATAAAGGGGGCACGCTCTTATGAAGATATGAGGGGCTCATTCTAAGCTGACAGAAACATAAGGACTCTTAGTTTTAGGTGATTATACATAACAAAACATAATAATAAATATTATATTCAATTCTTGCTAATGGATCCCTTGAAACCCTACACACTGGCCCTTTAAATCATGGCACAAACTTAGATTATTTATGGAGGACAAATAAACACAAACACATGATAACGATAAAGCTTTGCTTTTAAAAGCAATATTGTTAACGTATTAAAGTATAATACATTTTATTCCTTCTGTTTTCCTAATTATTTTAAGTGGCTTTAATCACGTGAACTTCTAAATAAAACTACTATATCCAGCAGATAGTTTAAATCTCTGACACAACATCATTGTCTAGTCTACTAAAACTGTCCTTCTTTCCCAACTCTTTTTTTATGTCTATCCTCCAATGATGGTTGGCTGTATGCTGCTTTTAGGACAATAACACCAACCATGTTTTTAACGGAGCACTGAGGTGCAGAATTACTACAGCAACAATTACATTATATTCTTAAACTGGCAGTTCACCTAAATTACAAAGGAAAAAAAACTGTTTCCTATTTATCCAATAAATGGCGTTGAGTCATACAGTTCCTTTTTAGTTGGCAACGCTTCAATATGTCTGCGGAAGATACATAAAAAAAAATAGTTTTGGTACCTGAAGTCAACTGACAAGTCATTGGTTCCCAACCTTTGTGGTGTGTGATTATTTAAAGCCAAGCAGTCCCTAAAATGTCAGAATTCAAATAAAGAGTAATGTTAACTTTTTAGACTGTTTCAAATGTTCAAATGCAAAAACTTTCTAGTGATTCACTAGAAAAAACCTTTTATGGGAATCATTATTTTAGCTATGTGTTGGCTCTGTAGGCATTTCAAGAAATGAAGAAATGTAGGAAGAGTTAGCCGTGGTGGTTAAAACATAAATCCTGCTTGTCAACAAAGTCATATTCCGCCCCTTCGATGTCATGATGTGTATTTTTTTCTTTAAGATATATCTTTCGGTTCCTCTGGTTGTGTCTCCCAGACCAGACTATGTTCACACTGTGGCTAAAAATATAAAACGATTATAAACAAATTCATCTGAACACACCAGACTCTTTTGCATGGGTAACTGCTCGACTCTTGGACCTGCAATTACACAGCATTCAGCCTATTCAAAACATCACTCTGCTGAAACTGGTGCTACGCACAAAACCATAAAGTCTACTTGAGTTGGATGTTCTCACCACAACATGTGATATAACATGCATACAACTACATTCCATATGAGGATTATTATAATAATGAGGAACACAAGACAGGACATCTTGATGTATGGGAAATAGGAAGTAAGACTACACATATACTGAAAGGGGAAGAGTTCGGGGACTCTGAGGAAAAACTTAAACAACTTGGTGAAGAGGTTTTTAAAAAAAAAAAAAAAAAAAGACAACTTTACATGCAAGAAACAGTTCAGCTATTGGAGTCAGAGGTGAGTCAGAAGCTGAAAATGACAACCACAATACTGACACCAGAACAAAACACTGCAAGGACAGAATGAAGTGTGAGAGAGCATTAAGTGTGTGTGTGTGTGTGTGTGTGTGTGTGTGTGTGTGTGTGTGTGTGTGTGTGTGTGTGTGTGTGTGTGTGTGTGTGTGTGTGTGTGTGTTTGAGTGGGTCATCTGTGCATCCTAACCTGCGAGCATGGCCATGGTTGGCGGCGTGGAGTTTCCTGATGACCTCCTCACTGAAGTCAAAATGAACCCTTGCTCTGGCACAGGGTGAACGCCGGTACATTGCTCCGACACACACACACACACACACACACACACACACACACACACACATGCACTCATGCACACACTACGCGGCACATACCATCACATACGCAACGACAAAAGCAGAAACTAAATCGAGTAGAACACACCCAGTGTGTTAGCGACACAAGAGCAGCATTTTCACACACACACACACACACACACACACACACACACACACACACACACACAACTCCCACAATTCAGTATTAACGTCATACACTATCATACACACATTTGACAAGTCAGCAGCATTAGTGATAACCACACAGCAGCAGCATGCATTCACACCTCGCATACACACACACACACAAAAGAAAAATCACACAAATTCAAATGAAAACCATTAAATGAATCTATCGGGTACTAAAAAACAAGCATCATCACACACATTCTCCTCACATAAACAGCAACAAACCACACAGCACATGACTGTCACTTTATAAAGCCTCTGTTTAAAAAGTTACTCAGCATGTTTTTCATCAGCATTGCCCTCCTCGGCACAAATAAAAAAGCAGCAAACAGGTATCCAAACACCTCCTTCACACACTTGATCTCAAGTCACACACAGCAGCAACACAAGCAGTGGTCCATACGTCACATCACCGAGCTGTTTGAGCGCTTGTTCCACACTCTCCACTCGCTCTGCGCTCTCTTTGCGGACTCCTCTCTTCGTCACAGGCTATACTTCCTCCCCGTGGTGTGTGCGCGTGTGTGTGTGTAGTATGTGTGTGTGTGTGTGTGCGTGTGTGTGTGTGTGTGTGTGTGGGTGTAGTATGCGTGTGTATGGAGATCTGTTCCCTTCATCTTGGCCCAGCAGAGTAAGGAGGAACTGACAAGTTCTGGAGTGGATTGGCTGGAGTGGAGTCATAATTCATCCATCACTCAGTAGTAGTCAGTAGTAGTCAGTAGTAGTCATTGTTTTCCCCAGTAATTAATGATTTTGTTGCAGTCAAAGAGGACCAGAGCATTGATTGTTAAAACAGTTTTTCTATTTTTGGACTTTTTATTTTGCATTTTAAAAATGTATACAAAGCTTATATAAAATGTCTTGTAAGCTCAAGCAGGCTCAAAGAGATGTATGCTTGACACAATAATAAACACGGCAACACTTAACTGCAAGTCGCCTTATTTAGCAGGTAGCATAAACATTTAATAAATGGTTAATAACACATTATGATGATGATAGCTGAGGAGGTTGGTGTACGCATACACTCAATGACAAATAAGTGACAGTTAAGATGTTCTTATAGCTGCTATTTATTAGCAGATATATAGCTGCTAATAAATACATTGTGTGTTATAAACCATGCTTGTATACTGCTTATAGATGTTACATTGGGGGACAAAAAGTAAAGTGTTCAGTAAAAAATAAAAATTGAATAAAAAATTAAGTAAATGTTTTTGCTGGACTAGAAACCAACTTACTGAACAAAATGGAGTTTAGATTCCCTCTCTGGTCTACCTTAACTGTCTGTGAGGGGAAAGAAGTGACATCTGGCGCTCTCACAGGGGGCCACAGTGCCTGATGACACTATACAGTTAAATACAGTATACTGACATCCAAACCCCCACATATTACAGTTACTATGATGACAGACATATGTGATAAATAGCAGCACATGCTGAAACATTAAAGAGCTGCAGAAATATAATAAAAAGGAAAAAAGATTATAATACATTGAACTGAAGCTTCTGTAAGATGTTTTTATGTGTGTGGCAAATCTGGTTGAATTACTAACTATATTGTCCAGCATTTGACTGCACAACATTTTCATAATAAATGTTTGGAAAATATAATAATGCAATTTTAAGTGGGTTGAATCCCAAATGATATACACAACAAACGTCCTGTATATAGCTATAGAATGAAAACATGGCACGACTATTTATAATACGTTTTTTTCTTTGATCCAAAATGTAATTTAGTCTATTAATATACTTATCTTAGCAGGAGCTTGGTTACCAGTTTCAACTTGCTTGGAAATCAGACCACTGCATCATTTTCTATTTGAGTAAAGTTAACCAATGTAATCTGCTTTTGGTCAGTAGAAGAATAGCTGTCAAACCCAACAAAAGTAAAGTAATTAGGTATATTAGGATTAACTCAGGTAGTTAAACACATTTTGATGCACTTGTGCTTTGAGTATAACCAATTAATGCCACTATCTCCTCCATTACATTCAGAGTGAAATATTATACTCCTTACTTCATGATATTTATCTAACAGCCATAGTTACTAGTTACTTATCAAATTAAGATTGTACGTTAAAAAGCTCATTATCATAAAACAAATATTTAAACATTAAACCAGCAGTTCAGAAACCTTATGAGCTGTTAATCATTTCCAAAGAAAGCAGTGTTTCTCATCACATTTTCAGATGAGTGTTTCACAGTTACACCAAAAAAAGATTTCTTCTTAAAATATTTATGGTTATTTTTCCCAGGACTGGACGATATTTCCCTTGATCCCTGAACTTATTCAAAGGAACAGTTGCAATCTGTCTGCAAAATGTTTGGAACACAAGGTGACATTAGTTGAGTGACTTTCTGCTATTTCCCACAATTCCTTAAACAGCAGTCACTTTCTGACTGACAACTGAAGGAGCTCCCAGTATACATCCTTGTCATTTATTTGGAAATGATTCAGAAAGATGAGATATAACCCATGTACTTAACCAAACATTTAACGAGAGGAGTCGGGTCACGGAGGCCAAAACAGAATAACTACTGTGTTCCCACACTGCAGCTCGGCCCACTGCCTCACAATACACGCAGAGATCAGAAATGGGAGAGGCGGAAGATGAGGTAGCCACAGGGGTGTGTGTGTCCTGCGAAACAAAGGCACAGGCATTCCTCCTTAATGTGCTTTAGAGGGTTAACCGACGCAAAACTCTCTCTATTAGATCTAATTCTGTGGTGTTACACAATTCAGCATCACAGAGTCAAATCATGCTAAAAATGGAGAGGCCCTTGCTCATGACTTCATCTATAAAATTTACAATAAGCCCAAAGAACTAAAATCAATTAAAGTGCTTATGTACAGTACATTGACTTTTGTTTTTCATTTACAGGGAGAATTTAGGTGGCACTGTTATCCATAGTTTCAGTTGAATAAATAGTGAACAACACTACAGTATAAACAGGCAAAAAAAGACTGATGGTGTTTATAATGCTTGGCGCCGCTGTTATTGATTGAAATGAATCTGGCAAAACACAGTGGCACTGTACTGTACTCTAACACCGCATGAAAAGGGATAATTCTGTGTTCTGGCTTGTTCAGTCCTCTTATACTCCAAAACAAATACCAGTGTTTATGGATAAAACCATAGACTGTATAAACACCTTATTTTGCTTCAGTAAAAAGAGGCAGGACCCATCTATGAGGTTTTTCAGGCCTGCTTCCACAAGATGGCAGTGTTTAACTGTATCATATAACCTCCAGTTAAAGCATGATACTCACATTTACAGGATGTGGCTGCTGTAAAGCAAGCCGAGGAGCAACTTGAGGTTCAGTGTCACGCTCAAGGACCCTTCGACATACGGACAAGAGGATCCGGGGATCAAACTTCCAACCATGTGATTTAAGGGTGACCCGCTATATCCACTGAGCCACAGCCGCCCCAAATATGTAAACATAGTTCCTTCAAATGTTGTTTCATATTGAATCAAAAGGTAATGGTTGTAAAGCAGCTACAAAGTTACTGTGACAAACCTGTTACCCCGACATCCTATACCTATATTAGTGAATTAGGGTGATGGGTGGGTGTGTTTTGAGTACCAAGTTAACAAGATGCTAGGGAATCAATATGTGTAAACCCTTAACAATAAGTCTTCTTTTTGACAAATGTCGATGCAATTACCTTCTTTTATACAACTGGAACCATGTTTTTGATTCGTGGCAGCATTTTTATCATTTATCTTATTGTAAAACATTATTTTTGAGGGATCATGGATGCTTCTTACTTGAGTGCAAACACTAACAAAAATAAGCTTGTAAATGTGCAACAGCACTTAACATTTTATTTTTGTCTGCAGCTTTAACAGGGTGAAGAGAGAACTATAATTAAACATTGATCAGACATCCATTTGATGGCTTAAGAGTAGCCTGTCACATTGTTGCCGGCAGATGGCTGCTCTGGCTTGTCCTTGTGATTTTAATCGATATCACACTGCAGATAAGACACCGAAAAAAAGACAAACTTTAGCACAATGTCTTTTGTCTCGGTCTACCGGAAAGAAAGTCTGCAAATGGAATCTCAGATTTATTTGACAGAACCTGACAGGCACAACATCACCTTTGACATGAAAGCTGTCTCTGTCATACAAACACACACGCAATCACATTAAATCAAGATCAAACAGCAGGCATGGTCCCTGAAAGCTATCCAAATATAAATTCTAAAAATTGAAGATGGGGGTAAGAGGGTCAGAGGGATAGAAAAACAAGTTCACAAGATAGAGTCTGACAGTGTGAAAGACATGACGGGATTTTAAGGGCGGGGGACAAAAAGATTCATATGAGAATCTAAATTTGCTTCCTCTCTGATTCAGAATCAGATTCAGAAAGAAGTAAGCAAATAGGATAATAAGAAAGATCTGTGAATTGCAAGTGCAGTGCAGTAAGGCTTCGAGCTGTGATGCCATGTAGAAATAGGACTCTAAACAGCCTGATCAGTGTGACTCTAATTATTCTCTTGTGATCTGCTGCATCTGTATCATTGCAGATACTGACCATATGATGCAAAGCCACGATCTACAATAAATACTGTTTCTTTATAAATGTTGATATTAAATGTACTATCACTTACATTAATTTAGTCATTATGGGCTACCAGCTCAAGATTAAGAATCTGAATTGAGAGAAAAAAAGTAATTTAGGTACATCTTCACAACTCATGTTCAACCTTAGTGTCTATCAGAAAACATTCAGCACCACTGTACAGAACTGGTTACCTTGGTACATCAGTATATTCTGTTTAAAAACATTTCAACTCTGGTCCACATTTCAGTCCGGCCACTACATCATTGTTCTATACACTGTGGCAGCACCTTCATGAGAAGAGTTCAACATATGGAAATCTATATAAAAATGAATTTGTGAGTGATAAAAGTTTCATATATTACCCTTGGACAATGAGTGTGTATCGATGCTGAATTGTGCTACTAAACAGTCACATACTTGAAGGATAATGGATGAAAACAAATATATATATTTTTTCCTTTTCCATTTTGCAGGGACAGTAAAACAGCAGTTGACACAACAGATTAGCACAGCTTCCTGCTTTTAGTCAAGTGTGTCAGGGCATCCCTCAATTAAAACATTTATTTCACTAACCTTCCACTTAGTACAGATGTGAGTGTGACTTTATGTGAAGTGACACTTTTAGTCTAGTGGAGCAGAGAAGAACCCTGTTTGAGAAGACTCTTTGGTCTTCATGTCACTATATAGTGTTGGTGACAGTGATAAATCATCCCAGTGATAAAATGACCCCGATATCTAGTGCAGGTGTATTTATGTTATCGCAAAGGTTTAACCCTAACTGCGCCATAGATTACACCGCGCAGTCTGATTTTGTCAATGAGCATTTATGATCACTTCAACATCGCAGGTGAGGGAATTATTGAGTTGCCCCGGGAAACGGTGGGCACAACAAACACACGGACACAAAGACCTCTGAGGTCTGACTTTGGCATGAGGATCACAGCCAGCACTTCAGTCATCCAATCTTTGCAATTGACATAGTTGTCATAGTTTCCAGTGGCCTCCATTCAAACTGAGGAAAGTGAAGAGAAAGGGAAGAGATGAGGTCAAAAAAAGAAATAATATGCCCTTATCCACCAGCTGCCACATTCGATTTTTCAGTTTTCAGAGGGAGAATTTGAGATCGACGGGTGTCTGTCCTGCTGGTCTCACCACAACATAGCTTTCCCGATCTCCCCACCCTCTCGCTCTGTATAAATCTAATTCCCCTCTCTGAGAAAGAGGGCACTGCAGTCAGCCGCTCTGTGATTAACCTAATCCCCTGATCGCGAGCAGAGCTCCTCTCAGTGCCAACACCATACCATGTTTGGTGTCAGCAGCACTCACACTGTGATAACCAGGGGCACACTCTGAATAGTGTGGATTTTAAGCAGTGTAGAACGTAACGTAACGTGACTACTAAATAAACCAACTAAAGCCATAAAATCTTAATAAAAAAAGAGAGCAACAGTATAACATAGCTTGACTCAGATGAACAAAACTGATGCTTGTGATACTGGCATTTTAATTGAAATTGAATTGAAGCCTGAGCTGAAGGAGTTTCTAGTGAACCTGCATGATTTGGCAGATTTTGCGTGGAATCCGACCGCACAAATGATACTCATACTTTCAATCTTCTCTCTGATGGTCTAATCTACTTATGTAAGTCATATAGAGGTATCAGGATAAAAATTAAGATTGTTTCATAACCAGTTAAAAGTTCCTCATTTTAATTTTAAGCAAAAATACCACAATGTGAAAAATATCTATTACAAGCCAGAGATACTTTTTTGGGGGAAAATGTATTTAGTAAAGTTACATAATAGCACTTACAGTGAGTAATATGTAATGAGTAATTAATTATGTTATTTAAGTAACTCAATCCTGGTGGTGACATTGTTTTTATATCTGAATATGGATATATGTTTTTATTTTATGTTTATGCTTTGCAGCAACGCCTAGATTTGATAATCCAGCAGCTCAAGTGACGTTTTTGTCTGCACATGTGACATTTGGACCTGCTCTTTCAAAATAAACACAACATTCACTCAAACAATGGAGTTTACTCACTTCCTCAATGGTCAACTCAATTATTCAGAGCAACTACGTACGTATACCAAGCACATACGTCACTGATGCATTTTAAAGACACACAACCCACATTATATCATCTGCCATCTGGGAGTGTGAGTGCATTTGCTTTTACAATGGCATTTTCCGTGGAGGTCCAGTTGATGACGTGCATGCAGGTTTGTGTTGGGGTGAGGATATTTAATACCATGAACTAAGGTGGATGGTGTTGAGGGTTAGAGGGCTTGGTCCTGACATAGGAACAGGGATTCAGGTAACAAGGCCGACATGTGCCAAGTTTTCTCATTCAGGCTCTTTCCTTCCTACTTCTGAACTTAGCACTATTATTTTACTGGTCCATCTACGATTGACAGGCTACAGGATCCGTAGGAGTGTAATCCACAAAGTGGTTCAAAACAATGATTCACTTCAGTTTCATAGATCAAGTAGTTTGATGGGGAATGTTCACTGGATCACTGAACCACCAGCTGTGCACACACTTCAGCTACAGCTGTTCAGAACATGCATGGGAGGTTCTTTTTTAAACCAGTAAACTAAGTTAAGTAAACTAAGCTTGTGTTGTAGTCAGAATAGTGTTTGAACAAAAGTACATACTATTATATTATATCAATGCAGTGTTTGAAAAAAGGGATTAGCAATTAGTGATTGACTACTAGCTACTTTGTACTTTAATAGGCCCACTACTAATCCCGCTTTAGACTAGGGTTAGGAATGTTATCAAAACATGCTTATTGAGCTTTTACAGAATTTCAGAAAATAGGAGTGTTTGCCACTGAAATATTCTGAAAGGAAATGCAATTTCCTGTCGATGAAACCCTTATATCACATTTCAGTTATAGAACCTTAGATCATTTACTCTAGAGTTTAGGCCGGTTTACAGAATATACAGACAAACCGAGCACACTTGGAGTTTGTTATTTGAATCCCCATTTGGCACTTTAAACCCATGTGTAGAGAGAAATTGGTGTGATTAAAGTAAAGACGTACATAAGTGAGCTGACATTGGTGGACATGTATGTGTAGGTGGTAAAAAGAGGGACAGAGAGAAAGAAAGAAAAGAAAAACAGAAAAGGGACAATTTTCACACTACGGCTCTCCTCTTATGCACCAAGGTGATTTTCTTGCAGCTAAAAGTGTTATCAGCAATTTGCAGCAGCGATCTGCACACCTCAAAGTGTGGCTTTGACCACCTCCTTGCGATAGACCTGCTTTAAATGAAAATGTCAGAGATAACTTAATATGACCCCACAGCAGTTCATATATACTTCACTTCATTCAACATTGCTTCTGACAGAAAGGCAAAGATTATATTTGTTACCAAAACTTGACAGGCAAAACTATTTAGTGACATAAAAGAGAATGAAATTTCCTTAAAATTAAACTAACATATTCACATTCAACCACACTGTGAGGGGCAACAGCAAAAAAGCTAGGAGCTTTTTTCCTTCACATTTTCACATACCAAACCCAGGAGTGACGGCGGTAGCAGAAGGGGCTGATGGCAAAATCCAGACTGGATGACGTTGTTGTCATCGTCTTGGGTTAGGTTGTGATCAAAAATCTATTTGTTTCTTGTTCTCTGCAAGTCTCAACTCAATAACTTACTTGATTTGATTCATAGATGATGAAAGAGTAAGACAGACAGTATTATTGAACCAATATTCTCAAGAAGTAGCAGTCCCACAGACGCTGAATCCTTGAGTCCCGCTCCGGATCGTCTCAGGACAGTTTTAGAAATTCATTAATTTGCAAAAAAAGAAAAGATGGTAGCTCAGACTGGCCACAGAAACAACAGCATGTTTATTCCAGTCGCCTCCCAGGGACTGCAGGTCTGCAGTTTCAGCGAAGAGGATGAGACAGAAATTGAGTTCCAGTCAATTTAAAAACAATCATCATTCTGCCAAACCTTTCTAAATCCTTGCAATTAAAGGCCAGCATTTAGAAACCAAGTCCTGATAAAATACTTCAATCAGACAAAAATAGACGGAGAAATTAAAATGTTGTTCCTTGATGAAAAGACTTATAGTCATCCGATCCAGCGTTGATCACAGCATCTGTTCCATGTCAGTTCTCCTCCAAGCGTCCAGAACCATGTTTCACGTCTCAGCCTGTCCCTGTCCTGCTGAAATTGATGCTGTTCCACTTTCTAGTCTCTGCATCAGTTCATGTTCGCTGGACCAGATACAGGTCAAATTTCATGGATGTGATCTTTGGCCCCCCAGCCCCGAGTAACCAAGGAATAGATCTGCATTGTCCAAAACAACAATCTGGCTGTCTTGGCCACAACGTTTGTCCCATTAAATGATTCTACTTAATCTTCTTTAATTTAATATAATGAAGAAATTATTTTTGAATTCCTCAGGACTTCTGCCTGTAGTCTGCATCCTACTTCTTTCTCAACTCCAACTACAAGTCAAACCAAGGTAAACAACAACTTTAATCTAATCTGGAACAACAAAGATGGAAGAGTTGATAGCATAGTTAAGCCTTAATGTTGTGACAAGCTGCTGGAAGACATTTCTTATTTAATTTTGTGAAAGAGCAAGCATAAATCATCAATTTTTAATAGTGGCAACTGTATAGGCCTTCACCTACTGCACCAACCCTTTATCAGCTACACAGCATTAAGTTGTGTTCTTTTCATTAAAATAACAGCCCAGCAGTAAAGCAATCACCCTCTTTGGCAACAACATGCAAAAAGAATCGTATTCTTGTCGATTTCCCTCCTCATGTTACCCGAGCACTTCCTTCATGGCACTCTCTGTGTCACAACAGACATGTCTGTCTCACTGTACTTGCCGATTGTAACTACATAGGGTCTGATTACAGAGAGTGGCGGTACACGGTACAAGCTGATAAGGACTACAGCAACCACTCAAGACCGCTTTGAGACACACAATCCACCACACATGTCAAGAGCTGCACGTTTCAAAGAGCCAACACTGCTGGATGATGTGCAGCTTGATACTTGAGACTGCATGAATCAAATAGCATTCAGCAAACTGCGGATGAATACAAAATCTTTTTTTTCACTGGTGCCCACTTTACTAGTCAATGCAAAGTGCCCCCATAAAACAGCATGTGAAACTGCCTAGCAACAAGTGGGTTAAAAGCACTTGACTCATGGCTCTGTGTGGTCGGTTATTGTTTGCTTTGAAAGCTGGTACTTTTCCCTGCATGGATGGTGCACTCAGGAAATTATTCTTTGAAAGAATTTCTATAGAGTAATCAGGAAAAGCTTTTTGATTGATGAACTGACTGATACATCAAGTACCATATGTTTTTTAATAATATTCAGTAATACAAAGGTATGTCTTCCTTATTGATCTTCCTTCCACTGCATCCAATATCATTAATCATTTAATGTTCAACTGTAAGCCAAGCTTTCTTTTGAGAATGGGCAGTGTTACCTTTTGATTCTTTAACCCTTACAGTCTTAATAAACGAGAATGGCATTCAGACCATTATTTGAATTGAAGTACATCTTGCTAACAACCTTTGGCTGAAGTAAGCATCACAAAACTCCAACAAACTAAACAAGTTGGACTGGGAGTAACATGAAAGCTGAGAAAAGCTTGATGTTGGGTTGCCCTGGTAGCGCAACTGGTAGAGCAAGTGCCCAATGTACTAAGGCTGAGTCCTTACTACAGCGACCAAGGTTCACAGCCTCAATAAGACAAGAAAAGCCCTAAACACAATCTTAAAAAAAGGCAAATTTATTTTTGTGGATAGACACATTTCACCCAGAATAATCTTGATGACAGATTGTTAATATCTGCTATCACCCCTAATTCAAAGCTTAAAATAGCAACATGTTAACATTAAATCAACTGACTTCCTGTAATGTGAACAGGTTGCTGTTACTGCCAAACCAACTGCCAATCAACATAAAACAATGCAGCGTGGTGTAACTTTTAGTCTCTTTAGCTTATTGTTTTGGTTTTTCAGCCGACTCATCTACAAACAGCAGAAGGCTCAAGAAAAGACATGACAGTTAAAATACTCGAAAATTATAAATACTTCTAAAGATGTATCTGAATCATGTTTTTATGAGTTTGCTTTTGAGTATTTCTGCCCCCTAGTGGCTAAAAATAGATGACTGCAGTTTGTATGGAAATTCCCTTACTGAATCTGATAAATAAGAATTTCTGATCTTTACACTGAAAAACTGGATTACATCTCTCTCTGAGCTGTATGAAATTATTCATATTTATTTTCCCAAACTTTTAATTTAAGTTTCATGACAAGACTTTACGTGAGAAAATCATCTTGGACTACCTGTCTTCTAAAATAAGTTATAAGTTAAATAAGTTAAGTCTAAACTCTATCCTAATCAGTTCTCATGCAGTTACCTTACTAACAAACTGAAATGAAACCAGCCAATTGACCCCCAACAGTCAGTCTCTCACACACACACACACGCACACACGCACACACACACACACACACACACACACACACACACACACACACACACACACACACACACACACACACACACACACACACACACACACACACACACATACACAGTCTCAAAGCCAGGCAACAACTCATCCTGAAACAAAGACAGGCGGTGACAGAAAATATTACTCATCCTGAATATTCTACAACCATACAGTTCTCAGATAAAAACACACTGACTTAAAATAACCCTTAGCTAGGAAATTCTTCAAACACACAAACATGAGAGACAGAAAAAAAACACAGACAAAAGCACTGAGGTGAGAGACATTTCCATGGCAACCACATTCGTAAGCCTGACTCCACCAATGAGCTGTGACCTTATGGAAAGCCATGATAGTGTTCTAGTAAGCATAATAGTTTCTAGTGATAGTTTCCTGTTACTTTTTGCCTTCAATTTCAATTTAATTGTATTTCACCGTATGTGCAGGTATAGGTGTGTTACAAACATGTTCTGATTTACTCTCCAAAAAGGAGGTAATGTAATGATCAATATGTGCCGCCTAAGCTTTTCAGAGGCTTAGTAAAAGCACAAGCACAAGGCCCATATGGCCTTTCATTCAGTCTGAGACAATTCAACAAAATTCAGACACTTGGACCATCCAGGTGCTTAGATCTGGCCTGTAACATTTACTCGTAATTGTAGAATTTGAAGAATTGGCTGTGACTGACGAACATCTATAAATATACTATGTATGTATGCAAAATAATGAAGGAGTGGGCACTGAATCTTAATTTCTTCATCAGAAAAAGTTCATGTAAAAAAAAAAAATCACTCAAAGCAGCTGGATTACTTGTCAATTTAAATGAAGCCATGTTTGAGAGTCTGAGTTGGATTGCCATGTGAAAGTGAAAGAGGGGAGGATTTATTCATGTAGAAGACAAACCAGGCAGACTGTTGTGATAAAGGATTAGATTGCGGAGAGCTGTGGAAATGATCATTGGCATGAATGACTATGATCATTGGATGGTGAGCAAAGCAGGTGAGAAAGGAGAAGAGGATAACTCTCTAAATAGGAAAGGCCTCGCATTCCTCTTTTCTTTGTTAAGCCTGATATTGTCCAAGCTGAGGTCAACACTGATGCAGACTAATAGGAGTGTTGCAATATAGACATTCTTTCATCACAGAGACCGATTAAAAAAATCTCTATTCACCAGCACATAATGAAAATGGAGGTCACGACTTTGGGTCACTATCATTTGGCAGTATTTATTGAATGAATGAATGAATATATTAGTTTTTTTCTGTATTATATTAAAACCGTAATTTAGACAAGAAAAATATTCACATTTTACTTCTATCTCCAAAAACAGTGTATTACGCCTGTGAAGGACATTTAATGGAGATCTTTTTAAATATCTGAGCAAATGTAACTGCAGCGTAAATAAAGTGAGTGCATTTTAATACCAGAAGTAGGTATTAATGAGTAAATTACTACTTAAGGTACTATTCATGAAACAATAATCCCTTTGTATTACTGCTGTCAGGTCAAATAGAAAAAAGCTGCTCAGCTTGCTGCCACCACAGCTGCGGTGGCTGCCAATGCACGTCACAGCTGGCATCAACCTCTGGGCTCCATTTCTTCATGGTCTGCCACGGGGGGCCATATTGAGCTCACTCTGCTCTCACTTTCGTTGTCTTTAATTTATGCTTCGCAGGGAGCGACACGAAACATTTAGCCTCAACTTCGAAAAAAACCTCTATACTCTCCTTCCTCCCCAATTTAAATAACCCCCATCTACATGTGAAATGGCTAAGTGCAATGCATTGAATGTGCAAAATACTAAAAAAACATATGAACACAGATGAGTAAATTCAGGTAAAAACCACAACAGTGTCTCGTAATGGTTTTCCTTCTTTGCATCTATATGACCGGAGGAAGAGATGATAAAGATAAAGAAACTTTTTATTTAGTTAGAAAATGTTTAGTTCTAACTACCATTCAATATCAGGAATAAGTCTAAATATGTCATATAATCCTCTGAATTGTCTCCTATAGCTCTCAACCAGAATAAAAATTAGGCTCTGATGCATTTTGCCCTTGACACACAAAACAATTACCTTACATATGCAATCTCTGCATGTGTGTGTGTGTGTGTGTGTGTGTGTGTGTGCGTGCGTGCACAGGTCTTTACACATGTTAGAGACCAAGCGTGTGTTTGTTTGTCTGTCTGTGTGTGTGCTCACAAGGTGTGTGCATATGTCAGCGCGTGGCAGAGTGACGCACATAGTTACCGGCAAACATCACTGCCTGGTTGCCATTGCCGACGGTCACCACAGAGCCGAGCTTCCAATAGCTTCCTGCATCTCTGTCTTTTTCTCTTCTGTTCTTGCCTTCCCTCTTTTTTAATTGTGCCGATCTCTCCTCTACTTCTAATCTATTTCCCAATTCTATTTATTTTGTAATAGTCTTCTGGTCAATGGTGTTTATGCCCACTTTCATACGGTTTAACATCCTCCATTTTTCCATGTTATGCCATGCTATTATCACTCTTCTTAAAATCATCTATAGTATCAATTTGTGCGTGCGTTTCTGTGTGCTGCCCCTTACCTGTGTCTATCTTTGTGTCTTAGAGATGAGCAGCGTATCATGTGATGGCTTCCAACCAGGGCGTTTGGCCTATTTTTGTCTCGTCTGAGTTTGTCTTCCACAAATAACAACAGCTAAATGGGCCACTTGGGATATTGCCTCCCTCTCCTGAGTTCTTTCTTTGAGTGTTTTTTTTATTCTGTCTGAATTGAAGACAGAATAAAAGCACTTAATGTCACAAAGATCTGAAACATCATGGCTTGTATACTTCAAACTTAATTCTGGGCCAGTTTCACATCATCCGCTAAACTCAGCTCTCTTTTATAGCTCTCTATCCATATCCATCTATCAATTTTTTACACCAGCTTATCCTAGGTAAGGTTGTAGGGGTCGCTTTAATTTAAAGGGCTAATACACAAACAACACATTCACATCTGCAGGAAATTTAGAGGTCAGACAATCTGTTGGAGCCTCCTTTCCAGCACCGTGGTAAACTCTTTCCCAGAGGCTGAGCTGTGTGATACCCTGATCATTTTAGCACATCCTCCAGTCCTCTTTTAAAAATCAGGAACCACTGGGATAGTAGGAGCTGCACTTCCTCCACTATTTTCGGTTTGGAAAATCTAGCTAAACCAATTGTCATGAAAGTAAAGAAAAAAGTCTGCTCTCACTAAAGTGGTCCAAGTGATTATTAGCAAAGCGGAAATGATGACATTGCAAACTTCAACCTATAAGTATACTGTAACGGTCTGTATATAATCATTATCTCAGGAAAAATCTCATCCAGCTATGGTGGCTTGCTATGTGGAGCTTGGACGACCACAGGGACTTCCATTAGAGAAATGGGCAAACCTCAGCTGTAGTAGTATGTGAGCTTCAGGAACTCCTCCTTCAACTGCCTTACTATTTCTCTATTCAAGGTCAGCTGTTTCCCAATATCTACTGAGAAGAGCTTGGGCTACAACTTGCCTCTCTCCTTCCCGAGTCCTTCTGCATGGCCTCTCCAAACACCCTTTCACACCCAAGTCTCAAACTCCGAGCAGCCACATCCCAAATTGAATAGAATTTAATTTCCCAAACATCCTGCTGGACACAGAAAATATTTTAAGCTTGGAGTTGAAGATCTTGCAGATGGCCTCCTTAAAGGCAGATGTTCTGAGTTTGGCTTTAACGTCTCTTTCAAGGATCATCTTCTACCACTTGACAACCTACCTAATGTTTCAACACTGTGTTTCTTGCACAAAAGTAAAATACCACTCTTGTTTGTCGTACTAAGAACGTTTCACAGGGCTGAGGAAATGTTTTCCATGGAGCTGTTTGAACAATAATATTAATGCAAACAAGACTTGAGCACACATTAATCTAAAAGAGTTATAGGCGAGGGGATGAAATTACAAGCTGTGGGCTTTTGCTCGCCTGGAGGTGCCACGTTATCCTGTGTCAAGGACCGGTTACATCACTGGTGACACCAATGTAAAGGGAGCTACGTGTGTTTATGTGCAATTCCATTCACAAGCCCCTGCAGGTGCGCACACACAAACGGTACTGTCTGCAACCTGAGTCTAGGGATCAGATTCCAGCCTCTCTTCTCCTTACACACAAACGCTCACATACCTAGTCTCTCCGACAAACACACACGGGGGCCTGCATCTCACATTAGGCCTGAGAAGCATTGACAGAGAGCCATATAATTCATATGACACCAGCACCGCATGGGAGCAGACTAGAAGGATACCTACGTCATACTGGTTAACTAGACAGGCCAGTCCGTTGGCAGCTTTGGCAAACAGGATAATAGACCTCTTTCTCTTCTTTCACCCCTCCTCTGCTCCTCTTGTCCTCCACTTCTCCATGCCTCATACTCTTTCTGCACCCTCATCCACTCTTCTCTCTTTGTGACTCCTTAACACCCTGTCCTTTCACCCTACCATACAGAATTTCTACTGATGTATTATTTAATAGGAAAGAGTGCTTGAAGTTTATGCAGCTTTTAAGTGACACTACACCACAGGAAGAAGTAGCAAACGTGTCACCCTAAGGTCAAAAGTTGAGAGCAGTTGAAGAAGAAGCCTTCAACATGTGATCAAGAGAAGAATTTTACCGTACCGTCCTGTCTCACTGAAAATCACTTGCATGAATCATTGGCTTTAACCATGGTGTGCTCACAGTGTGGCACATCGCAGGTGTCCAAACCACATGGCAAGTCGGCATTCACACCTAGTCATCCTTAAGACGAGAGAGGAATAGCCCAACGAGACCAATGGAGGAGCAACGCTATGTAGGCGAGGATTGTTTCACTCCTTTGCTGCCGCCTGTAAGTCTATATACTTTGCAAAACCATCCCTACAGCCGTCTGACAAAACCCAGCCTCAAAGTCTAACAAAGCCCTACAAAGCAAGGAATCAGTGGTCTAAAAGGATGAGAGAAGAGTGGAGAAAAGAATGGGGATGGAAGGGAGACAAAAAGCAATGAAAAGCAGAGACAAGAGAGAATAAATGTACAGAGCTGAAATGTGATAGTAAGCAGATCAAAAAAGGAAGCAAAGGAGTTCCACATAAGCAAAAGGATCAAAAGGGATGTGAAAAAAAGGAACCATGCACTGTCTTCCGTAAAGCTAGTCCAGCTGAGTCACTCACTGCAGAGCGACAACAGAGCCGAGCCACCTCTGGTCTGTCCTGCATTCATTTCACAGCGCAGTGTCTGATAAATTATCAAACAAGCACAGTCACAGTCACTGTAGCAGCTGTGAGGCTCGCACCGACACCGCTGCCTAACAAGCCAAAATTGATACAGTAGCATGTACACAAAATTTGAAGGGACGTATTTTAGCAAAGATTCTTTTTGGGGCATTAATTGTTAATAATAAAAAATGAATAGCGAGCCTAACCATCTTCTCTGGAAATCCAGACCAAAAAGCTTTCAGTGGGATGCAACATACAAATTCCTAGCGATGCTGGTGGTGGTGATTATATTTTATAGCACATGGACTGCAGTAGAAGATTAAAAGATTCCTATCCCTCGTAATCTTCTTTTCACACTCAACATCCACATGCTAACAGATACAAGCTATGATGCATACCAGACACAAATAACTTGTGACTTTCCCCTCATCATTTGATGATGCCATGGGCTCCATTGAATTAATCGACATGTGCAGCCACTTAGTGACAGTGCGGTACCTACGACAGCACTTGGCATAAAAACAGCTGCATAACGAGGCTGAATGTATGCACTTGCTGTCCCTTAAAATCCATAGTGCAGTGGGGTAGACAGTGTACTGTAATTCTCAGACCACTGTTGTGCCACAATGCAGCGGACTCCATCACACAAAAAGCTATTTAAATTGCTGTGACTGTGCAAGTGCTCTTTTCTCTGTAGCCTCTGAATGTTTCAACTGCTTTAATGAGCCAGGGAGATAAACCAGTGCTAGATTAACGACCCAAACCACCAAACTCCTACCAAGGGACTCGCAGTGAGTAAGACAATCAGCACTCCACATTAATACCTACATAACTCCAGTGGCACTAAGTACTATGCCTACACACTACAAATCAAGCCCTCTTCCCGCTTGGTTTGTTTCACTTGAGCAAAGGGACGAGGCACAACCAGTAAAGAAAATTGCACAAGTGCTTTTAATGCAGATCAGCAGGGACCAAAAACATGTTCTGTCACTCTAAAACAGCTTTTACATCTTAAAAACTCTTGTTTTGTGTTTAAATTGCTTTTAGTGTCTCGCTACAGAGGATATATTTAGAGGAAATGACAAAAGTGGATATATTAAAAAATGATGTGACGAATGTACCAAGCTTGGGAAACTGAAAACAATTTACCCAACTGGCAGGGGCAATCTGTCACTCTCACCGTCACCTGGGTCCACGACGTCAGGGGTAAAAGGACAAGGATGTTAGGTCGAATATGGTCTTCATCTGCTGCGGGGGGTGTTTGATTTGATTATCTAAATGTGGACCTCTGAAAGGCCCGCTTTCACAAGGCCAAAAAAACAAACATTCAATTGGATTTAACAGCAAGAAATGTAATAATAGCCCTAATATCAGGAAAGTGGCTTGTTGTGGGGAAAACCGGAGTAAATCAGAGCTATTAGCCTGTTAGAGAACATAACCTGGGCTAAAATGAAGCAAACTGAATGTCAATTCAGTGTTGTGGGATCTATGTTATGGAATAAAACTGACAAAAAGAAGAATGTAGTAGAATTAGATGAAAGGGCCATTCAGTTGAAGAACACTTGCAGTGATTGACTACGAGGAAAACCATACAAATAGATAGCAGTGGTACTAGGTTATTTTGGTTGATCATTACCCAATCCTAACTGCGAAACCCTTTGTACTGTACACCGTACGCTTGCATAAAAGATCGTTTTGGTATTTTACAACTTGGTTCTCATTTTTTTTCTTACATTCCTGTCAGTAAAAATGGTTTGGATACAATAAGCAGAGCAGGGGCATTTGTAGGAAAGTCCTTATCACTGTGTGTACAATGGCCTTCTTTTTTGTCACTTTCAGACATCAGGTGTTTGCCGTCTGACCTGTGGTTTCTTTACCCTTCTTTCTTCGTTCTAGCGATGTTGCTGTGTTCCAAGGTCTCAGCAATTACTTTGATGAGTAAAATGTTATCAGAACAAATAGAAAGGATTAACTACAAAAATAAGACCCAAGATGTAGAAATGTTCCTAATAAATGTATGTGTGCATGATCATTATTTTAAAAACACATCTGATCCTGTGAGGACAATATTAAGACATTTAATGGGAGGATAGATTCATTTACATAGAACCATATTTATAAACAGCATATAATGCCAACCATGTCTTCATGACCATCATATCAAGAATATATCGCATGAGTCACTGCTACAGCAGATGGTTGGCAGACTTTATTTTGCACGTGAAAATTAGAAGTTAGAACTTGGTCTAGAAATGTTCCACGCTGGTGTTGGAGCATAAGGAGTATGGACACCAGCACAGGCGGTCTAACTGTCTGCCATCTCAACTGTTCCAAGTACAATCAAAGTACATGTCACCCTTTTTTTAAGCACTAACCTAGACTGAAAAACCAAAGCCAGAGGACAAGCGAATGCACAACTGTCTGCTGCTGACCCAAATCCAGCACCCAGCCTGGTTAAGTGGTTTGTGATGACAGATGGAGTCAGAGAGAGGGAGGCACATAACCCCTGTGGGACATATTTAGCTGATCAAAATGACAACAGTAAACAAGTCTGTAATTAAAAGCTCCTCTCGTTTTGTCTCCCTGGTGGCAGGAAGTGGTTTGCTTTCTCCCCAAGTCAGGATGATTTACTCTAAGAGCTACAAAGCCACATTTTCCGCTATTCATAGCAGACGAGAGGAAGTCTTTGATTGTTATTTCATCTGTTCTAAATTTGTCTGCTGCAAAGTTCCTCTGAGGTTCTTAGCTGCTGATCAGCGATTGTCTTCTGTTGTCATGTTGTGGATTTCAGTGTCACAAGTTGAGTTTGAACTGAAAGTGAGTTTGATTAGAAACCCTTCAACTGTGACAAAATGACAACAGGGATAATCTCATTATTGCTGTGGTTGGCATCATCACGGTCATCACCCTCACCAACATGACTCTCTTCAATGACCTCAAAGCATTACTGTCATTGTCATTATTAACCATCATTAGACCCGTTAAGGCTGTTCTGAGTCAAAAGCTTATATCATCTGCGTCCTCTCCGGTTCCATCACCCTCAACAATCGCTGCATGTTGATGAGTAAGAGGTGCGAGAAGAGTCAGTGAGATGAATGTGTTTGTGGGAACCAACCAGTGTGTGTCCCTGTGTGTGCGGTGCTGTGTTCCAGAGGGGTCTGTTGTTTTTCACTCAACACTCTCCGCCTGGACTCCTCACAAGGAGCACCACAAGGACGTTGGCAGATGGCGAGTGTTGGCAGGGGCTCGGTTCACAGTTGCCATACACCGGCTGCCAGCAGGCAGCGCGGCCCACGGACACAGGGAGGCTTTTTAGGCCACACACACTCGACACAAGGTGCTGCCAGACAGGTCAACCTTAAACACACTGCAGGAGCACTTATAAACAAATGCATGCACACACTGGTTACTACACATGTAGACACCTGGCCCAGATTGTGAGGTGGCCAAGACTCGCTGTGTTATAATTCATTTCGGGCCTGGTGTGACTTTTCTAGGCCAGTGGTTGTAAAAGCAGAGTCTGGGATCCCCCAGGGGTGAATGGAGGGAGAGAGGTGGTCCAACAAAATGAGGAATACTCTACTTAATATAAGTAAAATCTTTAGAATATCTTAAGTAATAGTGATCATGTCTGTCCGAGCTATTTTCCTTTTTTCTTACATTTGTATATTTTTTAATGAAAACAAAGTAATTAAACTTTGATCCATGTATGCAGTTGATCACTCTAACTGTGATCATCATAAGCGGTTTCCACTAATCCACAAGCCAAACACAAATCTCCCCATCAAGTGGGACATCAAGTCCTAATACAGGATTGTTTTGAGTTCTGCAGCCTGATCATGTTTGTTACCAACTAAAGTGGAACAGAATGGGAGTAAATACATCAGATCTATTAAGGTAAATAATTTCAACGAGTTATTGGTGTCTTTTCCAGTGGTGGAAGAATTGCTTATTTACTTTAATGTATTAAGTCACACAATTATCATTTAAATGTATGAAAGTATCAATAGCGAAAATATTTTTTGTCTTAAATGGCCCCTTTCACAGGGTGTTAAATTATAAATATTATATATTTGGGTTATTATCAGTGATATATTTATGTCTAAGTAGTACTGTAATGTTGTGGCTGGTTGAGGTCATTATGAATACTATCTAAAACAATGCATTATACTTATTATACTGTTTGTATGTTTTGTATTAATCATGATCTGCAAAGTACAACTATAGCTGTAAAATAAAATCAGAAATATATTCTTGAACTGTAGTGTAAAAGTAGAAAGTAGCATAAAATAGAAATATTTGAGCACAGTAACTCAAAATTGTACTTTAATATTTACAATAAATACTTTCCTTCATTGGCCCTTTTTATGTAAAACCTTTAAAATCACAATTAATTTAGGTGCACATGATATGTATGAGAAAAACAATAAATAATTCCCTGAGACTTGTTTGAGATTTTACTTTAAATGGCCCATTCTGATGTCCAGTCAATCAGTTTGTTGCTTTGGAAACAGTAACTAGGGCCTTTTTGTTTGGACATGAATTGGCCAATTCAATTTCCTGATGATCAAAGAGTCAGGAGATTGCTATTGAAGGGCCGAAGGAAATTGTGTGTGCGTGTGTGTGTGTGTGTGTGTGTGTGTGTGTGTGTGTGTGTGTGTGTGTGTGTGTGTGTGTGTGTGTGTGTGTGTGTGTGTGTGTGTGTGTGTGTCTCTGTGTGTGTGGGTATGCAGCTTTAACAAGATAATAGTCACATGTGCGATGGAAGATGAATCCCTCTGTAGGGCACACATTGAAAAGTAAGACTAAACTCTCTCTTACAACTGAGTGCATTCATACTAAGTGATTTAGAAAAGCTCTTACACACAGCAAACTGAGAGAAATTATTCAGATGAATGAGCGATTGTAGGCTGAGAGTTCTAGCAGCAGGTTTCAAAAAGCTTAATACTGAACTGTTAAGATTCAATTGAATTTGGTGAATTTGTTGCTAAAACTCTAAAGCATTTTCACTTCAATTTTCAACAACTCTTTTTTTGAGAGGAGCTACAGGACAGCTACAGGCTAGCGCAATAGTAGTGTAGTAGTTACACCTGCATACGGAGTTAAGGTGATTTTCTTTGGAAAAGATTAGGGGAGATGAGTTTTGAAAGGAAAGGAAGTCTAACATCATTAGCATGTTGATTCCAAGCTCAGTAGATTTAAATGGTTTTATAGTTGAGGGATAATTGACTCGGAGTGACCCTCACTGACTGCTTAATGGAATGAAAGTTGTTTAAACTGATGCCATTTGAGGGAAAGACAATTGTTAGCCTTGTCTGTAAAGATATTGCACCAAACAAAGTACAATACAGACAGAACAATTAATTCAACTTAAATTACTTCTTCGTGGTAATTACAATTTTGCTCAAATAAGTTTACGAGTAAAAACAAACACCAAAGTAATATATAGGTTCCTGATTTCTTTGCAGAGAAATTCATTTCGGTGTCAGTCTGAATTTAAAAACCTTGCTTTACAAACAGTATTAAAACCTCTGATACTAAAAACAAAACACCCACTGCTGGGAAGGGAACACACCTAGAAGCCATGAGACACTATACCTGCCAAACTGTTATCACAACACATCACCTACTAACCCTCTGTCCATCTCACCCCCCTCACCCCACATACATACACACACACACACACACACACACACACACACACACACACACACACACACACACACACACACACACACACACACACACACGCTAAAAGACATGGTTCCTGGTCATGTGGTTACCATGGGGACAGAGCAGTAGAAGTCTCCGTGGACAGAATAAAATAAAAGACGGTCCCATCCTTTGCATTTCACCGTTGTGAGGACGCAAACACACAAATTCATCCACATATGTTGCCCTGACAAACACAGTGTCTCTGCACCTTCATCCCTTTTTAGCCTCCTAGGTGATCACACATCACCCCCTGCCCACTTACATGTCACCTGTCACACTGAGAGACAGTGGGGGGCTGATGGAGGGAGGGGGAGTGTTTGTGTGTGTTCGTGTTTGCAGGAGGGGAAATAAAATGGTCCCTCAGAAAATATTTTATGTTTCTGTTATGGAAAATTGACTCCGTTGCCATTTTATGGCATTATGCTCCACCCCAAACCCCCGGAGGACAAACACACAGTGACAGAGTGGTTCGTGTTTGAACAGTGTTTAGGCCCTGTGTGTCGCAACTAAGCCTCCATACAAGACCATTGACGACTAGCCATGTCTGATTGTATGCCATATTACCCCTGCGCGTGCACACACACACATACATACACCTACACATACTCTTTTTGATGTGTGGTAAAATATGCTGGCAGATACATAAAGACGAGGAGGAAAGCCTGTTAAGGAAACACAGATCTCCTGACACAAATTCTGATACCTATATGACATTGCTGATACAGAGTAGCAACCTGATACCAGTTTATTTCAACCAAGTCTCACAGTAGTTTGTGAAATAGTCACAAAATGGAGATCTAGTGATTTGTGTTCATGGAATCAAAAGACTTTCATCTACAAGACAGGCGTTCAAGACTGACTGTCCCTAAGCGCTGTTGTTAAGTGATGCTTTTGTGATGGTTGTCTTTAAACTAACTGAGTGGTTTTGTTGCCTAAAAACTCACATTAGTTTTGTTGCGCATGTTGGCCCAGCTGACAACTGAAAAAAGTGGTGCAGGCATGAAAGATACTTTCAATAAGAATACATGAGTTTGAAAGTGGTGCTGAGCATCTCAAAAACATTGTGTCTATGTACATGAATCAATAGATGCAAATTTAGTGACCACTTCACAAACTGCCGGGAGACTGTTTTGTTTATTTTTCGTGTATTTAAATCTCCTGAACTGACTGAGATCTTTGTTCTCTAATGTTACATCAGTGTAATTAGTATACGAAATGACAGAGCACAAATATTATTGATATATTAATAAGGATATTTTATGACATAGATAGATGTCACAATACAGTAAATCAATACAAAATGACATATAGCTAAATGTTGTTCAAGACAATAAACTCTGTTCCACTATCAGGCATTGCATGAGACTTTGTGTGAATCAGTCCACCCTACCGGTTTATATAATGTAGCAGCATGCACACCTCTCCCGCTAGTAATACTGCACCCCCACGACTTTACATCAACCAAATCCAAGCAACATCCTGCGTCACTGCTGACAGAGCATGCAAATTATCTCAACATAGCAAGAAAACACATGCAAAGAGAGAGAAAGAGAGAGAGAAGAGACAGGGAAAAACAACTAGTAACAAGTAAAATAATTATCTGTACACAAAATGTTAGAACCTCCATTTTGAAGAAAAAAATATTATTGTGACATTCTCCATTTATTGTCTTATACCTGAGTTACAAAGAGCTTAGGAAAGCTTGTTTTCCCAAAGCTAACATAGTTTATTGTCTGAAAATGCAAGAAAAATCCCATCAAAATCACCGTCACACATACCAGGCAGGGATTATAGACTTCATTCACACCTCAATTGGTCTCTTTCCTGTGATGATCCAGATTAATAAAGCTCTACTACACACACACACTTGACCATTTGAATGAGAAGGCGAGCACTGGGTGCCCTCAAGCAGGTCTGAGAGTGTTTTCAATCTGTACTTGCTTCGTTAGCCCTTCCAGCCCATTATCACCTCTCTGCTTGCCTTGCTTCCAGCTTGCTGCCAGGACACCGCCACCCTGCACAGTCATTAACACCTTCTATAAAGCAACAGACTCTAAATGACTCCACAGTGTACGACACACAACCTTGCATGTCCTTTGTGTTTATCTTACAGGTTAGCTTCTACAAACAGGTTTAATTTGTTTGACCTGATAGCGTTCTTGTGAATGTATTCATGTATTTACTCAGCTAGATTTCTCACAAGATGACATTGTATCACACTGCTCATGAATAAAAGGATTAACTGTCTCTGGGCCAAAACCTGGACTTTTGACAAGCAGCATTACAGTGCCTCAAAATGTCACATTTCGGTTTAGGGAGAGTTGACTGTAATGAGACATGAGGAGGTTTATTTAGTGGTTCAAGAAGCCCCAAAATAAAATTGCTAAAATGGAAGAAATAGTCAAGGAGAAACAACTGCTGGGCTAAAAGAGTATGAGAAAGTATGTAGGCCTACGGGGATGGAAAATAGGATACGGATTCAAGTACACTCTGCTGAATAGTGAGCTCAACGACAATTAGTAATTTGCAAGGCAAATTAAAGGAAAGCAGGCTGATCCCTGATCTATATATAGATTGCACGCTCCAGTTCTTCAGTGAGAGCACTAATGCATTGATTTTGTCAACAAGCAAAATTTTGGAAAATCTTAGATTTTTAAATGTATGGACTGGAGAATGTCTTTGAAGTGGTGCAATGGTTCAGATTCAGGACTAGAGCAACAAACTAAAGACACAAAACATTTAAAGAAGCTCAATGCAGATCTGATCAAATCAATTACTAAGGGATTTATTTTTAACCTTTTGTTGTTATTAACTGACCAACTAAACAAAGTTTTAACTGACTGAAAATGTAGTTCAGCTTTGTGCCTGATGGTTTTGGTTAAATTGTTTTGGACTGTTTATTTTTTTGTCATATTAGCAACAAATCCAGACATTAAGGGACTGTCATTCATTAAGAATGCATGCATCAGTGAAATCTGAAAATACTAAGTAGCAGCCTGTAATTTTACATCAAACAGTAATCAGTCCACCCTTTATGTAAACAGAGGTTAGCCAAACATTTGTAGTGAAAACAGCTAGATGGACTATTATTGGAATTTCTGTAACTAAAAGAGAGAGGTCACATTGGCTGTCATAAAGAGACGCCATTATCTTCATCTTCTCTGAATAATTCCTCTTGCAGCTAGAGCAAGTGTTGCAAACTGTGGGGTTTGATGGTGTTGTAGCGGCGCATATGACTCAGGCACATACTGTGTACCCGCCAATCTGGCATGCAACCTTTGTCACATGTCATTACGCCTCCATCCCATCTTTCCTGTCTGTTCCTGCTATCAACTATCAAAGACAGCAGAGACACAGAGAGAGAAAAAACAAGCACAAGGTGACTTAAAAGGTAGGCAAGACAGCAGTCTTTCTTAATCTATCAACATTACAATTATTGGTGCTTTTATTATTGGTACCCCATTCTTGGGGTATAACGCACACTGTGAGACATACAAGCACCAACAGAAGAGTGGAGGAGCAGGAAATACATAAGCTGCCACCACCAAGCCCCTCCTGGCCACTGTCAATTCTATATCGCTCTATTGATTTCAATTAAGATAACTGTTATTAAGCAGCATGCACGACATGAAGTCGATGAACCGGTCGAGCAAATGTAGTGCACTGATGGATTGGAGTGGAAAGCTTTATACTGAAGGGAGCCCATTGTTGCTGAGAGGGCCGGAGGTGGAAATGGGAGGAAATAGAGTGCGAAAGAGGGAGATTGGACTAAATATCCTCTTAGCTCCTAGCAAAGTAGCAGCAGGTAATTTGTGTAGAGATTTACAATCTGTTTCATAAATTTGCTTGTAGTCTGAGTGAAGTCTAAATGCCAAGTGAAAGAAGAGACCAGGGGATTTTCCCTTAAATCCTTCTTATTTAATCTCCCGAGTTGTTAGTCTTATATTCATCTGTTTGTATTACACATCACTGCTGTCTTATAATATATATCTTTGTGGTTTTGTATGAAACAAAGGAATCAAGACATCTTTTAAGTTCCAGACAGTTTATTTTTGTCTGCAAAAAAAACATAACTTTCAACAACAAAAAGCAAATCTCATCTTCTTATTGTTAACAACAAATAAAGTTTCAACCTTATCTTACCTTAACAGCAATATGCACAGTATGGATTTTTCCTTGTGCCCATGCTGTGTGTTTGTGCCAGCGATTAGAAATATATTTGTGAAGACATGTGAATAATGGATGCATCATGCATCAGAGAGTAAAATAAAAGCCCATGTTTGCTTTGAATTAGTGATGACTACCATGCAGGCTCTGCTGCGTGTGACACATGAACAGCTGAGGAATAAGGAGGGAGTCGACTGCAATAAAATACCAGGGTAAGAAGATAAGGGAGACTTGTGCATAACAGGCAGGAGCAGAGATGTAGTTCAGAAAGATGTAGTGTAGAAAGGAGAGCAAAAGAATAATTAAAGTATTTAATTATTCCAATACGCACGGTAAACAGATGGGCAGATGCTTAACTGGTTTGTATCAATGTCTGAGCAGACAAATAAACATATGAATTATCATGTATGCATAAGGATACTCGCACGTAAAATGTAAAACACTAATAGCTTGTGAAAATAACATTTTCAGACTTGTTGCAAAGTGTTTAACAAACAATTCAACATCACTATCAGTGCCAATTTGTTAAAGAAAAGAATAACAAACAGGGAATAAAAAATGGGAGGGAAAGCTGTTTCAAATTAACAGCTTGACATTTTGAGAAATATGCTTTTTGCTTTCTTGCCTTGCTTATCTTGTTTTGTTTTAGTTTTTTGTTTTTGGAGGGTTAGGGGGTTCCCTTAATGCATAGATAGATAGCAACAGTAGAGACATGACTAGAAAAGAGGAGAGAGAGAATAGGAATGACATGCAACAAAGATACTCGCCCAGATGCGACCTGGGGACGCTGAGTCAGTGCCTTAACTCAAAGCCCACCAAGGTGCCAAATCTTGTTTGATTATACAAAAGTGTAAAAATTACAATTGTGTTTTACAGGGACTTATGTGAAGGGCTATTTCTTGGCTCCGCAGAGACTTTTCGGAGACTTGTTTCAGCAAGAGGTTGCCAAAAAATTGTTTTTAACACACATACCTTAAACCACGAACAGCTGAAACACAATATTAGAATGCACCGATTCTCAAGGTGTAAGGTTAATTTATTCATTAATCTACAAACAGGGTTGTATAACCTAATGCAACAGATGTAGGACCCTTTCTGCTACTTTGTCACAATCAATCCAGGACACATCGCTCAGACCTGAAATGTCCACACCATCAGACTCTTCTTCACTTAATGATTTGAGCCAGTCAAATGCCTGTTGTTCATTCATAAATCTCTTGTCCATAGTGAAGGTTAGCTTATGACTTGCGCTTATGAAGAAGCTCTATTACACCTCTTGAAAGAGCCAGATTAGTTGTTTCCCACAGTTCCCAGTTTTCATGCTAAGCTAAACTAACTGGCTATTAGCTGTCTCTTCATATTTAAATTTTAGACATGAGAAGGGTATGGATCTTCTCATTTATCGCTCTGCAAGAAAGTGTGCAGAACTATTCCTTTGAGATATGTCTAAATATCTCACAAAAACTAAAGTCAAATAGTATCGTCTCAACCGCTTTGGGGCTTTAGCTTAATACTTGAAAGGCAAGGAGGACTCAGTGTTAGAAGAGGGTAAGCTCTGAGATGTAGCTGAGAATCAGATCCAACAAAGCCAAAGAAGTTACCGGTATAATCAATCCACAAATTCACCGACAATTTCAAGAAGCCAAAATGTTGCAGTGTATCCACTGATGTGTATATACATATTCATCAGTGAAAGCAGGAGGGTATGCAATATAAAACCAAAGTGGTAACTGAGATATAGGAGGAGGACATTAGAGAACTTTAAGCAGAATATTAGTAAACTGAAAGTTTTGACATTATCTTTGATTTACAGGTGCACACAAACCCACCCACGGAGCTGCACCCGCCACAACATCTGTATGAGCTATGTAATTTTGTTTTACTGCCAATGAGTTCAGTCGAGAATCTTTAAGATTCTGAGGTGGTGATAAAAAAGATGAAGCAATGTTAGATTGCAAGAACTTCTTGACACAAAAACATGGTATGGCACCTTCAACACCCCTTCTGTCCCTAATCTATTGATCTGTTTTGGCATTTGGTCACCAACCTTTAGACAACACTGAGTAACAGATTTCTGGATTTTGAGGGCGTCACCGTTTTTGTTTTTTCAACAATTGTAAATTCATACTGTTGTATTTGTGCCTTTAGAGCTGAACTTTTCTGAAGCTAAGGCGGATTTATGCTTCATTTGAAAGGGATAAAAAATATTCTTCTAAATAGTGTTCACTTAGATAGAGACATGTAAAAGTATTTTTAGGCTAAATAGCTTATTGCTTTTCATTAACTTGCTGGCCACGAGGGCCTGAATTAAATTGTGTCTTATAATATCTATCTGAGGCTGAAGAACATTAGGCCACCCAAAATGAAAAAATAAAGATTTTCAGAGATGGGTTTTAAATAAAAACAGTGTAGACAGGAAGCTTTCTTCTTTCAACTTGGTGTTTGTTTCCATGCATTACTGAGACAATATGTTTTATGTGTGTGGATTTGAATGTGTTTGAGTTAATTTCTATCATCATCTGCCATGTAGTCTGAACAGCGGTTCATGGCTCCCCTGTGGTTCTGTACAACTGACCTTCAAATGCCAGGCTCATTGGCTCAGCGATCGGTGCGTCCTGGAATAATCTGAAAGGTTACATATGAGAGTGGAAACAAAAAAAAGTAGGAGGGCTCCTGTAAGACTTTCAGTCAATAAGCTAATGCGGCGCCAAACAAAGCAAGAAGACAGGGATACAGCTAAACATATAAACAGTTGCACAGAGACAATAGACTAGTGCAGAGAGTCCTGCAAAAGGTCCTCAAGAGAATATTTAAAATAAATTATGATCAAACTCCAGTGCAGCAGAAAATACACAGGAAGACAACTGGACCTCATTGATGCTTTTTTTACTGTCACTGTTTTCTAGTGTATTTAAATACATTCATGCCACCAATTAACAACTCATGAATCACATTTCTCAGACTCTCTGTCAGGGTAGCGTCACTCAATTAGGTTTAATTAAAAGTGGAAGGATTTGTTTGAAGATTGATACACATTACAGAAAAAAACGGTCCACACTTGGACGGTACAGAATACTGGCAGCACAGAATGAAACTGAGCCCATTGTTTAAAGCTCAAAATATATTTTAAAATCGACATATTTCCCACCCTAAACTCAACCTATAGGCTCTGTGTACAGTATTCTGTACCTCTATGTGAGTGTGTTTATCTGCATGTATGTCTGCGTGTGTTTCCACTGTCCCCTGGAATGTTTTCCTATATGAAGTCTCAACCACATGCCACTGAGTTATGATGTTTCCAACAAGTAGAGAACTATAGTAAACAGAAAGGTCCCTTACAGGCTGTCTTGAGAAAAAGGCTGATCAGTGGTCTATTTGTGTGTTCAGAAATATTAGTTGTGATAGCAGCATTGGCTGCGTAATTAAACCATCTGAAATGTTAATAAACTGTGTTACTGTACTCTACTTTTGGTCTCAAGGGGGCAAGGGGGACTCCAAATCTAAAGAAGCAGACCCCTGACATATCATACAACTTAGCATACATGGAAGCATATTATATAGCCAAATTGCTAACTGGAAATCTTGCAGTGCTTGTGGCTATTATTGTGATTAGGAAAAACCTCTGAGAGAAATAACTTCAAAGGAGGGCTCTGTGAAATGCTGCTTTAGTCACTATTACATATCAAATAAGAATGTTCCTACAAGAACAAGGTTATTTCTTTCAGAGCTCAATAAAAATAGATATATTAAGGCAAGAAAGGTGATGAATTTATAAAGAAATTAGAATACATGGACAAAAAAAAGGGAAACAAAATTATACAAAAAAGAAGTGCACTTTTAACATAGAGGGTAAGGTTGGCAAAGCACACAAATAAATGGCTGCTCACGTTGTTGATCTTTGATCTATTCTTTTATTTTACATATGCAGCTGAGAAATCATTAAGAGTCAACAGTGGCTGCCAGTAGCATTGGTTTGAATATGGAAACCTATTCACTCCACTCACATTCTGGGTGTAGAGAACCAGGATCATTAAGGAAGTCAGACCAGTTTATGAAAAGGCCTCTCACAGTTTGTGTGTGTATAAATCAATGTGACACTAACTAAACATTCGCTGCTTGAGAGCGGGGATAATGAACAGAAATGGACTGAAGGCAAACTGAGTCTAAATCACGGAACAGACATGATTTAGAGGGAGAGAGAGAGAGAGAGAGAGAGAGAGAGAGAGAGAGAGAGAGAGAGAGAGAGAGAGAGAGCAGGTGAAAAACAGCATGAAAGAAACGCTTAATGTTACCAGTTACATAGCGTGAAAAGAGCAGTCCTGGGTTAAAAGGTGTTTCTTCATGCAATTTTAACCTTTTTAGCCTTTAACAGTTTAAAACTCTCTTGTGTGATCAAAAAATGTACTAAAGTTATGTAAAACTGGTATAATTGTTCTCAATGCCAGCAGTGTTTCCCCATAGCCGCTATATTGACTGCTCTGTCTCAAATTCAAACATGGTGTTCTGACAGGGGATGCAGTGACTTAAACTAAGTAAGAGTAAAAGAGCTATGTGTAGGGTAAAGCCTTCTAGCTGACTGGCTAATTTATGCAGAGTAAAATGCCATGGGCTTAAGCTCCGAATACTGGCTAATAGTGGTTGCTTTCTCTGGCGCAGTCGCCTAGTCAGCAACACGGACAGCCCATTCCTTCAAGCATCCCTCCATAGCAATTCCCTGAAAAGCTGTGTTTCCTCTAAATTCATATTAGACTAATAAGTTGATTACACTGGTATGATCATGCATCAAAGGGTTAACATTAAAGGAGAAAACATTAAAATATCCAGATATATATCCTATATCACAGCGTAGCCTAAAAATATTGAGATATTATTTATAAGCCACATCCTCTAGCCCTAGGACATTTGTCAATGTGAACTAGGACACTCACAAATTTGACACACCCATGGGTACCCATTCACTCACTGGGAGCAACTGTCTGCACATGAGAACAGGCGATAGAGAAAGAGATAATGTTAGATGTGAATATAGTATCAATATTTCACTGCCAACATACCAGCATGGATAAACACTTGCCACATGGCACTCTGTGACCCTCAAATTCCCATTATTTAATACACAAATACAGAAAAAGGAGCAGTCAGTATGTGTGCACTGGTAGCTACTAGCTGATAGCCAAACACACCTTCCAAAACACTAAAAGCTGTGTTATCACTAGTGGCCCTAACAGCCAGTGGCCAGTTACAAGTAGTCAGTGAGGAGTAAGCAGGCAGTCAATAAAAGGAGTTTTAAAAAAAACGCGAAACAATGGACGGAATGCATCGACGTCCTGGCGGAGTAATAATTAGAACAGGAAAAAGGATTACAAATTAGTTAGCCAATGAAAGAATACCATTAAGTATCTATAGGTAGTAAACAGAAATTATTCTAGTAAACAGTCCAAACAAGTAGTACAATGGCCAGTTCGGTACGCAGAAAAAACTACATCACTAAATCTACACCAAAAGAGTAGTAAAATGGTTCAAAAAGGGCATTTGTGGAGTAGATAAAAGATAGCAGTCAATATTTGTTTGGTAACAAATCTGACAACACTGGATGTAACAATGTCAGTTAAACTGCTACGTAACTGTGTCGGTAGGGTTTCCACTAGCAACAGAATGCTCAACTGTAACTAGAATCATTGTTGCCCTAATGTATGTAAACACATAAAACACTTTTCAGCACAAAGCTGCTAAATGCTACAACACTGTGGTGTCAAAACCTTCCATAGATGTGAATAAAAAACAGACAAAACACAACACAGCGTCAATGAAAGGTTTCACAAAACTATTACATCAACTTATAGTTTTAATAAAATGAGTCAGTATTTAATAAAAAACAATCTCTCCATTTCCTCTTTCTCCTCCATATAATCTCCCTGGTTTATTGTCTCTCTCTCTCATAAACATACAGACAATGCACACAAATCCTTTTATCCCTGAGCACAAACTAACACTAAACCATTCAGCCTCTCTACAAGTCCAATTTTATTCACATCAGTGCACGTGTAAACACACACACACACACTCGGCATCTCAGACTGCATATCAGAAAGTGTGTGGGTGGTGGTTTCCCCATAGGCCTGTGGTGACAATGAGTCAAGGAGACAGGGACGTGCACACACACACACACACACACACACACACACACACACACACACACACACACACACACACACACACACACACACACACACACACACACACACACACACACACACACACACACAGATGGACATACTGTACATGCATCAAGTCACAGACTCTGCTGCTAAAATGTATACACACATTCCTACACTCACTCTGTACTGGTGTACGCACAAACCCTGATGGAACGAGAATGACAATAACATTCACAACAAGGATTAAAAAAAAGGAACTAAATGATGACGGCGACAACAACGATGAATATTAAAATGTGACAATGTGTGAATGTGTTCCAAAAATCTTGTTTATCAGATAGCAGCACAGATTTATTGTACCAGAAGATTGTTAGTCAGACTGGGCATCTTGCAGCCAGACAGTCAACAGACACCGATTCCCTGTTGGTTTGGTGAACTTTGTGGAAATGAATCCCTCTTAAGGTCCCATTGTTAACAGTGTTATGGGTAATTTTACAAGTAATCAAATCAGAAGATTGTACTCATCATTTCGGTATGCTTTTGAGTTTTGAATTGTTAAAACGAAGTGTTCCCAAGCGCCTATTATGCAGACTAAAAAAGTAACCACTCAGGGATCAACAACTTAAAATGTAAGATTTCAGCCTCAATTAAGGGTAGACAAATATTACAAACATCTCTCAGTATAACACAATTCAATTCAACAGCATCACAAGCTACAGCCTCCAAAAAGTAAAATGTTTAGTGAACAACTCTCTGAAACCACAAAAGATATAGCCTTTGTGTAAGTAGGATTTATTGCAGGGATGTTGCATTGGACTGCATCAGTTCTAGCTAAGTGTCTGTAGAGGTCAGGTTATGCAAAACTAGATGACATGTTTTCTGACCACGTCAGAAGTCTTTATACTTGATTTGAATGGCCACATTGACAGCAGAAACAGGAGAGATGTATCATATTCCTTCAATATGGGGACAAGTATAGTAAACATTTGCATACAGTCACTCACGGACGTCAATTATAGAGTTGTTCACATCAAAGGTGATAGAGATAGTTGAGCTCTTCTACCATCCAACAAGCAGTTCTGAAGAAGCATACCGTTGAATTGATAAACTGTAAACTAAAGTGTTTTTATTTCTGTTTATCCCAATTCATCTTTTATTAATTTGTTCTAATGCATATCAATTGTCTCTATATTTGAAAGGTGCTCTACAACTAACATTGCCTTGCCTTGTATTAATATCTCTGGCTTTATTTGTAAAATGTTTGGCATTATTAATTTAAATTGGAAATATTTCCATATAATAGTTAAGCTTCTCAGAGCTTAAAAACAGATGTACTGTGTGTGCCAGGATGAAAGTCAAAGATCACAAAATGTAAAAACACATTTGATGTACTAGCTAAATGTAGTTGGTGTAAAGTTGTCTTCTGATGAAAGAAAATCTGTTTCACCAGGTTGAAGGTGACAACGATGAACTGTGCATACATTTGGTTCATAAAAAAAAAACAGCGAAATGTTCTTTCATTGTTAATTCATCCGAAACAACTTCTAAATAACTTCAGCAACAATAACTTCAGTTTTCCGAATAAGCTAGCCTGTGTTCATTTGATAAGATAAAGCACAATGCAGCTCAATCCCGCTTCTGCATCGCTGCACATTGTTGCAAGCAGAAAAAAGGAAGCTGCCACGGTTTCTTTCAGTCAGTGTGACAGACAGCAATCAAGTGGAGAATAATTGCTACTTCTTTCTCAGAGCAGACCGAACAGGAAAAGGCAGAGAGGGAATGTACCGTTTGCTTTCGGCTTACTGCAGCTCATACAAATGGTGCTTTAGAGCTCTTATTAATGAATGTTTGTGCTGTTCTGAATGGGCTCAAATGAATATACAGCTGCTACCTAACACGCACACACACACACACACACACACACACACACACACACACACACACACACACACACACACACACACACACACACACACACACACACACACACAAGGTACAAACACACACAGTCAAGAGTAATAGGTTAATGACACAGCTGTAGTCCCTTGTAAAAGGATGAAGGTATGCAAGCAGACCAATAACTATATGCATGTCACAAACTTAGACATACTTTCTCACTCACAGTAATATGTTAATGACAAAATTAACAGTTGTAGCATGTATGAAGAGATACATGGTCCTTCCACATTGCACATAACCCCATCCAATACCTCTGATCTGAAATGGCTCCTAATGGTTCTCAATTATAGCTTTAATTACAAGTGCCACAAAAGTAAGAAAAACAACTGATCCTGCAGAAATCAGAGGTTGAATTCCCAGCTCCATCAACCGTTTTCCAATGCAGCATTGATTTGAGCTTGATTATAAAACATACAAATGTTGGGAAATGTCAGTTGTTAATTATTTGTTTGAACTAGAGTCCATCTCGTGAATGGATCACACCAGTCGTAACGTCATATCAAGGGAAGGAAAGGGGCCCCCTGCCCCTCTTCCGACCACCCTTCTTTCTGCCCCCGTTACTCAGACCACACACATTTTCGAACACGGCCTTCATTGGTATCCAAACTGCAGATGTGTAAAGTTATGTGACTGCATCTTGCATGGTTGTGTCAAAATCGCTGTTACAGAATCTCCCCACAGACAGACAGACATAAACAGCTGACAAAGTATTCAATACCGCTTCTCAGGTTTCTACAGTAGGTGTTTCCAGGACCACATTTTGCCATGATGACATATAACACAGACCCACAAGGTGAAAACAATGCCAGCGTTTCTGACGCAGCTAGTAATAAAAAAGACATGGCTTCTGCAGCATCCCAAATTTTTATTACAAATTATTATCGAGGCCGGATGGGAAAAGAGTTGGGGGTGGGGTGGTAGAAAGAGGATGACATATAATTAAGACAAATGGGTTTTCAAATGTTTCCTGAATGCTAGTGCTAAAATCCACATGTTGTCGAGAGACCCAGGAACAAGTACCTGCTGTTTTAGTTATGTTTTTTTGTGATTTGACAATGTGTAAAAACTTAAATGAGCGTTAATGGGAAAGTGAAATTGAGTTGGAAAAAAGGAATGAAAGTCTATCTGTGCACCGCAGGAACCTTAAAGCTCGATTACATGATATTCAACATTATGATTAATTATTAATCAAATAACTTCCTGTAGTGTGAAAAAACTTACGAATACTGCTGATTCCACTGAAAATTGATCCCAAACTCTGCAGAATAGTATCTTTTCATTATATTTTCCTGTTGCCTACTTAAAACTGCAATAATAAACATATCTTTATAAACAATGAATCAAATGACTCCCTGTAATGTTAAAGGTTGCTACAATATTGCTGATCCCACAGAGAATTCTCTCCAGTGTGTTTTTCAATGTGTCAAATATAGTGAGACAGCAACCGTTTTCAATAGACAAAGAAAAAAGGGGTTCAATTTGCTCAAGCATCCTAAAAAGATGATGGTCTTTCTCTCATGAAACACAGACATTGTAGTAGCTGAAAGCTGACAGTTAACTGTCTAACATCCTATTTCTTCTTTAGGTTTTACAAGTGAACAAATTGAATAATACAGAATTTTTTGTCTTCACTATGATTTGTACTGGTCACTTTGATGTAAAAAGGATTACATTGCTGCTTTGGTAGACCATCTAGAGCAAAGTGAAGAAGGAGCAATAGTGGCAAGCAATACACCTCATCAGCTAAATTCAAAGTGACAGCAGTGTGAGTATGGTACAGTATGTTCTTTACAGTAGCTCAAAGCAACCACCAAGACATCCCAGGGGAACAAGGGCTTACCTTACTCAGCCCTTTGCAACTGTATTCATGCTAACTTAAAGACTGCTTGTGCTAATCAAGTAGTCGTGTTGCTTAATGTCAAATTCCTGAATACCCAATGTTGCATTATTAAGAGTGGATGTAGATGTAATCCTACAGCCACTCTGAAAAAAACCCCAATTTAATAAGGTAGTTATTTTATCTGTTTATGCACTATGAAAATATAAAAAATGCATGAAACATGTCAAACTTCACCCATGCGTCGCTACAAGTTTCCATCCCTTGAATCCCAATCCTGGCCAAGTTAATCACATATAGACATGTTAACAAGCGCAGAGGCAAGCGCACACACACACACAACCATGAGCCATCCTCCTCCACCCATCCGTAATAGTTAACTTTCTGCTCGGCTGGTTCTGTACAGGGAGATTGGAGAGAGAGATGGAGGGTGCTGAAGCGAGTCATGCACTGTGAGAGAACGAGGAGGAGGAGGTAGCCTGGTTTCAGACCTCTGAATCACCCAATTTATCAGTGACTCAAAAAGGAATGATGTTGCTCTTGTGAATGGCTGTTTCGAGCCAATTAGAACCCTTTGTGGGCGGGACAAATGCGAGTGACGTTACAAGGCAGTTCCAGATCCAGACAGACATGGACCTACACTGACTTCAAATTGGTCAGTGACCAAGTAAATCACTAAATTCTGAGGACTTCTGGGTCTCTGTACTACGTTCAACTGCATGTTAGAATATGCTGGCTACGCTGGCTTTTACTATTTGCGATTATCTAACATGATACCATTACAATGTCACCGAATGGTATCATTTCTTTTTAGTTGTATGGATTTTTGGATTTTTTTATTAAGAAAATAAAATAAATAAATATAATCCAAAGTAAACTCTTACTTGGTTCTATAAGGTTCTACTTGTGAGACAATCAGCACTTTGAATGCACACAAGAGGACCAATCAGGTTCAGCTTTTTGCCATTTTGCTCAGCTCAGTGACAGCAGCAAAGGTTTGTTCATGTCTCAACCCACCCGTTTTCTACTGACTAAATTTAAAGTTACTGTGAGGAACTTTTAACTGGTTATGAAACATAATCTATTAATAGTGATGCCTCTATATTACCTGACATAAGTAAGCGAGACCATCAGCAAGAAGATTGTCTGTTGCTATGTAGTTAATCATAATTCTCGTCATCGGTACCGGGTCGGGATCTATCCAAAATAAGACGAAATTATTGCAGGTTCACCAGAAAGTCCTGTAGCTCAGACTCCACTGGGGCCTCAGGCAGTGACCAGCCGACCGCCAACAGACCCCAGCCGAGGAGCAGAGCAGAGCTTCCCTACTCTGTCGGCACCCTCAGGGAGCTTAAACCCACACCATGGGGCCGTGTTGCTGGGCCCACTGGAGAGAAGGGAGGCACGGGAGAACCAGAACCAGGACTGAACAGGGCAGACGGCTGCAGTAAAATTAGAGTTTTCTAAAGGGACTGTGGTGCTCGGAAATATTTCTGTCCACAGGGGCAGACAAAATCAACACAAAATCAAAGTTCCTTGTAGGAGCTTTAATTTCCTGTCTCTTGAAAACAGAAACACATTAACTGGTATCTATACATCAAACCGGCTCAGTATTTATCTTGAGTTAATTAAACACAGCTGCTCCTTAGTTTCTGTCATAACGAAATGCCCTTAGGTATCTGAAAAAAGGAGTCAGACACAGTGGTCACCATTTCCAGAACTTGAAGAACACTTTACTTAAATTGCAAAAAATAACAACATAGTAGAGTAGAAAGAGATGAGGGTACTCTTAGTATTTATACAGAGAAAGGAGCTACATGTATAACTTGATGTCAGAACATATTTCGGTTTTATGGTGGATGTTTAAACCATTTCCACTGTAATGACATTATCTCTCTTTTTGGTTTTCCTGTCTATATCTTCCTCAAGTGAGCAGTTGGCAAAAAGACACTGGCTTCAGCAGAAACAATAATGGCGTCAAGCCTTCCCTGACGTCCATATAAAGATGATTTGGGGGCGCGTCACAGAGGCGAGTAAAGAAAGAAACAAATCAATAGCAGCCGGAGTGCTGGACAGAATAGTGTGGTGAGATGGATATTTAGGTTGACATTAAAGCTACAGAACCCTCTGTGTACAGCAACCTCTGTTTGTTGTTTGCTGGGGCTGACGCCTCTGTGGTAAATGAGGTCTGTTTATTTGTCTCCCTCTTTCTATATATATACACAACATGTGCATTTCCTTCCTTCCACCTCTTATCTGTCCCTCTAGCCTTCTCTGGTATCTCTCACATCTGAGGGACGTCAACACACAGGAGGACATAATCCAAGTGAGCACACGTTTCCATTGTAGCTGTAGACAGAAATAACTGCCTTAAATGTTTTACATTTCACAGATATGTAGGTGTGACTGTCTTTAGTTAGGTGTCAGGTAATGTTTAGCAATGACATGCACTATATATAAATGTATTTCATTTTATTCAAAACATTTTTGCTGAGGAAAGAGGGATTTTTCCTGTCTTCTTCCCCCATTTCCCCTGCCTTTCCCATCTTCTTATTCCCATGGCAGTTTCCCTCTAATCTCTCCCTCTCCTAAATGTGCTTATTGTGCTCGTGGAAAACAAAGTGGTCATAGGCCTCAGCCGGCCATAAAAGATTTAACATCATGTGGTGCTTTTGGTGTGTAAAAGGGAAGAAAGCCACAGAAAGAAAAGGAGAGGGATGCCTACAAAGAAACAAAGTCAAACATGGAAAAACACAAAGTCATCGAAAGAAAGAAGCAGACAGATATAGTGAAACTTAGGAAAGACACACGGACACAGACAAAGAGAGCATAAAAGAGACATACTGTATATACGGACAACTAAAAGATAAGGCACTAGTCAAACAGCTCAAACAGAAGGATCGTTGTCTGAGTGCCAGTAGGTCATGAGATCACCAGCCACTAGACCACAGCAGAGCCAAATAATGCTAGCAAGGGTAGAATTTATAATTGATCACACAAGAGTTTGGAAGACTTGCTGCTTATTCGAGATTGGCAACAGATTTTTATTGTGTGTGTTTTTGTGTGTGCGTGTATCTCACTTGTGAAGTAAGAATATATGAGGTTTGAGGGCAGATAATGAATCAGATAATACATCTGTGAAAGTTATTCGTATAGCTGTGATTAAACCCTAAATCAAAATCGGCTCGTAAACTCTTTTACAAGCCCAGACCAAGACAAATACAGGTTTGTGATTGTGTCATAAGAAAAAATAATCCCTCTAAACCAGTGGTTTAAAATCTGGGTAATGGGATTCAAAGGGTGGATTAACAAGATAAATCTAAGAGGGACATAATAGTATAGAGTTTTGAGACAACAAAAATAGTTCTGCTACATGTTCTTTCAAACCTTTCTCTGACTTTTCTTTAGTTGTTGCTTTTTTCTCGTGAAACACTGATCGTTTGAGGCCTCAACAAGTTATTTTAAAACAGAAATTCTAAAATCACTATTCAAACAAGTCCCTCTAATTCAAGACAAAATATGTAGCATGTCTATGTCGTCTAAAAAGACAAAAGAAGAGAAAGACATTTCTGTTGAAAAATAAATAGGTTTAATATGTGACGCTACAGATAAGGGTTGATAGGTTTAGGCATAAAAACAATTTTGTGTAGGGAAATATCATGGTGCGGGTCAAAATAAGTACTTTCCTAAGCCTGCAATGACACATTTTTTGTGACCACTTGGGGGAAGCAGGAACAAGTTAAGAACTCAACTTTGGCATCACTTTTTACATTGATAAGGCAACAATCAATATGGTAAACAGTTGCCTATTTGCACATGCAGCAGTTAAGGGGCTGTTTTTGGTCTCCACCAACTCCTGAAGGAACTTTTGTTATCTTTAGCTGCTAAATTTTCCACTATGTTCACCAGGCAGTTGCTGACTGTGTGTGTCTACTGTTTGGTGCTGAGCATGAAGTGTTGCTTCCGTTTTATTTTTGCTTATAACATTTGCCTGATGCGGTTGAAAACGAGGCTCAGAGCAGTGAGAGTGAACACGAACAGTAATGTTGTGAGTTGACAGCTAAAACAGTGAAACTAAAGCTGAAACTCACTAAAATGCTCTGTAAAGCAAAGGGCATTTACAGATTAAGGCAATGATTCCATGTAATATTCACGTTTGATTTACTGTTATAATGAAATATTGATTATAGTGGCTTTCAACACAACAGCTATTAAGTTATGTACTAATAATGCTGCAATCATATTAGTACTGCAATCTAAAAATTACAACTTTTTTTTGACAAAACTAATTGAGCCACATACATACTGCAATGTATAAAGACACTAACATCGGGTATTGCAACAATAAATTATATTAATTTACTTTCATTAAATATTTAAGTTGCCAAAGAGCTGTTTCTATGTCTCTGTTTGTTGGAGAAATCATAACGATAATCAGTGATAATTAATGCAGTGCTAAATGTTGGAGAATATTTAAAAACAGCATTACATAATAAAGTTTTCTTTTGTCAATTATCCAACAGTAAAAAGGCCTGGATGACACATATTAGTCTTTCATCCTCCTTTGTTAAAATAACTTTCCTTACATCTGGCACAGGTGGGGAGACAATTAGGCCAGAAAGAGTTTGTGACCAGTAATACCCTGAAGGATTTACAGGAATAGTGATTTTTTTCTGTTTTTAAGGCAAAAGGGATAATGATATTTTGAGGCACTGCACAGTGTATTTAATGTCATGAGATAAAGTGGAGTGCTGTGATTAATCTAGTAATCCTTACTTATTCCCTATACCTTTTATTAACTTTAACCTTTGTACTCTGACCCTTATATAAACAAGCATAACAAATACGTCTAAAACATCAGGTACTAGTTGGAAAGTGTCATTATCTCCCTAATGTTATCCTCGTTACCCTGATTGATTTTTTCCCTTTGGTCTCTTTCTCGCCGTGTCTGCTTTTTGTTCCCCCCCGTTTCCATTTTTAGCTTCTTACCCGTCACTCTCGAAGCATTACAGTGACTGAGCAGATAGATCTCAGTGTCTTGCTCGAGGAACGCTTTTTCTTCATTTTGGCTTTTAATGGGTTGGACTGGCAGTTAATGGTTATGATGGGTGTTATTGGTGTTGTCATGACCCCGGATCGAGCCCATTTATTGTGGACTAACAAGGCAAAGGATACTACCGACAATCTGAATGACTTCTAAATGAAGCCATTTGCCTTGTTGTTCCCCCTGCACCCACCCAACCCCCACAAATCTCTCTGTCTGCTCAGAAATAGTCTATACACTGAAAGAGAGAAGAGATAAACAGACATGAGCCCCCGTTCTGACTGCTGCTGTGTAGGGAGGAGAAGACGAACAGAAGACAGAATAAACATTACATTTACAAATGCAATATGTGCATCTAAAAACACACAAAATATGCATTCATACACACAAAAAGGAAAACACAGATATTATCTCCTTTCAATCATAGAAACAACACAGCATGTTTCAACACAACATACAAGGGCAGATTCGTATCTGGACTTTTTTCCTTTCCCCCCCCACAGAGACAGATTGTTTTTATCCAAACAAGCAGTGACAAGCCCGCTTTTTCATGATACCACAAATTTGTATATCTGTCAAGCTTTTAAGAGATGTGTAGTATGTGTTTATGGGTGTATGCGAATTTATTCTTTTGCAAACAAGGATTTTAACCTTCAAAAACCTCATGAAAAAGAGAAAACAAAGAATCTTTGACTGCTGCTGCCTAATTTGAACAAATGCACTGTAACTGCTGCTTTTTATGAGGGACAAAAGTCACCTTGAGCCTTTGTAGTCAAATCCCAGCAGCTCTTTTCCTCGCTTCTAATCCATACATTGCATAACATAGCAAGCCCTCCCATCACATCTACTGTAATGCCTAACTGCTGCAAAAATGAAGAGGTAGACTAGGGGAGAGGGTGGGGGATGGGGTGCAAAATGATGCAAATAATAAACACATGAATATATCATCATGATGCTGCAATTCCGTTAAACAAAAGAAGTCAGACTCACAGCTTTTGGGCTCCTTCTAGGAAATGTGCAAAGAGAATTAAAATCAATGTGAATGACACAACAAAATGTGAAATGAACCAGATTGCAAGTTGTGTGATGTTGTAATGCATTTGACATTTTGTGTTGAGCTTGTGTTGTGTTATGTAGACATCAACTTGTTCATTGGGGGTTGTGTGAACCCAAAAAAGGTTAAGAACCACCAAGTTGCATAACGCACCTACAGTAACACTCCCTCCACATCAATGCAGCCATCCAAAACGAGGACTGAACCGCGCACACACACACACACACACACACACAAACACACAAAATAAACCAAGGTACAGGGCAGGGATACACTTCATCAAAATGGAGGACAGGGGAGTCTGCTGAATGTGATTTCATTCCATTATGTAATCATCTAACCCAGTGACAAATGTTTGGCCTCTCTAAATCTCTTGTCAGAAACCAGTTTTCATTTTAGGAGAGATCAAGCGTTTTTTAACCATCTACTCATTTTCTTTACCTGTACTTTCTCACCTTCTGTGATACATTGTGTCTCCACACCCCCTCTTTCTCTTCCTGATTTGCTGTCTGGTTAACCTCTCTGCCTCTCATCTTACATGTCCATCTCTCAGCTAGCATCCCACCCACTGTTACTTGCCATCTTTCTTAATCTTCCCATCTCCCTCAGCAATTCAATCCCATTAAGTCCCTTCAGTTTCCTCTTCTCATCCATACCCTTCTCCTCTCCATCTCTTCTCTCCTTACACTAATCCTCTGTCACATCCCTCGACCCCTGTTTTCTCTCTCTTTTCTTTAGGTCTCGACCCTGTTTTCTCCTTCTTCCCCACCCCATCACAGGCCTTACCAGGTATGGGCTACAGTGAAGCGTCGCCTCTGTCGGATGCTCTTGTTGACCATCAGCTTTCGGAAAAGACGCGGGGAGCTTCTTGGCGACAGTTTTGGGGACGTGGCGCCCCTCTTCCCTCCCACCACACCTGGGATTTTGGGCGGCTCCAGCTCCAGGTGCATGTGCTCCTTGAATGTCCGGATGCATGAGTCCATGTCAACGCTCAGCTCGTTGGAAGACATCCCTGCACTCTCGTCTTTTTTTTTCGCCCTCAAAATTCTGCACCCTCTTTTTCTCCAAATTCAGTCACATCAGCTGGTCATGTACAGCAGGTTTTCCTCCTCCTCTTGCTTTATCCAGGAGTTTATGCTGGGTTGAAATGCTGAAGCAGGAAATATTGAGGCTACCTCACACACAAACCCAGGAAAAGGCCAGCTCACACATACCCTTTTGTTGTTTGTGTTGCCTCTGTGCTTTCTATCCTTTTCCTCGTTCTTCAGGGGTTTAGGGATTAGCCAGCCGGCAGTTGGGCCGTCTCCCTCTCGCTTTCCTTTGGCTAATGCACCGTGTTTTCCTGCTGGTCTTCTGTTCATCAGAGGTTCCTAGCGGAGCCTTACCCACAGCAGGGTCACAGACAGCTCTTTCCAGCACAGAAGGATTCCTCTTCTCAACACTCTCCCATCTCTCTCCCTCCTGGTTTGTACTGTCTGTAAAGTGCTCAATCACTCTGCTTCCTTTTCTCTGTGTCCCTCTGTAAAGTGGTTGGTGCCCCTCAGAATGCACACCTCTGTACAAACTCTTGCTCTCAGTCCATCCAGGCAGCTTGATGTTGGAGGATTTCCCTAATGAAAGATTCAGAAGGCCTGACACTTCTCTCTGCCTCCTCCTGTCTAGCTCTCCCCTCCATCAAGCTCTGCCTGACTGACCTCCCCTCTCTGCAAACAACCCCCACTTCTCCCAAAGGCACTCCCGGTGTGGCACAGAGTCACTCCCACTATGCTCGAGCCTCAAGTCAGATCTCCCTTCACTCGCACAGTGAGAGCGGCAAGCGGAGCAGAGCACAGCACGCAGGCAAATGCTTCACTTGCGGTTTCATTCAGAATATACACAAAGAGCTCAGAGCAGGCACGCAACGAGTGCTAGCCACACCCCCTCTGGTAAGGATTGGCTGGCGGTGGTCGTGACGACAAACAGGCAGGCACAGTAACAGGTTGTCAGATTTATTATTTATTTTTTGTTTAGCTGGGATTTGTGTTAACGTTGCTGATAATGTTGTGACCTTTAAAAAGGCAAGAAGAAAAAAATGGCAATTTGGAACGGAGATAAAACCAAACAGCTTAATGGGCATCAGCGAGGGGAGACATACACACTGCACCGAAGGTCAACTGATTCAGATTAACAGTCTAAAGCATGCATCTTTGCCCGTACATTAAAAGTCAGCAACCACATAAAGTATTTTCCACTACAATCTGCCCAACATTTTCTCTCTCTCTCTCTCTCTCTCTCTCTCTCTCTCTCTCACACACACACACACACTCACACACACACACACACACACACACACACACACACACACACACACACACACACACACACACACACACACACACACACACACACACACACTTTTACCCATCCATAATTCTGTCTGAATGGAAGCAATCCAACCATGAGATTGCCACAGTATGTAGGGGGGAAAGAATTGATAGATACATTCATTCCAGATACACATCCACATTCACAAAGGGCTACTCTGAGTGATGAAAAGAAGAGAGAGAAAAAGAGGGGTAATGCCCCAAAGGTAGAGAGACGGAGAAGATGAGGGAGAGAAATCCAAAAGGAACATCAGAAGAGACAGTATAGCAGCGTGACCAGTATTGGAAATGTGAGCACTTGCTTGTCTGCTCTGTGGACTGATTTGTTTTGGTTGTGAGTCACTGATGATTCTGAGCCATCGAAGCATCGACTGCTTTCTCACTAAATGCTTGCCAATAAAACCTTTGAAAATAGTCTTACCAAGCGTGTACATGGAGAAGAAAACACTTGTAGTAATATAATGCGTCATAAGAGCACAGCAGGCTGGAATGTGCATCAGTTTTAAAATCAGCCAATGATGCATGGCATTCCCCTGCTCTTTTTCCTCCATCGCTCTCCTGTTTTACTTTACAAATAATTAAACTTTCACCTGCAAAAGGTTAAACTATTACTTGAAAAACACAACACGTGACACAGGAAAAAGAATAATGGACCTGTATTTTTCTCACTAACTAAAACATCCTAGCAGCATTCAATACTGTACAAATACTGTGTTCTATGTGAACTGGTTGTCATACACAGCGTGTTCTGAATAGCCAAAAGATTCAGTCACTTTTGCATGGAAAAACATCAAAATGGAGGAAAGGGCAAGCAAAGCTTCTTACTATATTTTGGATTTACAAAGAAGGCCAAAGATACAAAAATACGCTGACGGGGAATCAAGGAATCTGCCGTGTCTAGTGACAACTAGAAACGGATAATCCACGGTATCCTTGGCGTTAGTTATTGTCCTGTTACTAACTAAGTATCTCATCACTGCAGATGGAGCAGCTGTCCCGACGAGGAGAGATGAGACTTAAACGGGAGTTTCCTCAAGTCCAGTCAGTTGGCTGCCTTGCACATCGCTTGAAGTTGGCAGTGCACAAGTCTTTGAAAGGTGCGTGAGTACTAAAAAGGGTTCCTCCGAAAACGAGGGATGAGTTATGAGAACTTTCTCAAGTTAAGCTGTCGCATCCAGCAAACGAGATGAATAAAGAGAGATGGGGGGGGAACAGTAGATAAGATCTAAAGGGGTTGATCTTTGGGCCATCCCGGGAAAGATTAACATGCTGCAATGCTATCAGTCGATAGTTCGACTAAACAATTACCTGACTATGAGTTGGCGGCTCTTTTGAAACCTCTAGACAAGCCTTTTTTCTGGCCAAAACATAAGGAACAGCATAATTTCTCCAGGGGGGTAGAAGGGATCTGGCAAACCAAACAGGCCAGATCTCAAGCGAAGCAATCAGTGAATGTAGAGAGCGGAAGCTACAAGAGACAATCAGGGAAAAACACTGAGAAGACTTCTGATTGCTGCACAAAATGTAAAGCAATCAGCCTAGAAGTTGTTGACATGTTCCAGACACAGTGGTGGAAGGATTGAAATTGCAATCCATAGGAAAAAGCTCTTTAAAGAATTGAAAAACAAAGACTTTTCTCCATCTGCTTGACAGGTTTATTAAGATAGAAAGATAAAAGAATGGACCAAATACACCTGTATACCGAAGAAAAATACTGAAAATATTTTTGCTGGTTCTTGCACATTTTGACATTTCTGCACTGAATAGGCAGATGACAAAAGATGAATGACAAAGCACAAATGAGAAGGGCAGCAAACCAATGCCAGCGAGTCCTTTTCAAAGAGATGAAAGATTGAAAGAGATTGAATTAGAGAGTGACTGGGCCATTTCATTCCACATTAAACCCGTCTTTTTACACCCTTGAGAGCTTCAATGAAGCACACAATGCACAGTCACAGCACAGGAAGAACGAACACAGATATACAATATGCCCCGCAGCCAACTGTAAAGGAGCTCTGGCAGCTCTTCGCTGAAAGTTGTGTTCTTTGATCAAGTGGACCTCTATCTGTCCAAATGAAGACTGAATACTGCATTTTTTTAAGCATCTGTGCCACCCCTGATAATGTCCTCTGTTCTTTCAGCTCATAGTTGTTAAGATATTTCACCAAAGTGTTGGGCAGACTGACCGTCAAACGTTCCACGCCATTTTCATGGCTAAAAATGCTCGTTTTTTCAGTTTTTTTATTTGAAGATGTCTCATTGGGTTTTTGGATACTGTGAGCAGCATTAATGTCACATTTTACTGATTTAATCAAATGATTAATCAGATTCAATATTTTAGAAACCATTATTAGAATCCCTCAGGCTCTTTTGTTTTGCTGTATTATGCTTTTCTGCATATAGGCTGTGGTGACTGGTTTTAGCTTCATAAAGATCCATGTAAGGTTCTCGTTCTTCCAAATGTTGATTTGAACCATTGTAGTTGTAAGAGCAAGCAGATGATAGAATTGATCAATCAATATCCTGCCAATTTTTTATCTTTTCTCCCTACATTGTTAAACGAGTATAGGGTTAAATGTTTTATAAGCATCCCTGTTCCTCCCATCCCCACCTGTCACTTTCCATAAAGTCACAACATGTAGGAAAGATGCCTCAACCAGCCCCATGTTGCCTTAGTCTTAGGTCTGGGATCAGTATGTGGGAATCTTGCATGTCTCTGTGTGTTAATCAGGGCTGAAACGATTCCTCCAGTTTGTATCATATCAAGTATTTAATGACAAAAACAATCACTTATTTACAAATCATTTTAATTGATGATTTGTATGCAAATTACCTCTAAAGATGACATCAACAAAGTAAAAAGATAACATTGAGAATTTTTTCATGTGGTTAACACTGACGTAATTTTTAGGTGTGGTGGTGAAAAAAGTTAGTCAGGAGCCATGACACCCATGATGTAACATGGCACTTAAATGCACTAAATGTGTTTAGTTTCATCATTGTATGCAATGCAAGCAATACAAATGTTGATATTTCTTAAAAGGAAACCAATTTCCTTCTTTTGTATATTTACTATTGGTCCTTAGTGAAGCAAAAGTATTTTTTAGCCGATTACTCAACTAATAATAAGGGAATAATTGATAAAAAATCTTGATTACTAAAATAATCGATGAGCATGTGGGTCAGATGGAGGTGATCGGAAGTTTGTTTGTGTGTGTGTGTGTGTTGGGTTTACGTCTTGAGATGAAAGCCATAAATGTAGCATCTCTGGTTATGTAAAACCATCTCTTGCCTTACACCTCTATCACACTCCGTCTCCCTAAAAAAAGAGAAAAACCATGCTGCATTGTGGCCCAGATTAACAGATTTATAATAAACAGGGAAAATCTGAGTAAAGAGGCAGCAGAGAACAAAAGCAAAGAGGTTACAGGTGGTTTGGGGAGAAATCTAAAATCACTGGTGAAAAAGCCGAATAAAGAGCTTCATGATTTGAAGGTGACCTTGTCATATTTATTCTTTGTACAATCCTAGCCAACAGAAAAAGGGGGATGTCTGCGGCAAATGTACCCCTGGGATGTTTGAGTATATCGTAGCATGACGACAGTTATCCTATTAACATCCCTGTCAACTCACAGCCTAACAGACTAAAGTACTCTGAGGTTTAATTCACACTCACTCACACATGAGAGGATTCCCATGCAACACAAAGTGACAAGAGTAGCCGAGGTAAATACAGATAAAAACTGATTATTTTTCTTCTGGTCCAAAACTATTTCAAAGATGATGAAACTGTGGAGGACATGACATCTCGTTCCATGATTTTACCTAAAACCGGATCATATTTGACCACCCAATGTTCCGCTAGCTAAGCTGTATAATCATGCAAAACGGTGTTGAAATAGAGGATGCATGTCCAAATGCATCCAAATAGTTTCAAATTAAGCTTGGAGAGGTATCATAGTGAGAAATAATATAATTATAAATAACAGAGAGCACTGGTTACATAGATAAATGTTTACAAGCACAAGCATTCTGGGAAGACATATGCACATAAGTAGTATTTTGTTATAAAGAATATAAACTATAAAAACTGGGTGGACACTGGAGAGCCTCACTAGTACGCTTGTCAAAGTTCAGTCAAATTTTAACTGTGTGGGAGGCGAAGGAGTCGTGACAATTTGCAACTGGAGGCGAATGTGTCCCGCCCTGTTCCACATAGAAATGAATGGGAGGCATTCATGCGGTCTGAAAGCACCATAAGGTTTTAGCTTGTTCCCTGACACACAGCCATCCATAAATCATTAGACACCGTTGGACCACCATGGAGGGCCTTTAGCCTATCACCACCCATAGGTTTGTGTGTGTGCTCTATCTGCAGCCATTCAGCCAATGGAGCATTATACATTTTGCACAAGTTAAGGACCATGGGATGACACCAGTGCAAAGTTAAACAAAAGCTGACAGTGTCAGTTTAAACATTTCATCAGCATACTATTGTGAAGGTGGCATTATCATGGTAAGATTGTTTATTTTGGTTGTCTTATCTAACAAATACACTAAATACTACTCACTAGTTGCCCTTGTCAGCAGTCAAAAGACATGAGGAAATTGGCTGTCTTAACCCTAATACGATTACAGAACTAACAGACATTTGTTTGTATTAATTGTGATAACCTTTCTTTGACTGATCAAGACTATCTAGGTAAAGAGTTCAATGCTAACATCAGGTTAAGCTCTTATTACTAGTTTGCATGTACTGTAATTGCATCCACTGGCTTTCACTAAGCTCTGTTTTAACTATCAATGTCTCTGTCCTGTACATGCACACATATCAACACAAAAATACACAGTTTCCTTCTGCACCACTCCGACTTTCTTCAGGCAGTGACACAAGCACGAACAACCACGCACACAATCCATCAGGCACTCTGAAACAATTGTGTACATCAGCAGGAAAAATAATTGAATCCCAAAATAACTTCTGGCTCCCACTGCATCCTTCCAAGCATTGATGAAAGCACTTAAATAAGTACAAACAGGATAGGATTGAGAGGAAACGAGGAGTTGTGCTGATGACGAGTACATGGTTTGACAGACATATATAGACACACATATAACACAGACAGACAGACAGACAGACAGACAGACACAGACACACACACACACACACACACACACACACACACACACACACACACACACACACACACACACACACACACACACACACACACACACACACCTTCCAGCTTCAGGCTTCACCAGGGAAGAGTGTAATCAGATTTGAGGACCTTCAGTAAGGTTCTGCTGACCCTGAGGTTACACTGTAGCAGCAGTGATGCCTGAAGGAGACCTAGTATCATAGCTTTTTAAAAGAGAGGACGGCCAGGAGCGAAAGGCACAATGGGGGGGAACATGTCATCCCCTACCTACTGATGACTGACACACACTACATCTGCTATAAAGTCTGCGGTCGCCAAGTGCAACATACAGCCACCAATAAACTCACTGTTAACAGAAAGAAATGGGAGTTGTGGTCAGATTCTATAAAAATGTTAAATCAGATCAGTCACAAATTAACACCACAAGCTTCAAGCTTATTTAATGCTCCTTGGCCTAGAAAATCTCCCACAGGTGTTTTTGAGATCTAGGGTCAAATGTTGAAGCATCTCATTCACATCATTTTCACACTCATCAAACCATTTGGTGAACCCCAGTGTGGAAGCATCTGTATTTGAGTTTCTCTACTCATTTATTCAGATTTTTCCTTTAATCTGTAACCAGTCTGTATGTGGGAATATGTATGTATGTGTTGTAAACCCATCCAGTCAACCATGTCCACACTGCACTCTCCTGGTAGAGATAGAAATTTCAGCTCTTCAAGAATTCACTCAATGACTTCTCAAAGGCAGGACTTCCTGTTCAATGTTATTCATCGAGGACCATCTACATTTTAAAATATTTTTTCATTTATTTTTGGGTCTTGGGTCCTTACATTAAATGTATTGCCCAGAGCCACAATGATTAGTCAATAACTTGACAGAAAATGTTCACTCCTCTAACTTAATGCAATATTGTTGATCAGGGGTGATGTATTTTCAGATATATTTTCTGATACATGTGATAATGAATATGAAATAATATTTAATAATGACATATGTTTGATATTTGGAAGTATAGCTTTTTGTTTTACTGTTTTTATGTGTATTCTTTGTAGTTCAATGTATTGTTGTCTGTTTGTGGATGTTTGATCTCGCTGGTGTTTGGGATGAAGCGCACCTGCCATTCTAAAGCTTATTTGCCTATAGTGTACATTAAGTATAAATATGAAGTGGTTTCCTTTTGAATATTTGGGGGTTTTAGACTGAAAAAACAAGCTATTAGTACATATCACCTTGGGTTGTGGGAAATCAAAACAAGCATGTTAAACTTCTTTCTGATATTTTTCTAGAAAAATAAAACACTCAATCAAGAAACTAATCAATATTTTTAAAATAATTGTTAAAAGAAGATAAAGGAGATTGGTATACCTTTGCCTACAATTTATTTTCTATCATATAGAATAATTCCTCAATCACAATGATGTTTTCTAGGCGCCGTGGCTTTGACACAGACAATAAGGGTTTGTTTTTTTCAACCTGGGCACAACTCACAAGATAGGACTGATGAAAAAAAGGGTATTAGTGACCCTTAAAAACATCTAAAAGAAACAACCCGAGGAGGGAAGATCACTCTTTGATTAATCTGCTTGTAAAATTATACAATCGTTCACAGTGGGTCACAAAGAGGCCTTCCTTTGTTAAAAAGGTTATGAGCAAAAAAAGACACCTGTACACAGTACGATGAGCACTAACCTTTCCAGCAGATCTTATTCATGTAACTGAAAGGAATCAAACACATGCAACTCCATTTAAATTGTCTCTCTGACTAGCTACATCTTTATTCACTCACTAACACACACACACACACACACACACACACACATACACACACGTACACACAATGCTGGAGCTCTGGGCCAATTAGTTATGTAAAAGCATATCAGAATTTGACACAGCTGGACACCAGGCCTCCCGCCACTTGCTGTTTTTGTTATCTGAAACTGCACACTATACCTCTTGGTGTCTGTGTGTGTGTGTGTGTGTGTGTGTGTGTGTGTGTGTGTGCGTGCCTGCCTGCCTGCCTGCGTGCCTGCCTGCGTGTGTGCGTGCATGCGTGCGTGTGTGTGTATACCACTGTGTCTGAAGGCATAGTGCATACATAATGAAACAATGCAGTGTAATCTTCAACAGGCTGAATGCAACATGACAGATCAGCCACTGATGAAGACGGGGATTATAACAACATTTTTGAAGCCCAGTCTTTGCTCAGTATGACTATAAAATAACTTTGGTTCCAATTATTAGATGTCCAAATTCTAAATATAACCTTCGACCTGTTTGATTAATCAAAATAGCACCTGTAGACCTAATTCATTTCAGCTCATTGCAGAAACATTGATATCTGTGTATGTAAGTCGATAAGTAACGAGACATTTTAGTAAAGAAATGGCAAACTTGGATATAATGTTGAAACAGTGTCACTGTTACATGGTTACATAGTGGTTGTCCACTAGAGAGCACTAAGGATGCAACATATCCTGCTCAGTCTGCATCTTGGTTTTTAAAATCAAATCTAATAGATCTGTGTCAAGATTTGGAACGATAACGATATATCGCCCAATAGTATTTCTTTCCAGCATCATTCAGTTACATGCAGCCTCTTTTTCCCTGAAGGTTTATGTTGTCATTAAAGTATAGTCATTGGTTATAACATTAGCTGAGGTGTCTTTTGTTAAAAGTGATGTGGCTCATATCAGACTATAAAACACTGCAGAAAATTCTGGTCCAAAAACTCACCTTCAATCATCAGTGAATGCTATATCTAGCTGATGTATTCAGGAAACCCAATATCCACATCAGCCAAAGCATATCCCTATCCAGTAACACAGAAGCTAACCACATAGGCAGGTTTGTCTGCCCTCTCTAATAATAGTATAGTATAGCATGCTGTATGTATTCTGTATCTATTTAACATGTCAGCAGTGCAGCCTGTGCACTTAAATTAGAATGTGTGAATAGCACTGATCTCCACAGTGTTGACTTCTCAGGAACTTAGCAGCCTACTGTTTGGATTGATAACTCCAGGTGTTTCACATTGCGTCGTAAACAACAAGCTTGTCATGCTTCCATTGAGCAAGTGTGTGTTCTGCTGTTTCTTTTACTTTCCACTCACCATTCAGGATCAACTGGCGTGATATCTATCCGTGGAGGGGCTCCGAAGGGCAAGGACGTCGGCCTGGCCATGATTTCTTCATCGGGTGTCCGCGATCTCTCCCCCTGCCGCCATGACAACGGGGGTAGCTGCAGGTTCCCCGAGAAACGGCGTCTGCCACGCCGCAGGTCAACCCCCAGTGTGCAGGACGGAGATGTGAAAGACTCACTTAGGCAGCAATCCAGAGGGTCTTTGCAGTCCTGAGAAGAGAAAGAAATGAAGGAGGAAGTGTATGAAATAAAAGAAAAGAGAAGTTGATAATGAGAGTATAGAGATAATAAGAGATTAAAGGGACAGTGCTGAACTCAACTTATCAAATCAGTCTTGCCTTGAATTCAAAGTGAATCCTGTGTTTAATTACACAGACACAACTTCTTTCTCCAGGTCATCAACTGTTTGTCCACTATGGGGCGCCTCAGGCCTGTTTCTCACTTCAGGTGGCATCGCATACAGAAGTTAAAACACAATGACTCTCCCTCTGGTGATTTAAAAAAAAAAAAGTTTTTAAGCCTGAAACCTTTTGTCACCTTCCACAACTTCTTTTTCTCAGATGAACTCCTATAGAAATGTGGGAAAAATCTAAAGAAACACAATTTGCATCCTAGAGGTGTGTAAATTAACAAGGTCAAGCAAACATTTGACGGCCCATCTCTTCACACACTAATCCCTTCTCAGAAGACTCCACTCTTTCCCTTCTGCCTCATTTATTGGCTTAATTTGTCTTGTTAGCGTGTGCTGTCTGTAGCAAAATTGCAAGGCATAAATAACATCTTTATTTCTCAGCTGCACAGTCAAATTTACATGCAAGTCTAAAGGGTACAGCAAATATTTATCTCTGTTGTCTCATCAGCTCGCATTTATAGTTCTAAAACCAGGGCTGTTTATATTATGCATCTCAGAGACAGAAATCATTCTCAGTTTGACAAGGACTGAACATACCTCCTTTATACCCTGTTCTCTTAGCTTTTATCCACAATTACTCTTATTACAATCAATGCATTTTCCCTTCTTTCCATGGTTATCAAAAATCAGTTCATTCTTTTCCGAAGGCTACCCTGAAACCACTCAGTACCTGCCTTCAGATATAGGAAAGGTTTTATTTTGGGAAGCTCCAGTTTGAGTAAGAAGCAAAAATAGCAGCAACTAAAAAAAGACACTTGGCAGCACCACATCATATGCTCAGCAGCAAAAGGCATCATTCCTATAATTCACCTGCACCTTGCAGATCTTAGCCACATAGACATAGTAACACCAAATTATAACACATAGACGACTATCAAGGAAATTCGGCAAATTTATTTTACTGTTATAAAATAGCCCCAAGGTCCTGACCCAGTCTGTGGTAATGATTCAATTTTACTGTATCATAAAAAATCATGTTTGTCTCTAATGATATAAACCATTTTTAAAAAGAAGAGTTAGGTCACTTTCTTGACAGGGTCTTTTAAGTTGAAAAAAATAAGTGATTTTTCATAATCAACTGACTAATGAGCAAGTATTTTGATCATAAATTAACAGTTTAAGTAATTTTCAAGTGAAAATGTCACATTTTTCCCCAGTTCCTGTGATTTTTTGTGAGGAGCTATTTTGAATATTTTTGGTGTTGGAAAAAACAAGACTTTTGCAGATTTTACATTAGACTTCAGGAAATTTGACGAGAAAATAATGTGAGGATCATCCATCCATAAACTATAAAAATGTATCCTTGAGGATTGCGTGATGGTTGGAGCCAGCTGACACTGAGGGTGAGAGACATTAACACATGGAGACAAACAACCAGTCACGCTCATGATCACACCTACGGGCAATTTGGAGCCGCTAATTAAACTAACCTGCATGAGAGCGAAGGAAACCGGTTTGAACCCAGAACTTCCCTGCTGTGAGGCAACAGAGGTTTTATTTGATTGTGAAAACAATTGTCAGTTGCAGCTTTATAGTGACGTCTCTTTCAAATAACAAAATCTGCTCCTTGTTGATAATGTAAACCGTTATGTACAGTAAATAACCGAGGTAGAAGTGCTTTTAAATCTGGCACTGCACTGCAAAAGTGTAGTCGGTGCTCACAGTAGGGCAGAGAAAAAAAATGAATGACCAAATTATTTGTACTGATTTATTCTTAAGCTCAATACCTACTGGGTCTCCAGTAGTAAGTACTCCTTCCAGTAAACACAGCCTCCCACTCTTGGTCCCAGAGCAGCTCTTCTTGGCCATTTACCTTCCTCCACCTACTCACGGCAGTTTCAAAATTTACTACACAATGCCTCTGATTGTGACAGAAGCATTACAACTTAATTTATTTTTGCTTTATACAGAATGAGAAAAAAGTGTAGCTGACTCTTGGCAGCGTGGGAGGTGACTTATTATCCCTGTTCGATCAGTGCTAATGGTAAACAAGGATGCTGAATACTAGACTCCGCTTGCATGTGGTGGTACTACATACAGCAGATGCATTTGGGGACATGGTGTTTGATTAATGTAACAAAAAAAAACTCAGCATACTCAGAGTTTGCCCCTAGCCATTCATTACAGTTTACAATTTATGCTTGAAGAATGTTGGTGCAGATATTCAAATGTCCTGAATAAAGACTCAACTTCTTGTATTTCACAGTGTTACAACTCTTTTGTGTATTTGTATTAAGGGGTTGCCTTACAGTATTTGATCCTATATACTGAACCCTTGAACCTCAACAAGCATATCGATAGTTCTCAATGCTTTAGACACCATTTGTATCTTTGAATGCTGCTGTCCAGCAATTTTGGTAACATTATATACTCATATTGAAATATTGTACTTGTAGAAGTATTTTAGATTAGTGCTGTTAAGTACTCTGTTGCATCTAATTGGGAGTTTGACAAACTATTTTCACTGTGCATGTTTTCATTGTGTACGTTTAATGTTGGGCTCAAAACAGATTTCCCTCTGGGATTATAAAGCAGTCGATCAGCTTGAAAATACTGCGCATGCAAGGTTTGGCAAGGAAGTATTTTTTGTGTTTAGTGTTATTAATGTGTATTAATTGTATTAAGGTGGCTTGATGGCATATTGTTGTGAATAATACAGTAATCATATTCATATTTTTTCCCTTTTTTTATCTCATTATACAGAATAGGCAATGTGTATGGATTTTTCAAAGTGGAAAAACTTCAAATGTATGAACTTTAGAAAATGCCCCATTATTCTGAAGTTTTTACCAGGAAGTGAATACTACTGCTACATCAATTTGCTCTACTACAAACCGTTTGTGTGTCCTGGCCACTAGTGGCCGAAACACTTCATAAGAGACAAGACTCAACCCTATAAATCCGATGTTTGATTAATCCTGGTGCTGACTCGATACCACGTACATATTTGCATAGATGAGAATTTTCCAAGCACTACTTGGTACTTTATACATTTAGGGCTTCACAACCATAGATATATAGATAATAATATTTTTATGATATATACCCTTAATAAATCAACCATTCTGGCTCAGTCCTGTGTTTAAAAGGTGAGAGAAACTGAAGCAACTGCTGTTTAGAAGAGTATTAATACAAGGCAACCATCAAAAGGAAGAAGAATAAAACTGTGAAAACATGATTTATGAAATTAAAATAGACTTATGAAAAAGAACATGAAATTAAAAGTATTGATTTTCAATGGTCTTAAAAGATTTGCGTTGAGAGATGGACAGTCATAAGTAAAGGAGGAAGGGACAATACTTTTCTATTACAGCTCAGAGAGGAGATAGTGTAGTGGAAAAGGCAAGGACAAAGTGAGATATTGAAGTGATAAGAACTGCACTGCAGAGTGGAGAGGATAAAGAAATCAAGATGGAGGTTGGTGATATTAGATGAGAAAGAAAAACAAAATCACATTTGTACAATGGAGCTCAATACTTGCTGGCAATCATGAATCAGATCAGAGAGCCTTACAGTAGCAATCACACTGAACCAAAACACAGACAGAGGACTTCACCATGCTGAACGCCTGACAATACCTGAGCCATTATAACTCTTGAAACGGTTTTGAAGCAACAACAGTTTTTATATGTTCAAGTTTGGAGTCATGAATTTTTGATGGTTTCAATGAATTGACCTCTTGATTCATTGCTTATTTATAATCACATGACAGTGCAAGTTGTTCTCTTTAGAACACATGAATCATGATCTCTTATAGGAAGTAAGGGATACTCTAAAGGACATCAAGACTGCACAAAAGGCCATCTTTTTTCCATGTGAGTCATTTCTCTTTCCTTGGAGTTGTGAGTAGCAAAACATTTGGTCAACTGTGAGAAGAAAGAGACTGAAGTATCTGTGCATAAGTTAAACGGTCTGATTCATCAGACATAAGGTGGAAAAAGGCTTTTATTCACATAACAGACTATATGCTTAATTTAAAGCTGTTTTTAAATTGTACAGCATTATGTTGAAAGGTGTTTCCAATAGTTTTACACCAGAAGGCAAACACTTAAGGCCTCTCACCCCTCTTCATAAAAAAACATTCACAACAAATACATAAGAAAAATCGTAATCTGACAGTGATTTCATTCTGCATAGTATAAACTGAGGTAGGAATGACCTTCAACTACTTGAATACGTGTGCATGAGAGGTATGTGTGTGTGTGTGTGTGTGTGTGTGTGTGTGTGTGTGTGTGTGTGTGTGTGTGTGTGTGTGTGTGTGTGTGTGTGTGTGTGTGTGTGTGTGTCCCAGCAGCCAGGTCACAAGGTCTCATCTGTTGAATAAGATTAATACAGAGAATTTAATGTTCATTTACAGCCTTGTCAACACTAAATGTATACCCTTACACACATCTGTCCGACTTTAGAGACTGTCCTCACAAAAAGCATTGGTCATTTGTTCAAACAGCGACCTTCAGCAACCTTTTGCTTTCATGTGATTTATGACTACCCTCTGCAGAAAAACAAACAGCACAGTCACCAATGTCTATGAAAAAATACCAAACAAGAATGACCAGGTGTATTAATACCAAGGCAAACACAGGAGACTAGAGACTAGAGGAGAAGAACATCCTAACACCTTAAAAAAAGCACTTCTTTCAAGTAGGTATAGGGACATCTTAAGTGTTTAAGCAGAGATCTTAAGGTGCTGAATGGTTTGTGGTAGAACATTATCAATACTGAATTGTTAAGGCTGATATCAATATTTGAGAGTTATAAAACAAAATATCCAGTAACGATATTTCATCTGTTTATTTGTGTTTGTTTCTTTTACTTAAACACACAAGATAAATAATAATCTTGATAAGGATCCCTTAGCTTCGTCTTTTGTTATTATTTGTTTGGGGGGGTGACCACAATACACACTGGGCGGGACATTTACTGTTCAAAAATCAACTTGTCAGTGCTCTCTGGTTGACAAATTACAATATGTAATGTTGACCCGGTTTCTTAATTACCTCAAACCTAGTGTGGCATTTCTGTTACACAATTTATTGTCACTTATCAGCCAACATATAACAATACTCATATGTCTGCAATAAACTGATACCAGCGAATACATCAGTGTTGAATCCTCGTTACATTCACTGAAGAAAGCAGTAGGACTAAGTCAAGAGACTTGGAAATAATACTAGTAAACTAACCCTCAGTTCAAAATATTCTATCACAGATTTTCTGACTTTTTACAGGGCAACTTAATAAACAAATTATTATAGTTGGCCAATTATTCCACATAATAGACCAATCATGAGCTAAGGCACAAACAGTTATTAAGCGGGTATCTATTTAATTAGAAAAAATGTAAAAGGTCTCTTTAAAATCTGTTCATTACCTAAACTAATGAGCAAGACCTCTGTCAGAGCTCACTTATCAAATTTGTAAATTAGTATGGACACATTTTGTACTTTTTCATACATCGCATTTGGACCCAAGACAGATTATTATATAGGTTTTGTAGAAGAACTGATGAAAACCAGGTGTATTACGTGAATGTGAAAGTCAAACTAAAGAAGATCATTTCTGAAGAAATTACAGAATGAATACTTGATGTTGAAAAGCTGATGCTAAACTGGATTGCTGGATATTAAAGTTGATTAATACCAATAATGTCTGAGAGATGTGGAAGGCTTTAAGGCTAGTTGAAAAGATGACGTTACACTAAATTGCTGGCTTTAAAAGTTAAATAATTACTGTTATGTATGAAATATGTGGAAAATTGCAAGGTTTGAACAGTTTCTAGCTGTATGAATAGGTAAAGGGGACTTGATGCTGGAAAAAGTGTGAAAATTGGCATGTACATTTGTGTGTGTGTGTGTGTGTGTGTGTGCCAAATTACACAAATTTGCTCTCCTCAATTAGCTGTGCCTAGCTTCAATCAAAGGTTTCCATGGTGATCACGCAATTTACTACTGCTTTCAGTCTGAATGCCGAATGTGAAAGTCTGTTTGCTGTCTGCTTATATGAAAGAGCAGATATGTTCCTTGAGTTTTCAAGCTACAATTATGCATGAAGAGTGAAAATTGTAGGAATGTGAGATCATTTCAAAGTAATGTCAAAATCATCAGTAATTTTTACTAAGTTTCAACAAAAGTTTTAAATGAGATTTGAAAGTTGAATAATACCCAGAATGTATGCAAAATGAGACATGTTTCCATTCTGAACATTCTGTCCATTACTTTGAATGCTTTCAGCATTCACAGCCATTTACTTAATTAGGCTAAACAACTCAGGCTTTCTATAAAAGCATATTTGGGAGTTTATTTGGTAGCAGGAGAGACTTTTTAAAACTCTCTTTAGAACAAAAATTGTAACACTTATGCAAGTAATTTGAGATTATTGAAAGTTAAATTCTTAGTTTGGAGAATCTTAATTTTATATATGTCACCCCTCTGAGCTGAAATAGACTGTAAACCATCCAGTCTTCAAATAATTGCTTTCTTTAGACATCTATTTGTATTATTTGTGATTTTTCTCTGTGAGCATAATGCATCTCAGGGCAGCATTGACTGGTACCCTTCCTATTTCTCACCCGCCCCCCCCGCCCCCACCAACACCCAAATCCCTCTGCACTCTAGCCATTCCAACACAAATGCAACAATACAACAGGGAGGAAATGAGCAGATGAGATGAGAAAACAACACCTGCTTCCCATCCATTATAGAGGCGGAGGTATGGAGAGTGGGAGAGGTAAAACCGAGAGGGCTGTTGGTAAGGATCGGGGGGCGGAAAGGTCTGACAGACAGGAGAATAAGTGAGAGAATAACATTAAGAAAGGGGCGAACAGCTGGGGCAGGGCATGAGAGGGAGGACTTGCAGTGAAGGGGGAGTAAAGCAGACAGAGGGAGGGTGATAGCTGGAGAGAAGAGAGTGAAAGGAAGATGAGTGAGAGTGGGAGAAAGAGGAAGGGAGGGGAGCACAGGGAGAGTAACTGAAAGAGACTGATTAGTATTGTATGAAGCAAGACATTCATCTACAGCTGAGCTTTTAGCAGTGTGCACATGCAAACATGCCTCTCATAGTACACACTGTGCATTTTCTATACACACATGAATAGAAACACTTGCATGCACAGTGCAAGCACAGAGAAATTACTAGCATGACTGAAAATAAATTCATGGCTTGCAGCTAAATGGGTTGTTAGAACAGAAGAATAAAACAAATATGATGGTTGATATTTCTCGTCTCAGTTTCAGAGTGTGTTTGTGTGCTGATGCATTCCTTTGTGTTATAGAGTTAGTGTTGATGACTTCAACAATGCCAAAGTTTTTTATTAACTAGCAGATTAAAATAAAAAATGTAACAATAAAATAAAATGTTTTATTCTAGAACAGAGATAGGGTTGTCGCCTTTGAATAAACAGTCCTGCAATTGTCATTGCAGGACAAATAAACTTGATTTATAGGCTGCTAAAAGTGATAAAATATTGGTTGACAACAGAACAGGATATTATAAAAACAGTTTAGTGAATTATTATCTCCCCTTTCTTTCTTTTATCATCATCTTTTCTTTATTGCTGTGAAATAGCCCGATCCCCGAGTCTCAGACAAGTAATAAAATGAATTGCCTATTTTCCCTGTTATTATAGCAACATGTGATGTGTGGTAAATTTTGCCTGTCGGAGGGTTGATCCCAGAAGAACACATTCAGTGGAATTCGCCGAAGGTTGTTTTCAAAGCGATTTTCAGCTTAATTTATGTATTATGCATGCATGGACAGTTTGCTGGAGAAGTAACAAAGCATGAGAAGCAGATTGAGATCCAGACTGAATCCATGCTGTTACTCTGTTCATATCTTTTGCTTCCAAGAATAATTGTCATTCATTATTAGAGTAATTTTCTGAGCAAATATTTATTAAAAAAATAACTGACAGACGGCCGGACAAAACGATTATTTTAAATATTTCAACTTTATCAGACCATTTTCTACCATTCTCTGACATTTTAGCGGTCAAAAGATCAATACATTAATTGAAAAAAGAATCTACGAATGATAGATAATGAAAGTCATCATTAGTTGCGGCCCTAAAGCAATTACAAAAACATTTTGACGCTCCAAAAAACCCTTAATTATCATTCAAGTTCAACATCTGATACGAGAGAGGTAGAGCTGGATGGTGGCTATTGTCCAGAGGAAGAGCTGGTCGTCTTCCTCCTCCAGTCCATGTCGTAGTGTCCTTGGGCTAGACACTAAACCCCAAATTGCTTCAGAAGGTTGTGCCACTGGTGTATGAATGGGCATGAATGTGAATTAGTCTAATCATGATGGGCAGGTGGCACCTTGCATGGTAGCCACTGCCATCAGAGTATGAATATGTGCAAATGGGTGAATGATGTGGAATGATGTTAATCGCTTTGAGTGGTCTAGAAAGACGCTATACAAATGCAAGTCCATTTACTATTTACCATAGATGCAACAGAATTTTTAAAAGTATTCATATTTGATGAAATTCCATTTATTATAAGCCTCAGGAACAAAATAGAGATGAGTGAGATAAAGAGGCTGGCAGAAGAGTACAGTGTTTGTTGAAGGGAGCCTAGAGCAGCACACTGACTACATAACAGGAGGATGTTCAGAGATGGACAAGGCGTGAAGACCGATACAGAGACAGTAGAGGGAGGTGAGATGATGTCATTAAAGAGAGAGAAGAGTTGGAAACAGGACAGAGCAAGGAGGAGAGGAAGATGGGTGAGAAAAAGTGGTGAACTTTTGCTTTCGCTGGCTTTGATTCAACCTTCAACTTCCAAGCTCTCTAATTGGAGAATGAACAGCTGTTCAGTTTGACCCGTGTTCCCTGTAAATACAAGCTCAACTGCCAGAGCGGGAGAGAGAGAGAGAGAGAGAGGGAGAGAGAGAGAGAGAGAGAGAGAGAGAGAGAGAGCGCTATAGAATGACAGAGGAGAGATGGAAGCTCAAAGATGCGAGAGAAACTGACAGGGAGAGGCAGCAAGAGAGAGTAAGAGTCAGAGGGGAGAAAATAAATACATGAAAGAACACGAGGAGTCAACTGATAATCACAAGTTCTCCAAACACGAGAAGCTATGTGAAATGTTATTGCTCTATCAAAATTATCCATATCCAAAACCATTACAGTATCACGACAAGCATGATTCCTTTATGTTTTCATATCTGCCACTTTGATGGGTATTGTTTAGGTTTGAAGAAATAGTCAGGGATAATGCAAATACGATTATTTACTAGTTAAATAATTTGATCTACACAAATATGTATTTATTTGGATGAAGACAAATACTTGGTAGGTATTAGGGAGGGTTAAAATAATGTATAACTACATCAGACTACGTCTTCATTTGATTCAGACACACAACAGTTATCATTTTCATAAACACAGTCAGGTAAAAGTAAAAATAACAAAAATCAACATTCACCACTGCACGTAACATTAACAACAGCAACAAATAATTAGTCTGTTATTTGCATAATATCTAAATTAATTAATAATAATAAACCTACCAACTGTATTTGGTCAGAATCATTTAAAATATGATCTCTCTAATTTAAATCAAAATGGTCATTTGATTTTGATAATATATAACTTAAGATGATAAATTATATTTAAGGACCTGCACACATCCCGATTTAGCAAAACCTTTTCAATACGATAGTAAAAATATTTAGTGAATACTGAATTAGTTTAAAGGTTAAATTAAAACTATAACCTTATAACATATATCTTCTAGGACTTGATGAGAGTAATGTGTGCACAGACACACTTCCCTGCAAACCTTAGGAAATAGATTTTGATTGATTGGGTGACATTTTGGCCGCGTGCTGGCATCACCTGTAATTCTGCATTCGCCTGTGGAGACGAGAAACACACTTCCATGAAAATGCAGAGTCACATACCAGTTGTGGCAGGCATTCAATCCAAAACACTGGAGCACACACACACACACACACACACACACACACACACACACACACACACACACACACACACACACACACACACACACACACACACACACACACACACACACACACACACACACACACACACACACACACACACACACACACACACACACACACACACACACACACACACACACGGTTATCTGTGATCTGCATGTGAATGAGGTCATTAGGTCTGTGGAGCGCAAGGACATTATTGAATATGTCCATCCATCAGGCCACCTCAGTCCAACAACACACACATATACACACACACACACACACACACACACACACACACACACACACACAACACATATGAATCCATATAGATCCAATCCTTGTACAAACTAAATCCTTATCACTTGAACATACACACCATCACCGTTCACAAACAGCCTACAACCCACCAAATGACAAAGTAATGATGGGCCAAATCATGAACACACACACACACACACACACACACACACACACACACACACACACACACACACACACACACACACACACACACACACACACACACACACACACACACTCCAAATCCCTTGAAATCCAATAACAATGTCCTACCTCAGTACACTTAACCTCATTGATTCAGGAAACACTTTCACTGAAACCTATACTGTAAATACACAGCTTTTATTGTGCATGGCTAAAGGCACAGGCCCTCAAGAAAGAAAGTGTTTATACTTGATTTGCTCATCTGTTGTGACTATTAACACGAATATCATAAGAGGCTTTACACAAGTAAATTAAAATTCCTAAAAGTTATGAGACATATGTTGAGCCATTTGCTTGACCTTACAAAGCAATTTGACTTTGTGGGGTTTGAAGATATGTCTTCATAAATTAATTTCCAAGCCATTGCTTGGACCAATGCCAGATCAAAAAAGTATGCTAATTATACGTGGTTTTACGATTTACTTATTTTAAAAAGGAATACTTCAACATTTTGATTTATATGTTCATCCGAGAGTAAACACTATACTTAACTTAACTTATGGAGCTACAGTTGGGAGGCAATTAGCTTAGCTTCGCATAAAGGTTGAAAGTAGGGAGAAACAGCTGGCTCTGTCTTTGCAATGCATCTAACAGAAATGGAAAAAGACAATTTGTGTTCTCAGGAGGAATCATGTGCTTTACCAAAAGCTGGTTGCCTATCTGCCTGGAACATCTGTACCGCTAGTTGCCTGGCAGTCTCACAGTGACAACAATCTGTTGACCAAATATTTACCAAGAAAGTGTTACAGCACATAACTCCTTTTTTACCATTTTTTTGCCTACAGGTGTTCGTAGGCATTTTTTAAACTTCGGACAGAACCAGGCTTGCCATTTCCCATTGCTTTCAATCCTTATGATAAGCAAAGCTAAGCTACCAAAGGTGGTATCAATCATATCATCAAATCTCAGGTGAAAGGCAAAAAAACAAAGCATACTGCCCAAATTCTGATTCATCTGAGTTTATACGGAAAACCTTGTTCTATGTACTTTAAAGACACATATCAGTCTAACTGTCTAAGTGGATTGACACATGCTTTAGTGTCGCTCTGTACCATTAAAGGTTCTGTTTGAACGCCTCTACATGCATCTGTTTGGACACTTCAGTATCTGTTTTTTAACATCCAGTCAGTCTCTGAAATAGCATTCCCCTTTTTCTTTCATCGCTCTCCTCAGCAAAGTATAAGTACAGACTGTAGCCGGTTAAAATTGATGTCAAGTACACAATTGCTTGCCCAGATTCCAGTGCAAATGCTTGCTGTATAGTCCTCCACTGCTGTGGCTAGATAAATACAATACCAGGGGTGCCATCATAAACTTACTGAACCGCTTGACAGTTAACACCACCCAAAACTCCTCCAACAAACTACGTTTGAGCTTTAAAATCTGCATCTGCCCTTGTCAAAGCAGAGAGCAGATACTCAGCTGATGCATCTGTTCTTTCTTCTCACATTCCTCCTCAATTTGATAAAACATTATCATCATTACCATTATTTATGTATCAGTATTATTATTATTATTATCACTATCAAGATACTACACACACACACACACACACACACACACACACACACACACACACACACACACACACACACACACACACACACACACACACACACACACACACACACACACACACACACACACACACAGCGTCTCATACTCATATAGTCTCCCTCCCACAGGCTGCTGCTGTCAACTACAGTGATGGGGTCGACCGGCTCAGGTGTGGTCGGCACCTCAGACACCCTAAGCTGAGGCAAGATGTGTTGATTTGATGAGTGTTGAAGTGTACTGCAATCACTGCGCCTTAAAATGTCTGAGAGCTGCTCTAGGAACAGCCTGCCCTTCAGTTTTTGTTTTCGATCCAGTGGTTGAAAACAAACTAATGAGTCACTCTAATGAATGTGTTTTTGCAAAATGCTTAACAGCCACACATCTTCAAGAAAAGACGTATCCGTCAAGGTTAGAGGGTGGAGAGAATAAGGAGACAGTGAAGAAGATATGCAGTGGAAACACGGGTAAGGTAATCAAGTGAGAGAAAGAACTTACTTGAATAAAGAACAAAGTACACAATGTTCAAACTTACATGGAGAGAGAAAGAGAGAGAGAGACTGATTAATGCACACCCACAGGACTGTTTGAGCAATGGTACCAATCATCAACAGCTACTGTTAAATGCACCTGAATGTTTCTGTCCATACAGTATGAGCGTACAGTATAAATGGGCAGCTGCCATACACAGGAGCTCTAAACCCTTTCTCCTACAAGCAAATGCAATTCATTTGCAAGTGTGGTGTGTGTAGAGTGTGCTGGTAATGTTGTGAAACTCAAGGAGGTTGATGGCTGTTAAAGCACTTTACTTTTTAACCGGAGCCTTGAGTCGTTGTGTTATCTTATACATCGAATCAGGATTCAACCATGAATACAAGTTCTCCATTACCCTTATCAAGGATTGTAGTAGGTCTTGGAGTGTTGGATTTTTACATATAAATGAATGTCCATTAATTAAAAGCCCTTAACAAAAGAGTACACACAATGCTAATTAAGCAAACTGATACATGAGCAGTACAACAAGCACAGTCAACCAACCTTGCTAACTCACTTACAGTTCTTCACAGCATAACTGCTTATTCTAGCTCTGTGGTTGGTTACACAGTATGTCAGTCAACCTTTATGACCCAATATCTTGACAGGCAGGACGAGGGTAGAGACCATAGCATCAGCAGCTAGGACTATTGCAGAAGCTATAGCCTCCAAGAAAAGTGTCTGTAGTGAATGCTCCAGATAAAAAAGAAACTTAGCGAGCTCACCTGCAGGCATCAATCCTAAGCTCTTCGGTTGTGTGTGTTTTTTTAAAGATAAATAGGCCTATAACAAGGCCAGTGTTCCCACAGGAGACTGTGAGACTGTGCTGGGTGGACAAGTAATGAAAAATGGAGACTTTTTTTCATATGTGTTCAGTAAGAACGTTGTTGTGTTTTCCCCAAAAAACATCATTGCCACATGAATATAATAGTTTGATAAAAGATTAGCTTTCCACATGCATACATTTAAGTTAGTGGCTAGGATCAGTAGTAGATAAAACTAAGACGTAGGTGCAGGATGTGTTGTGCTGAGGTGCAAAAGACTACACACAACAACAGAACCTGGTGGAGTTTAAACATCACAGCACATGTATAAGACCTGTGAGTCGGATTGAGATCAGAGACAAAGGAAAATGGAGCAGGGAGAAGATAGGCACTAACAAAACTGAATCTTTGTGCAAGATATATATTCGAGGAGGAGAGAGCCAGCCAAAGCACCGAAGAGAGCTGTCAAAACACAGGGTGACTTACAAAGAAAGGAAAGATTATGAGCATTGCAAAGAAAGTATATCGTCCTGTATTCTCAGTGGATGTGGAGAACTTCTCTTCTCTGCATTTTTCTCTGTCCTGACACACAGTCACAGCTTACTCTAGCAACTACATAAAGTGCCCTGCTTTTGGCAGTAGAAAACTCTTGAAATCCTCCTAATTGTTCATGATCTACACTGTTACAAAAATAAATCTTTCTCTGTCTCGCTTAGTCAGAGATTTATGCCTGCTACTCAGTGTGTATGCATCTTTTTCAGTCTCTATTGCTGAAAAGGAAACATTTTGTGTTGGATTAGTAAGAACAAGGAATGTGTTTGTGTTAGCTTTCAACACTCAACAATAAAGAGTGCTCTTGCTTTCCAACAAGGTCAATATTTTTTAATCACAGTACACTCAAACCTACCTCCAGTGATGATGCTATCATTAAAATGTGTTTGATTGATCTCTTGCATATACAGCCTATTATGTAACTGGTGAGATGTATCAGTTACAGGATACTTACATTGTTGGGAGACACAGTCAGAACACTCCTGCTCTTCCTCATCTTTCCTCGAGTATCTCCCTCGCTGTCCAACCACAGCTTCACATCCACACCTGGAAACACAAATAGAAAAAAGATGTTGTTTTTTTTAGAACCAGTTGCAATGAGACTGTTGACGTTGAGGTTGGTGGATTATCTTGAGTAACTGGACATGAACATTGCTAGACATGGGGATAGACAATTTTTTTGTACCTTAAAGTTACTGTGAGGAACTTTTAAACGTACTGAAATGAATACTGATGCCTCTATATGTTCATCAGTATACAAGACAATCAGCTAGAAGATTGTCTATTTCTATATAGTTACTCATCGCTGCCACATTAGAGAAAACAGACTCTGCTTTTGAGCCAATGTTAGAATATCATTTTTAGATATGTTATGTAATAAGATTACACAGTCTTACTTGAAAAAAAAGCAACTAGTACACACATGATAAAAGGCAACTGGTATATAAAAAGCACATAAACATAATGATCCAACATTTAATCCAAACACATATTGTTAATTACCATGCTTATGTTTATGTTTGTATGTACTGAATGAAGAGCAATAGGGTGGATCTAAACAGACAAATGAACACAAACCAAAATGAACACACATATCACACATGAGCACACATTAACTACACAACTGATTAACACCCGTCACGATTCCCTCAGCTCTTCATCTGATGTCTTCAAATAATCTTTCCATTTAGCTAATCCTTATTAGTTTTCTCTCTTTCCTTGACAAATTGACAAAATTTTCATAATTATTCCTCTCAATAACACATAATGAAACCTGAAGCAGCCTAACTGGTTCAGCACACTTTAATTCCCCCCAAGCTCATCATTCAAAAGCAGCAGACAAGATTGACTCCACAGTCATTGAGCATCTCTCTAATGAGCCAATTCATGCGGTCGTTAAAAGGCCCTAAGAACTCATATGTTCTCCTGTGACCCATGATGGTTTCTTTTATTTTCCTTCAAAATAAAGGAGAGAGGGGGAGGTGAGCATCAGCAGGGGCAAAGAAATAATACAGAGGGAGGGACTCACGGTAAAGATGAAAGGGACTGTTTCAGGGAAGATCAGGCAAAGTAGAGGAGGGATTCAGAAGATTATATGAAGATGAAGATGAAGATGGAGATGGAGAATGGAGAATGGTGGTTAAAGAAAGAAGGATTTGGAATGAGATGTGAAATTGGGAAGCAGAGGATGATTGAGCGAGACACAGTAGGAGGACTAGATAAGGTCTTTATGTTTAGTAGAATAGTTCAACAATGTGGGAAATGTGTCATATATATTCTTTGTTGAATCCCATTAAGTGCCAAACTAAGCTAACCAGCTTGTGGCTCCACCGTCATATTGACTGTGCAGACATGAGAATTATATCAATCTTTTCATCTGACTCTTTCGGCTAGAAAGGAACAAGTGTATTTTCAAAATTTTCAATTTGTAAACAAGGTGATTTCACCTTTTGGAGATGGCATACATATTCTGTATAATAAAATGGATAATAAATAAAATGGATTTAGATTACATTAGATAGATTTATTTTAAATATGTAACATGCAATGAGAAAATAAAACAAGAATAATAAATTAAATAAACAGTAAACATACAGCATATTTCTAAATAAATAATATATATTTGAAAAGGAGTCGACAGAAATAAACACTTATATGACCCTACCCTTTCTATAACCTAAATTGTGACTTTGTTTTTTGTTGCCAGGAAGTAAATTACCTCTGTGTACAACATCTGTGCAGTTTTTGATTTAAATCAAATGTTTAAGGACGGTTCATGCCCTTGAAGCAGATGGGCATCTTTCAGCTGGAAAAAACAGGACAACCTTGACACCACCATTACATAAAAACACTCCCATGACTCCACCTAAATGCAGTGAAAGAAGTGCAAACACAGCGAATGAACATGCAGGATTCCTCATAAAAGCGCGGGCATAAATGTGTCTGGCCTGCTACAAGAGCTAACTACAAGTCAGCAACTTCAACTGATAATGAATTTGTAATAAAATGTCTTTTCACAGTGTCATTTGTCTAACCTTTACAGCAAAGAGGACAGATAACACGGACTGTCAGCTACTGATTTCTAGGATAGCTCAAAGGCATGTCTACTTCCCTTTTACAGTTAGCAAAGTTGCTGACAATGAATGATCATAGTACAAATCTTAACGCTCTTGAAGGAAGTTTAATTGAACTGCAATGTGGATTTCCTAACTTCCCTTTTTTTAAGCCTACATTATTTCTGGTAGCAGTATTTCTCCAAATCAATCAATTTTAAGGAAAAAAAGATTGTTTAAGTAGATGCAAATGAGTTAGTTTTAATTACTATACCTTAAATGTATTTGTTTCCTTACTCGTCATTAAACATAATGCAGAGGTCCCAAACTTTCCATAAAAAAAAAGTCTTAATTGCTGTAAATGCAAAAGATAGTTTCTCATGTTTAGCTAGAGATTTTATGGTGAAAGACTTTGTATAATATTTTGTTTGACAATTGTTGAGCTCATTAAGCTGAATTAAATAAATTACATTAAAAAAAATTCAATTTCATAGGGGCAATAATCAGTGGCAAGGCTCCTCTTTGGGGATGACGATCTGTTCCAGTTATCACCGTTAGCAGATAATTAGTGGGTACAGAAGACATTTGTGTTTTGGAGCACATCTGAAAATTGTGCTCGGCAGCACAGATGTAGAAAGCAGTTTATGAACACAGATTAGTGCTGTAACTCAAGGGATGACGCGCAGTGCTACTAACGACTTGTGTGGCTTGTCTGTCTGTGTCTGTGTCTGTGTGTGTGTGTGTGTGTGTGTGTGTGTGTGTGTGTGTGTGTGTGTGTGTGTTATGGGTGTCCTAATTAGCCTTACTTCTGCCTAATTGAGAACATTCGGGGAGACAGGTGATAAACAGAAGACACACAAACATCAACACTGTCGAGCGAGCAAACTAACCCACGCACGCTCTCTGAATGACGCTTTTCTCTTTCACTTGCAGTCAAACGGAGAGCCTCATACAGAGGTGATAACATAATGTACAACATTATAAACTTTTCAAAGTGATTACAGCAAAGACACTTCTGAAGAGGTACACCACTCTGAACAGAGCTGTTGGAAGTCTTTTGCTTGGCGACAAACCCACATATTAAAGAATTTGAAAGAAAACTCTGTGATAATGGGATTGTAATAGCAAAGTTGCAAACTTAGCCTGCTGTGGTTGTGTAAATAGTCATGATGGATGTAATGTCATAATATAAAAAGGTAGATTGACTTGCTGTAGGTGTCAATTTGATTTGTTTCTCTCAATAATTTCTATGTTGTGTAAAATGTTTGGCATGATTACATTTTTATCACAGTAATATAATACTGGTTTGTCAAAACCAACTAGCTGTCACTAAAGAGTCTTCAGTGTCCGTCCACAAAACTGTCCCTTTCTTTGTTTTTTGTTAAACATATAATTCTAGAGGTGAATGATCCTCTTGACCCGCTGCAGCTCATTATATGTGTTGCAGCTTCCCATTATTCACACATTTACCGGCGTACCTAACATGGAGACTACAAAGTTTGGTATCTTATTGCCCAAACTAGAGAGTGGCTTTATTAATTTCTACAAACAGTAACTATAAGACAAACATTCCTCTCCAAGCCATTAGGCAGTCAATTCCCCAGACCGAGTTCACAGGTATTTAATTTCAAATGTTGCACAGGGAGACACTTTCAGGCGGGCGTCATGGCAAAATGTGACATGATGTTCTGTCACATCTCATCTCCTACCGCTCACACACACGCAAACTCTGGTTCATATGCAACAACGTCATCGGGAGGTTGTTTCAACAGAGCATGTCATGTATCAGCCCAATAGAGTGGAGATAACAAGCTCTACGTCTGACTGTCCTGTTGACTGACTGGCGCAGTGGGACGTCTGACAGAGGAGGAAAAGCAGAATCTGAGCAGCTGGCTGTCTACCTCTCAGTCGACCCGTCCTCTGGTCCACATTTCTGTGCCTGACTTTAAGTCGGATTTTTTTCTGTTCTATATGGTAGCGAATTGTCGTAAATTACTGCACATTTTCCAAGGAAAGTTAAACTTGGTTATTTTGAACCATGGTATGTACATTTCCAGACAATCAACATTGATGTTTCTGACCTTGCTTCTGTCTGATGTAGTTCCTCCAGTGGCTGCGGTCTCTAACACTTTCCACCCATCACTTCTTAGACCACTGAGAATTTCTGTAACACTTATCAGTCTTCTGGTCCACTAGATATCTCATGTTCTGCGGAGGAGCTGGCTACTAAATTCATGCAACGCTGTGCTGGCATTCTGGACAACGTTGCTCCCTTTAAAATGTCTTAAGCTTGTCCTGCTTTAATAAAACCAACTTTGTGGGTTAATGACCGTGTCCAGAGTATTAGAAGGGCAAGTACAAGACAGGCTGAACAAAAATGCTTCCAAATAAGGGTGTATTTTAATGCCATGAAAGAGCTTTTAAAATAGTTAAAGAACACTGTAAAGGATGAAAAATCGGATTACTTTTCATATCTCATTGCTATAAATCCCCACGACCAGGGCTGGGCGGTATATCAATATTGTGATATGATACTAGATTCAATTCAATTCAATTCAGTTTATTTTGTATAGCCCAGAATCACAAATTACAAATTTGCCTCAGAGGGCTTTACAATCTGTGCACATGCGACATCCTCTGTCCTTCCCTCAGAGGAAGATATTGGTGATTTTTTAATTTCTATTAAAAGAGTTTACAATCATGTATGATAATGATTTTGTAAGGATATGTTTTTCTCTGCACATGCATGGTCATCACTGCCTGAGCAAACAACCCCTATACTTCCATTTTATTTATGTGTTTTACCATTATTTCCCATGGAAAGTGTTCAATTTTGAATTAAAAAAAAAATTCAGCAGTTTAAAGCCTGAGTAAGGGGCTCTGCAGTGATCTAAGCAATGGTTGAAAGCCTCCAAAGAGTTGAATAAAGAGGCTGACAATTAATGTCACTAACCATGTGTCAATCCAAGATGGAAATTAAATTCAATACAACAGGAACACAGCAGTAACATTAATCCTGTCTGCATTCATTCAATGGTTCACTATAATCTGTCATGCTCTTGCATCATGCCAGTAGATGAAAGGCGTACAACAAAAAACATAAAATGTACTGTGGACAAATCCACATGATCACATTTTATGCCCCATCCAAATCAAAGTCTCTTAATATTTACCAATAACCACGAATGTCTATTTCTATGATATTCTGATATTCTACATAATACAGCATGCGACGACTGGTTCTGCAGCGTGATTCATAATAACATCAGAAAATATCGACACTGCTCTGAATCTTGAAATTTATACCTCATCATGTTTTTGATCATCATACGTCTTCTTGTGTGTGTAGGTGCATGACTGTGTCTGTCTGTGAGTGAAAGAGAGACAGCAACAGAGGGAGAGTGTGCAAACACTGATAACGTGATGCCAATACAAAGAAGCTTAAAAAAATTCTTAGAACCGTTTGAGTATTCTGATGTTTTGGTCTTGTATAAATAAATAAATACTTAGAACACCCTTAACATACAATTTAATCCTCAACAGATTCTGAATCCATACAAATCCTGTGCAAACTCACCTTTGACATGTAAGCTAAGACTTCATAAAACCTGATCCTTAATACAAACACAAAATGAAGATTACATAGAGGACTTTTGAATTTTTTAAACATCACCAACAGAGACAAGAGGGAGAGGGGATGTCAAACAATGGAAGTTCATGAGCCAGTCACACATCAGTAATAAAAAAATCCATGAATTAAATACTTGCTCAGAGGATTATTAATCTGAAGGTGTAACAGACCTTTTATTTTTTCACACTCTACTTGTTAAATAATGTAGTTTTCAAAATCCAGATATTTTGGTCTCAGTTTCAGCAGAGCACGAATGCCCTTCTCTGCATACATTTCTATAAGGTATTGGTAAATTGATTGTTAGGAAAATAATCTTTATTCTGATAATCTTTATCAGTTATCATAGTTATGAGGCCCCATGAAAAGCTCCTGAATGCATGTTCCTCTCAGTCTCAAGCCGACACGGAGCAGCTCGGCAGTATTTCATCATGTCTTTAAAGGGATAATTCAGTTTTTCTTTTACGTGAGGTTTACTGGCTGAAAGAAGTACTGATTTATTCAATGTACCTCAGCCTAATGTCATCCTATATTCAATCATCCATTCAATATACTCTGTATCATAACTACACTATTCTATATAAAGAAAAAAAACAGTAAAACTGTATAAAATTGCTGTCTCATAATAGCCCTGAATAATCATTTTCAATGTGCGGGAACAGAACTGATTATGACACTTGAATGCAGAAAAGCAATCTTATTTTCGTCAAATAAATTTCCCAAATTTGTAATATGATTTGAATCCTCTTTATCCACTAGCAGTTCCTCTGCACTAATCCAGTTTAAAGCACTCAGATGTCAAGGCAAAGGTGCTTTAAAAAGCTTCTATCAGTGCTATAAAGAAAGTTTGGTAAACCCTGTGATAAAATCCCCTTCCTGTAGTTACATAATACACATTTATACGACAGGATTTTTCTTTGTTTTTTTTTCAAATCTTTTTATGTTTTGTATTTTCTTTGTGATGCATTGTTTGAATAGTGAATCGAGGCACTACTAACACATTCATGGTCGACCAGAGTGTAAGGGCAGCACTGGCTGAAGGGAGACTTAAAGGGCAGTAATAAAATTAAAAAAAAGGTACGGCTCCTTTAATGCATTAAGATGAAAAGACAATAATCATCTTAGGTGATGCAAAGTGAGATGCAGAAGCATCCTTTCAAGTTAAAAATGCTTCATCTTGAGCAAAAGAGGTTACATGACTCGTCTTCATTAGCGTGCAGAGACAGGAGCAAAAATAGAATAATCATTAGCAGATTTTAACTAGGTTTTTCACTCATTTTAGAAAATCCTTCATCCACATGCATATTAGGAACCTCACACCTACTGCAATAGTACCATATGTGGTCCCTGAAAGGATATTTAGGTTAACACCTAAGTGGGAGTCACCACACTGGGTAATTACAGATGTAAATACTGCCCTTATACTAGCAGCCTCAGGCTAGTTTTCCCCACCACAGATAAAACATAAAATTGGCTGCAATCATTGGCATAACATTGGCAAAAATCTACTCCAAATGTTTCCCAAAACTCTCCCACGCAGTGTAGCAATATGATTAGATGTGTATTTTCTATCAAGGTGATTTTAATTTGTTTCTGTTTTAAGGGCGCATCTTGGCATAGCTATAAATTTGAGTAAGAGATTTAAAAAGAGCCACTATTGATTTTGTCCCCTAGGGACAAGCTAATAGTGTCACAACTGCTACTATATGAGACATTGTGTTTACTCTGGATTCATTCTAAAAGGGGGAAATGCCACCATCACCAAAGATCAATTTAACTCATTAATTTTCTTTGCAGCTAAGGTGAAGTTGTTTAGCTGTGTTTATCTGTTGTGGTAAGTGGAAAGTACTGCAACCAACATTTGGTTGGTCTTTTAGTGCCTTAACCGTATCAAACTTCAACCATGGGATGTTGGTTGTAAACCAGAAAACTACTGTATGTGTTGTTCTACAGGGCACAGACAAATTATATATTTGACATGCAGACATGCAGCTCAGGCTTCGTACCCGTAGACACATCCAGTTATCATTGTATCCTCTCATGCAACATTGAACAAGTCAGTACAAATACACCTTTCATATTATAAAGTAATCCATCAGGAATATGCAGTATTTTCATTTCAGATGGCCGCAACAAATACAGCACCATTTGCATCTTGCTGAGCAAACATCATTCTTTTTAGCTACACACACAACATCAGAATATCACAACCTGAGCAGGAACAAAGGAAGGTATTATATAGGCCAAATTCTGCCCAGCTACAAAGACAAAGGATTGTTTTTTTTTTTGTTTTTTTTTATTAAAGTTTCATGACACACTGAGGAGGGATATATAAACTATATGATCACATGACTCTGCATCCTACTGTCTCTGAAAGCCTCCCACATGGGAAAAGTGTAGAGGAGAAAAATCACAGAACGAGAGTTAGAGCAGTGGAAATAGATTCATAGCTTGAATGTGGGGGTTTTTCTTGGTTTTTTCCCAAACCCAGGTTTACTCAGCCAATTTAACAAATGACTCACCTTGAGAAAATAGTCCATTGCTCCTAAAGAGCACATTATTTATTTCAGCCTAAAAAAAGTGTTCCATCAATGAAACAGTTCACCCTAAATCACTTATTTTTAAGGTACATTTCTAAACTCCCCTATTGCAATTTCTCGGTCCTGAAACAGCTGTTGAAAAACATCCTACCAATGTTTCTATTTATCTGCAGGCAGAAAAAGTCCACTCTGTCTGGGGATTTCACTTCCCTCCTCATAGAGATCATCAGAGTGATCTCTGACAGAAAATCAGCGCTCAGGGAGTTCCCTAATGAGCAATATATATTTATTTTTTTCTCTGTGTTTCTACAAAGAGAAAAAAGTCACTCTATTCTCCATTTTCACAACCTGACGTGAATGTTGTCATTTCATACACACAAACACAGTCGTGTTTCATGCATCCCAGCAACCCCTGCTTGAGTTCTTGGTGAGACAATAAAAAATTAAAAAACCTAATTAGCCTTCCTCATTTCCTCGCTCCCTCAAGCAGTGTCATTCTAATGAAGGAGTGTAATCAGAGTGAGGACTGCACTCCTGTTGAGCATAGAGAGCATAAAAACACTACTGAGTAGGGACTTTGTACCAACTGTGTTCATTATTTTTTTTAAAAACAAGAGGAAAAACCTGAGGCGGAGGGAGAGTGATATGTTTGTTCTTACAAACATATAAGCAGACAGGACGTTGTGTTTGTTTGGAGAAGCTACATATCTTTGTGGCTCTAATTATTTAGGTGCAAAAGTTAACCACAGTATAATTTCCAAAAATTGCATTTTTTTAGGCTTGTGATCATTGATTTAACTGAGCATTAAAGTTGATCTCCCAAATTAAAAACAAAATAAAAAATGATTGACTTTTGATACAGCAAAGCATAATGTTTGAACTTGCACTGCATCATTTCAGCTGGTTAGTATTACTGCATACCATTTTCACACAATCTGTTTGACATGGGATTATGTTCATGGGATCAAGTCGTGTTTGATCCAATCGTAACCAAACGTCTGTCATGGGTTAATCCCCTCGTCCACAGCTGTAATTCCATACATATCACTGCTCACGCACAGAATCACAACAGAGCAAATATACAAATAAACATGCATTGGTGAAAAGAGTTGTTGATTTTGGTGTTAAAAAGGTGGCAGTGTTTACACTTGAGGTAAGATGGTGCAACATTAAATTATATGTAGATATATATATATATATATATATATATATATTTTTTTTTTTTTTTTATTTATTTTTTTTGGTTTCTTCATAAAGACCTAATTAATCATTTTACCAACCAGTTCACACAAACATACAAAACATGCCACAACCTTCAAATTGAAGCCTCAAATGTAACTGTGACGGGGCATAATTATGGTTGTTTAGTTTGGGAGATTGAGAGGAAAATCCTACAATAATTCTATAGAAACCCGACTGTGACCTAATATTAATCCCAAAGTGATTACAGACCTGCAAATTCTGCACCAAAAGCAAGCGGGGTCAGGTCGGCTTTCAACATGTTCAGGTAACAACAAGCAAACACGAGTGTCTCCCATATCAGCGTGTCCGTCTGTAAGGGTTAAAAACTGTTGATTCAGAGGCTGTAAATATCTGCTGCAATTCACCAAAGTATTGATTACCAAGGTATTACATCTAGCAAGAAGAGAATATTGATTAGCTCCCTGGTCAAATAGATTCTTTGTGCCTTGATGAACTGAGGACCTTCTCGACACTAACATAAGTGTCGATCTTTGTTAACCCAAACTTTATCTACATGATGTTTCTTACACAGAAAACCAAACCCAATTCTACAGCTCAATATACTCATCAGCTGTAGCTACGGCTTCTCTTGAACATGAAGACATGAGCTGACTGCTTGGCATGTTAATTACTCTCAATTATCCAGCTCATCTCTTCATCTCTGTCAGCTCAAGCTTTCTGAGGGTAACACTCTTTCATTGAGTGAGAGAAGGGAGAGGGTGTCCCTTTGTTTATTCACTTCAATTCAGATTAAATTAATAACCAAGATTTCTCATGTTGGTTTATGATACTCATAAGACGCCTGGCTGTCAGAGTCCAGGAAAGAAACAGAGAAGAGCAGCAAGACTGATGGAGAAAGTGAGAGTAAAAAATGATTAAAAAATGTATCAAATTCAATTTATACTAGATCCCTAAAATGATGATGTACAATAACATAAGCCAGCATTTAGATAGTACAACAAAGAAGCCTTCCAACAGCTGCAGCCTTGAAAATGTGTTAAACTATGACACATTTCACAAAACACTTATAGAAAGTCTGCCCTTATTCCCCACTATCTGGTGATTGTATGGAATAGAGGTTGTGGAGTTTAGCATGGACTGCTTAAGGTAGTCAAATCAACTTCCCTCCTGAAAAACATACAGCATGATATGAGATCCAGCACATCCCAGAACTGGCCTCAGAGAGCCACAGGGTGCATGACACCTATACTGGGTAATTTTCATCTGCTGACAAAGGGCATAGGATTTGATGGAGACTCTAAAATGACCACTACGTAAGCCTTGATTCAAGACCCACATGTGTGACTATATACAAGGGTAGAATGAACTCTGTAACCTTCAGGTTGCACGTGACTAAAGATATCTCAGATCACCGCGAGTCTTGCTGTTAATGGATTATGAAAATAATATCTTCCCAGGTATTATTATGCACAAAAGGGAGGATCAAAGTGTGCAGATGTTGCATTGACAGGTCAATGATAAATGGGAATACTTTTTTCCGCTCCATACTTACAACAAAAACCCAATTATCATAAAATGTGCTCTACCTGTCACAGTTGTAATTATAGTTGGCTGACACCTTTTGGTCTACATTTCTTTTTAAAATTGAGTCTCATACTAATGCATGGGCTCAAAAAGCTGTCTCTGCTCCTCTTGCGTAACCACTATTATATATCAATACCATTTGGCCTATAGAGCTGTGGGCATTAGCCTGCCATGTCTCTATCAACCAGACAAGTCGAAGCCGACTAAAAAAAGGCCCAGTGAAGATGATACAATGATGGATGCATCTTGAGATTTATTAAATGCTGCTACAATAAGAGGAATGGTCTGTTGATAAACTACAATTTTCATATGTGGAATAACGGAAAACACTAAAGATCACATCTTCTTAAGTCAAAGTGGGAGAGTGATTCTACCTTATTCACATGATATTCACAGTATTTGAACAGAACTAGAGCTATTAACTATCACAAAAGGCAACAAATATAATATAAGGCATTAGACAGGCCAGTTTTAACCAGCCATACAGTGGCTAGCTGAAGGTTTGTGTCAATTGCATTCAACATAATATGCTGTTCTTTTACATTTTCCATTATATTTAATGAGAAATGTGTTTGAGACATTCTGCTGACAGCTAAATTGACAACCTAATGGAAGAAATATGACATCATTTCTCAATATTTTATTGATTTGATAAATTTCCTTATTATTTAGATTCCTTGTATTTATGACCAGCTCTACCAATTTTACTCTTAGACTAATTTTATCTAGTTACCTTGCTTTTACCTGTCCTGTTTGTTTATTGACTTCAGTTTGCACAAATTGAGCTAGCAATATTTGGCTGTGCAAAACATTTGAACTTGGAAGAGAGGAAAGGTTTAACTACAACTGATTCTAATTAACAAAACCTCAAGGCCAATCGCCATAAGTATCAACTGCTCAGACATTAGCCACAATTTATGCATATAATATTAACATCATGCAGAACCCAAGAGGAAACGCTCTCTCCTGGCACATAATGTATAAATACATATAAATTCACCTTCAAGGAAAGACAACACAGATTTACGCCAGCAAAAGACATATGATGGTTACAAAACACAAGCCATCACAGATTTGCGTACACATAAACAAGTCAAATATTGTCACCCTCTGGTTACTGGTTGTTGGCATGCATGCCCCGCGTTTGCCTATTTTCATTTGATTTTTCAAAAAGCTCTTTGAGCGAGGGATATTAAACAGATGCATCTTCTGTCTGGGGGAGCTGCCAAGTGTGTTCAACAACCTCCAAATTAAGTCCAGGACAAATATAGTGATGGCGTCCAATAAAAATTAAAAAGAACAGCATAAATAACAGCGTTTTCAATAACACATAAATTAGCTTCAACTACACCAGCAAAAAACATAATCCAATTGAACAGCACACACCATAATCCTCAGGGCCAGGCCTAAGAAACTGACCTGACCTTCTATTATACCCGCTTAGATCTGAATTGAATCCTACCATTGAGTTGCAAGTTCAAATAATCCATATTAAAATTAAAATGATCCATGATTACAGGTTGGCTGATTGACTTGCAGGGACTGGGGGTCAGGGCTGCAGAGAAAGAAAAAAGGCAATGTGGAACATGGTGTTTTATAAGAAGAGAGATGAATATTACATTAAAGAAAGGATCAATGCTGGAAGCCTACTGGGCAGTGGACAGTTTAAAGACAGAACTTGACTATGGCCAAAAGCATAAATATACACCTTTAAGGTGTAAAAATGTTCAGCTGTGAAGCAGGATGTTGTTGATAAAGAACACATGCACTCTGAATCACAACACTCTGTAGCTACCAGCTATGAAAGTGTGTAATGAAGAAAGAGTGTGAAGTAAAAAAATAATAATTGTATAACTAATAAATGCTCCGTGGATAAGAAGCCGTCATGCAAATTCTTGTACCTCTACCTGACCTTGCAATGGAAGCCCTCCATCTCACTGTAGTCTGACAAGTAGCGGATAAATAATTTTCGAGTAGGATGTGCGATGAATGATTCTCTCCTTTGCTCCTCACATCACAATGAACCCTTCCTACGTCTGAAAGGATGAACTAACCTCTCAATGAGACATCAAATGAGTGTTTGCTTAAGATTTTTTAAACCTTGAAAAATAAAGCAGGTGTTCAGATTCATCAAATTTCTAACCACTGAGTTCTTTTGATGAATACATATCTATTCATCAATTCATCTATTGATGATTACATCGGGCGCTCCCTGCTATCTTATAGATTCAGGTGTCTACTATGAACCCCAGCCTTCTCCCAGCCTGGATCTTTGCTGCATATCATTCCTCATCTCTCTCTCCCCTCATTTCCTGTCATCTCTCTACCGTCAGCTCTAATAGCTTAAAATGCCCCTCAATAATAATAATACAGAGAGAACTAGGCCATGTGATTGCAAAAGCAAAACCTACATTAGTTGAAACAGCAGTTCACAAGGTTAGAGAGTTTCAAGATCCCTTGAGACATATACTGTAAGCACTCAACAATCGTTCTAACATGGATCGGTCCACCTAAATCGGTTCTCAGACTTAAATCTAATAACAAAAAAGGTGCCCAAAAGGTGAAGTCTGACTTTGTCGGGTTAACTGACTGCTGTTAGGGTTCATCTAACGTGATACATGACATGATTAGGTCAGTTCGTTCACGATGGTGCTAGACAGCAGTACCCAGATGTAATCAAACTGTTATTATATGTGTGCACTCACTGACTTACTCCATGTTAAATCCTGCTAAAGCTATTCCTGCTCTGTCTCTCTCACCATCCTCTCAATAAAAAAACTACAAAAAGGTCAGTGGATGGGCGCACTCTCTTTAAAATAATCAATAAATGAATAAAACATGCCAGGGAGGCAGCAGAAAGGAGGCACCAGCAGGTTGTCATCAGTGTCTGAAAGCCTGATTTTCCTTGCTTGGTTACGATATTTCTGCAGAATAGCAATGATGTGTTGTGATCATACAGTGTGCCCACTTGCTGTGTGAATGTACAGTACAGGATTCTAAGCAGGCAGATTGGTTAGCATGCATCTGGAGTGCTTAATTACTGAATGTAAGATTACTGTAATGTTGATCCAAAAGGTTTAATGTGTGTACATATCCCACATGAACCACACACACTTTGTTTATGCAATCAAAGTGCCCGAATCAATCAGCACTCAATTACAATGTTAAAGTGGGACGGTGTAATCATTCTCAGCCCCATAATGAAACCAATTAAGTATTTGTAAATAGCACATGTCAATCTTGACAGTCAGTCTGGTATGTAATTGTCCACGTGCTGTGGCACTGATTACACTGATGGCTCTCCACTAGGAACTCTGCTCACAGATCAATGGGTTTCCTCATTTCAACATGAGGTGGAAGCCAACAGATCGATGGACCCTGATTTTTGGATGAAACAACTGGAATGGAGGAACAACGTCAAGTAGTTCTCACCACCAGTGCGACAAAGAAAGAGTTAAAGACTGAAGAGGTGGGACGCATGTGAGAAGAGCTGGAAGATTTAAAAGGTAGAGGAGTCGAAGGCGAGCAGGCAAGCGTGAAGAGCGACAGGGCAGCGGAGAGGTAGAATCAGATGTTTATGAGTAAGAGACAGAAATGACAAAAACAGAGAGAGCTGCTGGAGAAAAGAAACACGTCTGCCAGCTGGCCCATTAGCAGATTGATTTGTGTGTTGGTTCACGGTTTCCTTCACAAAGCTGGATACCCTGCTGGTTTCAATCAGACAACACTGGGAGTCTTCACACTGGCTGTCCCCGTTCGAGGAATTTACATTGTACCAAATATGCTTTTCATTATAAGACCCGAAATAGTCAGTCAGGACCAAAAATGAAAGCGGTCAAGTCAACACAGTTTGTCTATCAGACAGCGTCCACATGGCCAGTGTGTCTCTCGCATATAATACTTCGTAATCAGTCGCAAGTCCGTCCCTGACCAATCAGCATCATTAGCAGAATGCTAGCTGTATACGGCCAACAACGGCCCAAACTGTAAGAAATCGAAAGGACATAAGTACTCACTCATTTGACTTTTGAGTGAATCTACAATAAAATTTGCGATATTTCAACGACAAGCAGGTGAAAGAGGCATAATTAGCCGTTTAGCCCGATACTAATGAGCACTTTCCTGCAAAGTATGGAGGCAGCTGTAGTTGACATATATATACTGTTTAATACCGCTGATGGAAATGTGACCCCAAAAACGATGGCACTTATGCTGACGGGCAGACAAAGTTTCTTCGAGCCGAGCAAATAATTATATTCTGTACCAATATCCAATTAACACTTAAAGGTGACATGTTATAGCCCCATAACCTGCCACGTATTTGTAGACTATACCTTAAAGTCGACATTTAAGAGTTAAGAAAACGTTTTAAAAGGCATGCATTGTATCCCCCTGTGTGGATGTGACTGGTATAATGTGATTCGATGGGTTGCAGCCTGTCAATATGAATAAAAGAAAGGGGGGACGCCTGGGGTTAAAGGCTGGGGTTAAGGTGAACTTCACGATGACAGGAGCCAAAAGATGCCAAACGAAATTTTCTCCACATCTCTCCAAAAAAAAAATCCCATTTTTACTCAGCCCCCTTTTCTTCATGGCGTTTAGGATAAAAATAAATTAAAAAAAAAAAGCTGGTAAAAAAAATAAAAATGTAATTGGACAACCTGAAAGGGAAAGCTTCGTCATTACCTTCTCCACAGCTCATCCACACACGTGGGGACAAAGGGAATCCCGACGCCTGCTGCGTGTTGTTTTCGGACGGAAGACGGCAGCAGCTGTCTAAAAAAAAGGAGGATGTGTTATTCTGTATCAGCGTGTATTTTCGCCATCCTCTGTTGGAGTATTTTTTTTTTTGACTCTACAGCTGGCCCCCAAACGAGCAGGGTAATCCAGACTCCTCGGTCGGTTTCTGGTATTCACATGATCTGCGGTTTCTTGCTTGTTGTCCACTTTTTCCGAGATTAAAACTAAATAGAAACAAAACTGTCTCGTTCATTAAACTGATTCTTGGTTGTCCCGGCTGTATTCCGTTTCATCATTCACAAGCATCCTTCCAGCTCTGAGCTGCATGTGTTTGGGGGTGGGGGGGTTGGAGGCTTTCGCTTATCAAATACATCTGAAAGTCGGTGATCCCCCTCCAACATCCCTCCCTCTCAGCAGATGAGCAGTGTGGACCAATTGAAAGGCAGAAAGAAAGAGAGAGAGAGAGAGAGAGAGAGAGAGAGAGAGAGAGAGAGAGACGATCAGAGCTGTAAGACTCATATGGGACCAGCCAGCCCTCAATGACAGAATGAACAGCAAGGGGTACATGAAGAAGCATTTTATATTATAGTTTTAAATCCTTATAATTACTAGTAAAGATGGTTTGGACTGTATGACAAGGGATATTCACCTGAGGAGCCTGATATTGTTTAATAATAAAAAATGATTGCATAAATATCAACATTTTAAAAAGTAACATTTATACACGTGTAAACTCGTTTATAATAATAATAATAAATATTACATTGCCGTAATATATATTTTTTTTGTTCACACATTCAGTCAGTGATGTGGTAGAAAATAGGGCCTTTGCTTTAAATGAGGGTGATCTGGAGTTTGTATGAAGATGTATTAACCTCCGTAGCATGATTTTTTTATATATTGATTTGAATTCAATATATAATATATAAAGAATAACTGCCCCCAGAAAATTAATCTTGCAGGAACTACCAATTTGTGGTGACTGCATTCTCTGAAGGTTCATATTCTGGAGCTGCCAAATGCTCTCCTCCCAGCAAAGTAGTCCCTAGGTAGCGTGAAAGACGAGATAAAAATATGCGTCATTTTCTCGTTTCTGCTTTTTGGATTTATCCAACACACACCGACCATGTACAACGTGCTTGGCAAATCCTCGTAGCAGCTCTTCCTTTTCGTCCTCTCATGTTGGACTGAGGGCAAACATGGATGTTACAGTGACTCACTATCGCCTCTGGAGGTACAACTGGTATTACAAGACAGGACGGGATTGGCTTAGCTGGTTAGCATGCTCATTTTAGTAGATATCTCTGCAACACAATACAAAGACTTCTTCCGCATGAAGTCAAAACTGTTATTTCTTTGCATTCTGTTGATAATGTTAGTTAATTTTGTCAATGTTACACAATCTTACACATTGCAACTTTAAAGCCATGATGTGTAGGATTTTTTTTACTTTGGCTCCTCCAAATGATAAGATCAAAAATAACACTGGAATGTATGCATTTGTTTCTTGCATTGCCTTGCCTTTCAGATAAGTTACCTGTAAGTTTAAACTGTGTTAGAAAACCCAACCTACTTTAAATGCATAACACTTAAGATGGATAAGCTGCTTTTACTTGGAGTAATTATTTGTGCTAAGTAGCTAGGGCTTAATATGTCCTCCTCTCTCTACACAAACACAAAGAGAAATTGAAAAGATGTATTGAAGCATAGAGCCATGGGAATGTGTCCAATCAGTAAGTTCTCTCTAATAGATTTGTGTGTGTCTGTCACTGTGTCACCAGGTCACGTTGTATGTTATTACTCTACTAATGCTCCAGTCTGTCCCTGTTCATTAAGCCCTGTTGAAACTCTACTGCCCTGCACTGAATTCTTAGGGAATGCATAAGTAAAAAACAGGCTTTTTTCCTATGGCTTAAAAACAGTTGATGATTTTTACTGTTGAATACTTTGTGACATATGTCTGATATAATCCACTGAAGCTCACATTTACTGACCAAAGCGGCTGTGGTGAACAGTTTCTGAGCACACAGTACAACACTTAATCTGCATACTGTCAAAGTACAGCTGGATACAAATGCAGTTTAAATAATCAAAATGGGCATTAAAGCATGCATGTTATTCGTCTTTGATGTTCAAACCCCACAAAGAAAATCTTTGTTGAAGCTTTCATGTTCTGCCACATGTAAGAGTACAGATTTCTCCAATGCGCCAAGGTCATTGTTTGTCCATGCCCTCAAGGACGACACAAGCGTCTTCAGATTAACAGTTTGCCGGTGCCTTTGAAACCCTGTTGGATAAATAGATGTTTAAAGATGTGATGACATTATCGTAAAGGTTTGGTTAAGTTCAGGCAAAGTGGTCAGGGTTATAGAAAGATCAGGTTAGGGGACCTATATCGCCATTGTTACAATAAAAAACACATGGTTAAGGCCATGGTTAAAATAAAACAATATTGACTTTCGGAGAGAAAGAGAAAACAAACAGTTGTCTCCAGTTTTTAAACAAGGTATTTTGTGGATTGTATGGCACTTCCTCCATTGCTCCCAACAAACAAGTCGCAATTCCTACGGCCACTAGAGGGTTTCATCACCTGAATGTAAACAACCTGACAATAAATACAGCTGCCATTTCATCTGGGATGACAGTCTCAATTATTCTTAAATCCTATTTCTGACAAAAGAGCTTTAGTCATGAAATTAATTTCCACTTTAATCCAAGCACAGGAGCCATTTCAATCCACCATAACCTACAGATTTCAGCAACATGAAGCCTTTCAAAAAATATATTTAAAAAAAGAACATCATGGGAAAATCATGGGTTACTTTGTACATTTCCACTTCATTTTTCAGTTTTGATTTGAATTTCAATGAACACGATACTGTGACTTACTGATTTTTTACTAATACATTAATTCCTCATGGCGCTCCTTTTGCCTCCCTCAAACAAAGAATTGGAATTTGCCATTGTTTGGTAAATCCCTTGTCTCTCTGCTACCACAAAGCATGTCTAATCTGCTCAAGTGACCGCAAGAGCAGGTTTCTGTTGAAATAGGGGTTTGTAAAACAATGCATCGTTGACCCTTTCAACCTCTTGCGTCAAGCGGAGGATCACAGACGAGGGAGCTCTGAGCATTGAGGCCGAGTTATGCAAATAAAGTATCTAGGGCTTCAGATTGTGAGAAATGGGGAAGTAAGACGTTACAAGGAGGAGAGGCACATTTTCAAATCCTTTTTACATTGTGCTGCCAAATACAATTATACACACTGTGTATAGTGGTGCATCTGGTGCTCTGTTGCCTGTCAATACTGCAGCTGCTTCTTTTCAGGGCATTTGAACATATTGTGATTTGAAGGTGGAGGGAGCCGGCCATCACATCTTTAATGTATCATTCACCAAGGCGAGGTCTGAGCAGTCAGCAGCAATATCTACAGGGAGACACACATAGCTACCACCTCTACCTCACATTAGTCTAAACGAGCTATTAAAGGCCTTTGGTGAAATTATTTAATTCAGTCCCACTAGAACAATGTCAGAAAATCCGGTGAAAGTCCAGTCCACTTGCTAACCACCTTTCGGTTCTGGTATCAGTAACTGTTTTCCCAGTGTGGGTTCTCGTCCACATGATTACTTGAATCCTTGATTTCAATCGGTCTTGTGTTGTGCTCATTGAGAACCGTTTTCTTTGCTGGGAAAGCAACTGAGCCAATGAGTGACGTGTAGACTGGATTGGATATGGTGAGGTCATCTCACAGTGTCAAACTTTCCTTCAGAGAAATTGCATCCAAAGAGTGCAACGGCTGTAGGCCTACAGTTTGTTTTAAGTTGCTTAATCACTTGCCAAGAGTAAGATGAGAAGAGGATGTTCTCATCCAACTCTCGGCAAGAAAGCAAATAACCATATACCCAAAAAATATCAAATTATTCCTTTAAAAAAATAGAACACTTCACAAAACAGCATCATGTTTTTTCCATGTTTACAAATTTTTTTTTTTTTAGGAATGAGATTAAGTTATGCTGACAGCTGTGGTACTGACAGCAGCATACAGGACAATAATAGAGAGGTTTCGCCAATTTGTACCAAAGGGAAATAGCCGATGAGCCTTAGGTGTCTTTGGTCTCTTTTTCTAGCACGCAGAGGATTTACAATCTGGCTTCTTTTCTAACTGAGCCTCTGGGCTGTCTTGTGAGAAAATACAACACATATGTACGCACAATCCTTTTCTACACACACTGCTGCACACACAAAGCTATTCAAACCACTTGCTTGCTGCTGGCTCAGGCTTTACAGACATTGCAAAGGCGGTCTGAGTCCGTCCCATAAAGTTCATGGTAATAGAAGAGAGGAGCAGGGAGAGGCCCCACTATCTGAGGGTGAACATGTGATTACCCTTTGCTTTGTGGAGGCAAGGATTGTAAACACGCAGCACACACACACACACACACACACACACACACACACACACACACACACACACACACACACACACACACACACACACACACACACACACACACACACACACCTCTCGACCAAAGAGAAGAACAGGATAAATTCAGCAAAACCACCTCCTCTCCAATTTAATCCCTACCTGTGCATACACTCAATCTCACATGTATATGTATTAAACTAAAATATCTCTAAATCATGATATGCAAAGCAGATCTCGAGGCTGTTAGATTAAAATACTACCACTACTATGATACAACCAGTATTAGTATGATGCTTCCACACTGACGGCATAATTCTTCTCCTCACTGTCTGAAATGCTGTCAATGGGCACCAAGACAGATGAGAGTTGGTCTCCTCCATATTGATAAGACATAATGCCCCTGTGGGTGAACAATTGCCCTTGTTTAAGCAACGACACGATGCATTTGGTATCTTCTAATTGGATGCAGAGACTCTCTCTGCTTTTTCTGTAGATTCCCACTCGACCCCACAAATCCCAAGAGGTCTGCTTGTTTTTTGTTTAATTAATGATGTGTGTGACTTGTGTGCATGTTACAGTGAGGTTAGCACATCAACAAGGTGTGTCTACTTATGTGCATACAAACTGGAAGACGGCCGACTTGTGCGTGTATCGGTGTATGTGTGTTGTTTTTTCAACAGGGGGATTTAATACTTAAGTCACCGTGATCAGGAAATATTGCCATCTGGTAGTTTGAGCGGAGTGCTGAGACACGTGCACATGAGCGTGTACACACACATAAATATCAGCACGTAATAAATAATTAAAATACACAGAAGAAAAAAAAGGCAGCAATGTCCTTCGCTCTCTTCCATCCGTATCAGGCAATCACACACTCATATACATAAATAACACTACCACCATCTAATACTATGATGGTATTTCCATACGTACTCTCTTGTTCTTACAAGATGCTGCAGATTTACTTTTAAAGTTCCTCACACTAACACAAGAGGCTGCTTTCATATTCTCTCCAGGAGTAATGTGTAGACTCACGTGAGTATAAAACACAAAGTCTGTAAGGAAGAGTTGAATGTTTCTAGGTAACGTGTTAAGCTCTTTGTGTACTGAATAAGCATTTTTACACCTTAGACATAAAGACAAACTTCTTCCGTTTTGTCAGTGTTGCCTCACACACACTCACACACAAACACACAAACAAAACTTCATTCCACTGTTTATGTGCACAGCAGTTAAGATTAGTTTGACCTTGAAAGCCACTGAGACAGGCTGATGCATCACAGCTTGTTTGTTGTGTTTGTCCATGATTATAACCACAATTCCCTTTGTGTGGTGTCAGAATTGGCCACATTTTGACCAAGATAAAGGTCAAAAATGTTATCAGTGTACCTTATGTTGGTAGGCAGTAAGCAGAGGTAACAATCATGACCTTTGCTGGCAAATGTATTTGCAATTATCTTGACTTATTTAGTGTTTCTCCTTTTAGAAAAATAACACAACAAACCATTCTGTTGTAACACTGGAGTTTTAGCTTTCAGCTGACCTTTACTGAACCATTTTCACACCAGAAGGAGCACATAGCCTTGATGCATTCTGAAGTCAGGTAGGGCTGGAAAGGACTTTAATATATATATATATAAGTATGAAATTACATTATATGTTTCTTTGCATCAAAGAGCTTGTTAAATGCCACTTTTTCAGATTGCTAATTGAATAATTCTAACCTTTTTACCCAACTTAATCTTTAGGCAATGTCAACATTCATGACAATCAAACAATTTCACATATTGTTTCATATATTGTTTAGATAACTTGAGAGATTACTAACTAACTACTAACATGTTGTACGGTTACCTGTGTCAGTGACCACATCCTTCTTCTTCTTCTTCTTCTTCTTCTTCTTCTTCTTCTTCTTCTTCTTCTTCTTCTTCTTCTTCTTCTTCTTCTTCTTCTTCTTCTAGGCTATATCCGATTACAGGGGCAGGGTATGTAGGATTCATAAATTATGTATTTTATAGTATGGTATAAAAAATAGGTTTTTGAATACTAATATCCTGCTCCACTTTAGTTTTAATTGTGTGGCCACACAGGTACACACCTTTTTTATGTTTTCTTCCTGTATTCTCTGCTCAGTGTGTTCAGTGTTCGTAGCTGTAGCAAGAGTTTTTTCATTGAAGTCAGGTTACTGACTTGCTATGTTTTTCTTAGTCTGTGTTATGAGGTTGGCAATTTTTTGGAATGGGCACAGTTTGTGCTATTTTCAGATCATTACTCAGTGTCACAATTTTCACCCTCATACTCATATAAATGAACACATAAGGACAAAATCATTGCACTCCCCTCTCACTGACTGACTTCCCCCCCACACACACACACACAGACACACACGCAGATCACTTGTTTGGAAAGCTTCTACCCACTGCTCATCCTGTGTACAGTGAGCGAGGCGTGCTGAGAGGTTTTGCCTACACACTGTGGTATCTCACTCTCCTCTTTGCGAGTTTAACCCATGAGTCCTCACAGCATGATCTCCAAACACGACTCACCAGCATAACATTGCATCTGTTCACACAAACACACAGATAGACACATGAGCATACATGTTACGCAAGAAAATGTGGAGGCACAGTTTATTCATCTTCATTTACACTTACATCTTTCACCCCCATAAAGTAGACCAGTGGCACCCTGCATGAGCTCAAGTTCGGCTTCATCGTCATCACCCGTTATGTTACAAATGTGTTCAGTTGAATTGATAACAAACTGGAGGTTATTTAATACTACTAACTGTCAATGTTTAGGTTTATTTGGTCAAATTTGTGCTACTATGTGGCAGAAGTCGCATTTTTCACTTTATTCATTACTTTGAGCAATTTCAAATATATATCCACTACTTTAACTATCTATTTTAACCATTTATCCATGGCTTTTCTGTTAGACATTCCTGTTGCTAATTACTTCACGCACTCTCAATCTCAGTAGTTCAGGTGCAAATTAGCTGATGCAATCTTGGCAGTAACCTGTGGTCGACAAATACCCCTGGTTGGGAATAACTTCTATAGACACACACACACACACACACACACACACACAACCAAACAAAGTAGAGAGATCTGCATATTGTCCAAATATTAATATTCTGTGCAAGAAAAAAAGCAGTCAGGCACACATGCAAGGACTAGCTTTTGAAACTATACAGGAGGTGTAGGTTCTCACCACAAAAGACGGTAGATAACAACGCAATAACACAAAGACAATTGATATTCATAACATGAGCCATGCATTCAGCGCTTCGTACAGTCTATTTTCCAGATGAAAGGGTTGAAAGAGTATGATTTAATTGACAGATCATATGTGCGTTCTGTTTCAGGGTCAGTGTTTTTCCCCTACATCTCTCTTTCTCCTGGCGCTCAGTCTTAATATAGTAATACAATCTTTGCATATAGGCTAATAACTTAGCACTGCATGCAGTCAAAGGGCCTAATTTGGAAGCCCAAAGAAACGTAAATTCATATAAATGCATGTAGAGATATACAACCAAGAGTTGACCTGCAGCATTTTTTGTGTCATTCTGGTTCCACAAATATGCAATCAGAGAGAGAGAGAGAGAGAGAGAGAGAGAGAGAGAGAGAGAGAGAGAGAGAGAGAGAGAGAGAGAGAGAGAGAGCTGGGTTATTATTTCCATCAGTGGACAATTTGTGGACAGGTTAAGGTGAACACAGTAACACACAAGCAGTTCAGTGAAACAGGCAAACAACCTTAAAGAGCTATTCAAGCATCTATACTGTTTCTTCTTTACAGTTTTAGCAAAAAACACAAATACATTCAACCAATAATACACACTTAGAGAAATACTTCTGTTGAAACAAACATGCCTTAGCCTCTAGTATGTTCTCACGCCAACATGCTTTTACTGAAATCAAGCCCTCCCTCACACACGCACACACCCTCACACACACACACACGCACACACACACACACACACACTATAAATCCATTAGGGGACTAGCCGGGGGAAATAAATGCTGAAATATTTACAGCAGAGTGTCTCTATATCTATGTCCATATATGTTTATCAACATAAATGTCTCTATCCCGCAGAGTATCCTCTGTGGGGTATTTTTTTAATGGCAGACACCAGTGGGACACAGAGAAAACAGGAAAAACCATATGTGTGCTGAAACACTGCTGTCTTTGTTTTTATCTTCAGCAAAGGCTTCACAAAGACATTAGAAAGCATAATCAGAGGAAAAAGACATGTTATTGCAATTTTTCTTTTTAGGAATAAGTGCCCGAATACCTCATTTGATTCATCCATCTGACATCTATTATTGTTGTTCATGGAGTATGTGTTCATTACAATGAACGTAGCCCGTGGAGTTTATTCTGGAAAGCTCTGAGATCAATGAGCCCAACGATTCACACAGCTTAGGTTGCTGATTTACACTATTTTTCTAGTTTGACAAGCTGAGCGGAATAAACTGCATGTTTGTTGCAATGACAAATACAATATGACAAATATTTGGATGACAATGAGGTGTATGGCAGGGAGGCATGATGTATATCAGGCTGGTTTTATTTGCCACAGGTAGTATCATTAATTACTATGAATGCACCATGAGCAGTACACGGAAATTGGTTCTATTGTGTCAGTTTCTTTGTCTTATAATGAGTCATGAAATAGAGGCTCATGATTTCCATGTAATCTGAAGGACAAATGGGTTGGCAGAAAATATCATAATCAACCAGAGTCTTCTTTGCAACGACACAACAGCTGTTTCTCTGGCTCGAAACACTACCTCGTCATTCTATTGTGGTTTCTGAGACATTTTCTGTCTCCTCTCAGACAGTCACATCAAGCTAACATTACTCTGAGGAGACACAAAGACACTTTTCTCAGCCGGAGAAAAGGCAATGAAACTGTAATAATACATTTTGCAATGCAAATAAATCTTGGGAGTTAAAAGATTCAGTCTCCTCTGCAAATGAGTCAGGTGTTTGTATGTCCCAAAGAATTCTGTTACTAAAATTCCCCTTGGTGGAGTAAAAATGCCATGTTGAATCTTCTTTGTAAGAGTGTTTGGAGAGCAATCACTGCAAACCCAAACACTCTGCAGTTTGTTACATGGTGGTTAACAGCAGAGTTTTAGCTCAGGGATGATGTAAACAGAAAAATGACTTGAAGAAAAATGACTGAAGGTGAGGACATTTTTGGCAAGTGAGGACACATTGGCCTGTCTTCAGGACTTCAAAGGGCGGTTTGAGGGTTGTTCAGATATAAGCTTGTTTGCTTGCTTGCTGAGAGATAGATTATAAAATAGATACAACTTCCATGTTGTGAGAAATATATCAAACATTTAAATGTTTTCTTTATAATTCATCTTTTTTTAGAAGTCACTGCTCCCAGCCTAATAGTTAGGCATTCAACCCTCCTGTAAAATCCCTATTTTCTAAACAAACTTTTGATGTTGCTTTGAGGATTTTGTAAACTCTGGCCAGAACCAAGCTAGCTGTTTCCCCCAGTTTTCAGTCTTGATGCAAAGCTACACTAACCAAACGCTAGCTCTTGCTAGATATTTACTGTGCAAATAGTGTATGAGAGAGCGGTATTGAACGTCTCAAATAACTTTCAGCAAGAAAGTAAATAAGCATAGTTCCCACAATTTTTAACTACTCCTTTAAGGTTTAAGCTAGAAAATGCCTTGTGTGAATGAGGATCCTTACAAGTACAGAAAAACATGTCTGTGTTTGTTTGTATGTATACTGTTTAAACCCACAGGCTGTATGTGAACTCATGTATAATGTATGTAGTGTAGGTGGGAGGTAGACAGCTTCGCCTTGGGAGAATAATAACTGTGGACAGAGAAACGGAGGAAGACTTCACAGCCAGAAAAGGAAAGTCATAAACAGCATCAACATCCTAAACAACATCTGTGAAACAAATCAACTTTTTTGGACTCAATGGCAAATCCATTGTGTTATTCGGATTCAAATATGGGAAATTATTCCACCAACGTACTCAACAAATTACAGTCATTTATCAACCGTTGCATCCTGGGAGCCTACTGGCCGGACACCATCACCAACAACAACCTGTGGGAATGCAAGCAAGAACAAGTGAAGGACGTGGCGCTGGAACACCCACACACTCAGATGACCACGTAAATCAATCACTAAGCATGCATAACCATGAAACCTACAAAGCAAGAGAAGGAGAGAAAGACCTTGAACAACATGGAGAAGAAGCTGATGGCAGCAACTGGATCAAAAAGCACAAGACTGGAGAGATGGAGGGCTTTTGACGATGGCCTATGTTCCCTAGGGAACACAGAGGCCTCAATAAGTAAGTAATCATCGGTATGCTCAGCTGAATGACATTGACAATGACAATGAAATTGAAATAGACAAAGAAAAATCCATTCAAGAATAATGAATGTGCCACAGCTGTTGACTCACTCTACAGGTAGCTTCTTTTGTAATTTCTGACAAAGAAGCTACCTGTAGAGTGATCGTTAATGGCGACGATGACAGAGACATTTAGCTTTGTTTTGATGCACCCAAAGGACATCGTCATGGCGATGAGGAAGGAAGTCGTAGTTCATATGGAGCTCTGCGGAGACAAGGAAGGAGGAGGGTCTTACAGCAAAGTGTGTGTGTGTGTGTGTGTGTGTGTGTGTGTGTGTGTGTGTGTGTGTGTGTGTGTGTGTGTGTGTGTGTGTGTGTGTGTGTGTGTGTGTGTGTGTGTGTGTGTGTGTGTGTGTGTGTGTGTGTGTGTGTCACTCTCTGCCTACTTCCTACCTCCCTGTATTCTACATTTAGTCACAAAGGACTGGAAATCATCAGTCAACACCTTGTTTGTTTTTTATGTGTCACATTCCAATAAAAGTGTATAATGTAATAAACTGCTTATAATGTAATAGAAATGTTGGGTACGTAAGTCATACTTTGTTTTGTAATGTTAATAAGTTATTATTATGTTATATGATTATTCATTTATATGATTTTGGTGGTATAACGTGACATATATGTATTGATATAGAAACTAAGACACAAATAAACCAATATGCACACACTTAAAGTGCATTTTCTGGAAAGCTTTTTGTCATGCATTTCAACTATATATGTTAAAGCAACACACACGACAAACATGGGTTCCTATGCCTGTAACTTGGTAGAGAAATGTTCTGTATTTGCCCTGTAGTACTTTAAGATGATATAACTTGATTTAATCAAGGGAAAATGCTGTGCAACAATTGCAATACAAAGTGGGAGGAGTACAAATATAAAGATCCAAATATCCAAATTATGTATATTTTATACTATGAGAAAAATCAGGTTTACAATATGGATCATAGAATAAAAGCAGGTTAACTGTAAGAATCAGTCTCCATGAAGGAGGTTTGCACATATGTAAGTACAATATCAAATCTGATGTAAGTGAGAACTCACAAGGACATTATACCAAACAGCTGAGAAAATGAATTGCTTAATAGACTGCAAGGCCCTGAAATTCTTGAAGCTCTTGGATATTGAAATACTGACGTATCTTTTATTATTGCTTTTCTCCCCATTATAGCTCTCAACACTCAATAAATGAGACATCTGTTTTAAGCTTCATTATTGGTCTGTTCTCATATATCAGCTAAAAGACAGAAATTCGGTTAAACCTATTTTACACACTATTGGTGAAATCATATGTGGTTTTATTTATAGTAAAATCTGCTGCCAACGCTGTTTAATCAACGTTCCACGACTAGCTTATTTCATTGTTTATGCATCAATCTACTGACTCTGGTAAACAGCACAGGCATCATGGTATTATTATAACAATGTTGTTGGAGGAGGGGATGATGAGGGAGATTAAGATGTCCATCTGTTGCAGAGCAGTCAGCTCGGATCAGCGTGCGGATTTGGTAAGATGCCTAAATTGAAATGATTGAAAATAGGAGATATATGTCTCTTAAATGGGGAACAAGGATAATTGATTAGCAAATTCAACCTTTGTATAAAACCAACACTCAGGGTGTTAGATGTTCATCAGTCAACCGCAGTATTCAGCAAGGAGAAGGCGAATAAATACTACTGGGTCTGTGTGGTGTTTACAGACGGTAAACACCACACAGACCCAGTAAGTTCACCTTTGGACCCATGAGATGTATCGAATCAGAAAAAGACAAAATTTAAGATATTGGTATGATTTAGTATTCAGGGAAAGAAAGAAATATACACTTTGAGTATATTTTCAGTATCTCATATTGCTCTGTTGTGTCTAGGCAATCTATGGCACGTTCCTTATCTTAATAAGCTGACTAAAATAGAAGGAGTTTGTCATTGTGAAGTTGTTTGAATGAGCAGTTCTTGATAAAACACCGGAGGACAAGCAACCCATTAGGAACAGGCACTCCATTAGTTTACATTATTATTATATTCCTTTATTCCTTTACATACAGTATACAATGCAGAATGTTCCTAAACAATTATGTATAGACTTGTAATAAAGCAATTTCACTCAATATCATGACCCACTAGAAGAGGATGGCTGTGTCTGTATCTGTACAGACCATGCCTTAGGCATGTAATGTCTTATTTACGTGGGCTTTTAGTCTGGTTGAGCCGGGGAGAGGAGGGGCCAGCTTTTAATGTTTACAAAAAGTAAGCGACTTTTCCTGCACAGTATACTCAAAGTTCATGACCCAAATTTTGCAACATGGAATTGGTGGAGCTGGTGGCTATCTATGAGCGAAATGCAGCGTGGCAGCCATTAGCTGGCCCGGGGACACAACAGAGAAACTCACAAAGCAAAGAGAAGCTCGTTTTACAACACACACACACACAGAGGGAGGGTAACTTCATTCTCTGCTCAGGATGACATTACTCCACTATATATTTACATTGCAAATAGTTGTTTGCTGCTATATTAATGCTCTGAATTTCGAATTTTAACACCTTTAATGTATTTAATTCATCTTGTTATTAAGATGTCCTGGCACATGTGAAAGAATATGTTCACAATTTTTAAGTCTGTCTTCAAACAATAAGATAAAACAAGATTCAGGTGTACAGATTTTTCTGGCTGTCACCATTCTTCCTGTTTTAATACCGGGAGTATGGAGATCCCTTTCTAATGAGCTTTCAATGTAAGAGATGGGGGACAAAATCCAAAGCATCTGTGCAAAAAAATATATTCAATTTTTTTATAAGCTAATATGAGACTTCAGCAGTCTGTCTAATCAAGTGGATATCTCCGTCTCTTTCAGTATGAAAACCCCCCTTGTCTTCCTCCACACAGTCTTTCCATGAAAACGACATTTTTGAATTTTCATCTACCTTTATTGGACTTTCTATTTATCTAAGTCTCATCCATGTTTTACATAACTACTTGCGAAGTCTCTTATCTACATTTATTCAAATGATCCCTACAGCAACGCCGACCTCAACGGATCTTCCAAACGTCCATCTCCATCTCTTAATCCCGGTTCCTGCGGTGCTCACCGTATCATTCTCAAAGTCCTTTTACGGACTTCTTCTCTCCCCTTGTCTGAGCTTTATCCTCCCTTTGTGACTTTCCTCTCCTCCTGCAAAAATAAATCCCTCTTTTCATACACACTTCACTCCATCCCACTTCTGCTTATCCTCCCCCTCTGTTTCTCATTCCTTTTCTATAAAAAGGTTTTACTCAAACAATGAAATTAAGCAATCGATCATCAGTCTAAGTAATTACTAGCACTACTGATGGTGGTGGGCTATTCAGAGTTACTCTCTGTATTTGGTTCTTGCAGCTCCCAAGACAAATCTGGTGTGCTTCTTTAAGGCCTGCTTTTTTAGGACTCAAGTCAAGATGCCCTTCACGGCTGCTTTGACCGTACAGACTGCTCCGTCCTGGAGGACTCATTTAATGAACAGCCAGATGTGTTGTATGTCTACTTCACAAGTTTTTGTACAAAGAACAAAGCCATGCCTGACAGGCACTCATTATAGAGGTAATAAAATAATCTCACTGGATGGTTTTTACTTCAGCTGCCAGATGACCTAAATCATTTTTATCCGATAGTTAATACTTCTATCATACTCATACTTTGTTCACTTCTGAGATTATAATTTATGTGATCTTTCCAGGTCTGCTCCTACAATTGACTTAAATGGAAAGTGCTAAAGAGTCTTAGGGCCCCTAAACTCTAAATCAGTTCACAACAGGTGCTTTCACGTCCCTGGTGATGAGTCACTGAAGATCATTAACCTTTTTATTTTAACATTCAGAGCCCCCTTCAATCGCCTGCATAGCTTGTTTTCCAGCCTTATGTGTTTGCTGAAACAAAAATGTAATGAACTTCTTAGAAAAAATTATTCAATAGTGAACCTCCTTTCCAACTTTTTTCATATACAGTCTCCACGAAAAGCAAAGCAGCCTGTACAGTCAAAGCAGCCCAGCAGGACTTGACATGTCCACTGTACATAGTCTGTAGCAGTACAGAATTGTGAATTGGAATCAAATCACTGCAGGTAGCATAATTAGAATTTGCAGATCTAATTTAATCATTAAAAGTACAACAGTCTGCCATTGCTGACTGCTAGTGTCTTATTTGATACAACAACTCAGGGGGCACCTATGTCAGAGATTTTCATTTTTCTTTTACCATCGTGGCTTTAATCATAAGAAATGTTTCCAGAACCAAATACATGATCAGTGATTTTACTGGTCACCAATCATTGTGCACTAACATGAATCATAGTAAATGGTTTTCACTTCAGTACTCTGATGAAGGCCATGGGCTGAAGCGTCTCTACATCTCTGCACTCTTCATTAAAATCTTTGAAATGCCTTCAGCATATATGGTCATCATTAGTACTATAAATTTGTTTATGGTGCCCAAAACAAATACCAAGCATGCCAGAGACTCTTCCAAAGGACTAAATGTTTTAATGTAATGAATGCTGGCACCAAGAAGTTGGCTCTTTACACTGAAGCACTTTACTTGGACCGGTTCTTACTGTTAGGCTTTTAAAACGTCAATGTGACAAGAGCAATTCTGAGTTATCTGTCGGTGTCTTTTGAAGTTTTTATTTATCAGCAGTGGGGACTTTATTTCGACTTTGATCTGTTATTTATTTGATTTATTTTCTGGTTTCATTGTCCTGTTTGTGGGAAAATATTTTGTTTTATGTGATGTTTTCAGTATTTTTAACCCTGGCTGCAAAACAAATTTCCATTGGGACAATAAAACAGAAGTTGAAGTTCATGGGCTCCAGACACATAGGCATCAGGGACAAGAGGATATTTTTCTGAAAAGCCGACAGAGGAAAATGGAGTGAAAGTAAAGGACAAGTCCAACTGAGGGATGATATCAGACTATTTTTATCCAACTCTCACACACAGGAAGACACACTTTTCTCCTGCCTCCTATCGGCTCATCCTATCATAGTTTACCCACTTTAGAGAGATGAAGCAGCACTTTGCAGCACTTAACCTGCCTGTGTAGAGCTGAATTAGATTCAGTAGGAGAGGAAGACAGAGACACCCTTACCTACTGTACGTCCAAACTGCACTGCACACCCTTAAAGCCAACCTTCATAATGATGCTTAAACCAAAGGAGGCAGAACTGATATCCCTATTCTTTAGCTAAGAGCTGTGACTTGGATGGATTGGTCAGAACAGACAATTATTGACTCCAAAGGGTGAAAATGAATGATCACTGGACTTTTCCATAAGCACCACCAGGAGGTTGACATTTGTGGTTTCCATCGAAATGTCTCCACATATGTTGGATATAATGCCCTGGAATTTGGTACAGACATCATGTCCTCCCTTGGGATGAATTGTATTAACCTTTGTGATCCTCTGCTATCATCAGGTGAAAATAGATAGTTTTTCATTCATGAACGAATAGAGAGGCAAAGTCCCTCCCAATGGTACCTTATATTGCTGACATAAAACACGTCAGTTAATAGCACAATTTGGGATTTTTTAAGCGCTTGTGTATCCTAGAATACATTAAACTTGTTGCTAACAAGTGGCCTAATGAGACCTCAAACACGATCATGTGACTGTGGTGTAGTTCATTTATAGGCTAACGTCAGTTTATTACTTCTGGGGATTGCATTTACGCTTCAAAACTCATGGGTTCAATTGTGAAGACTATCTTTTTGAACACTATGTGTAAGCATCATAAACCTTTGATTGCCACAGAGTTAATTTACTGCAATAATCCAAATTTCAATGGCCTACAAAAATACGTCATCCAGAAAGCGGTACTGATAATGGAAATGGTTGACTTTGTCTCCTGGAACCACTTCACAACATTTTTAAAGTGCTCAACAGAATCAAATAATCAAGTGCAAAACAGGCAGCACAGTCCACTGTATATTAGTTGCGGGGCGGCTGTGGCGTAGTGGAGAGCAAGGTCTCCAATCAGAGGGTCGGTGGTTCGATACCCGGCTTCAGCAGTCGATGTGTCCTTGGGCAAGATACTTAACCCCAAGTTGCTCCCGAAGGCTTGCCATCGGTGTGGACTGGATGTTGTATGAATGTTAGTTAGAGTCTGATGGTGGCACCTTGCATGGTACCCTGTCATCAGTGTGTGAATGGGTGAATGATATGTAATATACTACTGATTTTAAGTCACTTTGGATAAAAGTGTCTGCTAAATGACTGTAATGTAATGTAATGTTGTGCATATCTGAAGAAAACACTCCCCACAGGCTGAGATGATGAAGCCTGAGCAGTAATCTGCCTTTATATAATGCAGATAATTAGCATAAAGCTGCGCTTAAAGGTCAATTCATCTACAGGCCTGTGTGATGCTAATAATGAAATTAAAGTATGTAGCACCAAGATAATCAGATTTGCATAATGATTAGAAGACCATCCTTCATCAAATTGGCGGGTCAACAACCTCGGTAGGTGTTTCTCACTGAGGAGCATTTGAGCAACACAATCAGACCTCAATACAACTCCAGGGCCACCGTTTCTGACCTTGTGCTATGGATGGGTGCCAAAGAAAAAAATTATAACTACAGCAAGATAATAATTGCAGATAAAGTGCCCCCTCTTCTGGTAATTATGTATAAATGCAGTAGTTCATTAGGCCCCAGCTTCAGAGCATAGTTTTGCCACAATTTCCTTTCATCACATGGATGCTTTAGGTCTTTCATCACCCGCTAATTCAGAGATCTGATCATTATAAGAGATTATTTTTAAGATTCAACTCAAGTCTTTAATGTGGAGATAAGGTTGATAAGAAGATAAGATTATCTTTGAAGTTACTCTCACACTATCAGTGGTTGAAGGACAGATTTAACTTGAAGGTCCCTGCCGTCATATTCTTACTGAAAACAGGGATACAAAGAAATAATTTACTTTATATTCCCCATAATCCTACTAATATATCAGTAGGATTATGGGTAAAACTGAACAGAATCGATCCAATTCCTCTCCTTACTTTTGGCTATGACATTTATTTTCTATTGGTACTGGATCTCGAGGACATCTGATAAAAGGAGAAACTTTAGAAACAAGCGCTGCTGGATAAATGTAGATATCTGTGCAGAGAAATTGGTTAGAAGGGGATATTTTGGGTGGATATTCCTTAATTATTGCTACAAGTAAAGCTTATAAGACGTCATCCATCCTGAAAATATAAATTGCTGCCTTTATGTTTAAGCATTTTTGTGATTTTGTTATTCAAACCATTGCAATACTCCTTCAAAACTACTTGAAACTATAGAAAAGCTCATTCGCAGCAGTATTGGCCTTTTTAATAACAACAATAAAAACAGTCAAGAAACAACTGTGGTTTTTAGCCAAAGCAAGCATTTACAGTAGTAGGCCAGTAAAAGTACAATACAATCTGTAAATACATGTAACTAAATATAACAACAAAATCTAGTTTGGACAGAAGATTTAAATCAAAATAGCTGAGGTCCACTTGTTTCTCTGTGAAGAGCCTACTGGAACTACGGCTGTCTGCTTCAGGCCTCGATACTATGAAGTCAAACGGTGGTCCTCACATCAGCAGCTAGCTGTACAGCTTAACATGAATTTTTCAAACCAGCATTGCATTTTCAACTCAAAATGATGGGTTCGTGGTCATAGAACAGCTTTCAGCGGAAAAAGGCAGGAAAACACTTGTGCAAAACATAAGAATGTGATCACAACCAAACAAAAAGGCAGTAAATAAAGTGGTGGAAAAACTGGAATTTTAATAAGAAATGATTTGGATTATGGTTTCAAAAAGTTGAACTTAAAACAAAAAACTACTTTAAAAAAAAAAATGCTATCCCTGTTTCAAGCCTCAGCCAAAATGTGCCATTAGGCGGTACGGTGCTGAGTCTGCACCCTGCGAGGCAGCCGGGAAGAATATGTGATCAGTACATTCAGTCGATACTCTAGACTCTTCAATAGATAGGCCTCAAACCGTGCAAATATCGGTAGTCCAAGAGAACAAAACCAACTCAAACCTTCAAGTTTTAAGTGAACAGCTGGTCCACTAAATCAAAACATCCTAACTTTATTAAAGATGTTAGAAAACACGCATATAACTGTAGGTGTGATACTTCTGTAAAGTTCAGCATTATATAAACAGTTAAAAATGTTGTTCAGGTTAAAATGGCCATTTGGGATGTAAGGCCACTCCATTTGGGATGAGGGGTCCATTTCGTGGACCTACGCAGCTCCAATGCCCGTGATCTCAGTCCACGTCAGAGCTCCCTTGTGTCCATTTGGTTGAAATCCATTGGGAAAGGTAAATGTAGAAAGCAAGAACAACCTAGTGGGTTCAGGTCCTGCATTTCTGTGGGTCAGTAGGGGGCCACGTCAGTAGTTCCTTGCAAGTAAAAAAAATCTGCTTAGCCACAGACTGTTAAGTCAACTTCAAAAGTCACCAAAAGTCCAAATGAGCGGCTGCTCTGCTGTCAGTCAAACAGGAAGAGTGGCAGTGAGGGCTCCCTGGTGTACAGAGGGCCGCGTTGTGTTAGCTTATGTAACAGACTGTCAGGAACACAGGCCATCTGACTTGGACAGACTGTCTCATAAAACCAGGCGAGCTGCAGTGAGTGAAGGCGACCATTATTCGTTCAATCGCTGAGGTGACAGTCACACAGCTCCTTGTGGATTCTCTTGCGGATACGTGGCATGTCCTCCTGCCTGAACAGTAGAGGCTGCTTCACAGAGAGACAACGGCAGTACTGACAGACCAAGACAGAAAAGAAAAAACAGTGAGGCGAAATGATCCATAACCACAGCTATTATTAAACGTGGACAATGACATAAGCTTCTCCTCTAGTGTCTTTCGCCTCCTTTGAGACTGAGCAATTATCAAATGTGTGGAGAAACCTGGGGCAGGAAAGACATGCTGAAAACACAGCTAAGCTTAATATCTTTTTCTCCCAGGAAAAAAAGACAGATGAAGCAAAGAGATTGGAGGTGAGGAAAATGAAATGTATGAACAGAGGACGGGAGGACAATGTGGTAAAGGTGGGAAAGAATAATGACTCACCTCAAGGACAAAAACTCCACAGTCGCTGTCGTTTTTCTGCTGAGGAATACCCTGAGGAGGCAACAAGTCACAGTCAAGATGACAAAAGATGTCACACTCACAGTTACTGGGATGAACAGTTGATGTCCCTATATGTATGCATTTACTGTGCACACAAGCATCTTTATTATATGTTTGACTCTGTAAGTTAGACAGTGATTAAGAAATAGTTACTGGGGGAAACAAAAGAAGAATGCAACAAAAACTCGATGTACTGTTCAGGGGTCATTTTCTGATCACATGTTACTCCTGACTCCAGCAACAACAAAGAAGACTACAACATATGTGGAATTTACATTGTGTTGCTGAGTCTTCAGTTTATATCTTAAGTAACTTGGCAATATTCAATTTGACTAACATTAACTGTGCCGGGCAATATAAATGCTTTCAGGATACAAGGTGACAAACAGAGCATGAGGATTACAGTCAGGGTTTAGCGTTACCTTGATGATGGTTATCTTCCAGCCTTTCTGGAAAGCTGCCTGTTGCTTCTCTCTGGCTTCAGACTGAAGATACTTCATGATGTTCTGACAGGGAAGCACAAACACACAGGAGGACAGAGTTATGCTGCGCAAAGAATGCAAAGGACTAACAAAACATGTCAGTTTGCCACTGTGAGACAGTATTTATTTGCTTTTATAAGTGTTCAATACTTTCAACAAACTTTAATTTCAATTCAGATTCCAGTATGCTCTCCTTCTGCACAACTAGCGGAATAGTTTTAAAGAAGAACGGCCATAGTGTCAACAAGAAAGGGGAGGTTTAGTAGGACTGAAATCAACACTTCTCAGTCTAGTTAAGCAGATTGTGAGAATGAGCAGAATTTAAACCGGAAAATGTCTGGTTTGACATCAATGATTTGTTTTTCACACATTAATGTACTAATTAACTGTCAAAGTACGTTCCGCCTTATTACAGCCTTATGATGAAAAACCTTGATTTTCACTTGCAAATGATGACTATCTAACATTACCGCCATCAAACTGAGAAAAACGGAGTCTCTCGTCCAATAATTTATCAGAGCAGAAACGCCGGATTACTGATGATCTCGTTTGTTCCGCAGAGATGCAAAATCACCCAAAAACCTGAAACAAAGAACGACAAAGACATCAACATGCAAAGAGGCCCTCACATCTGTGGTGTGTCTGAAGACGATGCCTTGGCTGTCGTAGTAACTGATGGTTTTGGTTGCCATGGTGACCGTGATGAGAGACCAGTGGATTTCTAAATGGATGGGAAATAGCAGCAGCCACTTGGAGAACAGGTCAACCTGAAATAATCCCACAAAGTAACACACACACAAACACACACAGACACACACAAACACACACAAAGACACAAAAAACATTAGATATCCAAGATACAAAATGTTGCATGTGTCTACTAATGTCAGATGATCGGGCAACACTTCCAAGAGTCAAACTAAAGGACCAACAGGCTTTTCGGCATTTCTGTTTGATAACTTTACTTGCACGTCTAAGTGAGGTGATTTGGGGTGATTTCATGAAATACTTCACATTCTCTATGTATTTAGCTAATTTCATTTAGACTGTGGTGGCCAGCCATGGCAATGACTCCACAAAAAAAAAATGGTAGACGGTGAAATCTAGTTTCCTGCAACAACTTGGCAACTGAACCTGCGAAGCCCCGACTCTGACAGGCGAACTAAAAAACGGAAATAAAATAGTGACATTAAAGTTCAACTAATACTATACCGTGAAAACAACCGAAAAATGGCAAAACTCTTTTATCCAACTACTTACTTTTTTAGTCCATCTCTTCACACCGTCATAACCCTTGGCAACCAGCTGTTTGTGGAAAAAACTGTTGAAAAAATGAACCTGAGAGAGAGAGAAATAATAAAATAAATGAACACCCAGTCGACATTTCATGTTTACATTTATTTAAAAAAAACGGAAAAAAACAACTAAATATTATCCCAAGTCTTAAAACATTGTAATAAAATTCTCCTCACTCCTACGGTGAGCTAAATTTATATTTTACAAGTTATATATCCTTTTGCTATATTTTTCATTTTCAGCATACAAACACAGCCACACTTACCTTGTGTTGTGTCGCCTCCATGATGAGTTCTCCATACATGTTGATAATCTGAGCAGACAGAAAAAACAGAAAAAGTCCATTTTAAATTGAAAAGAAAATGTGATCTTTCTTTTCATTATTGCTAAATTCCACTTTTAAAGTGACTTTTTTGTTAGAGGGCCAGACAGCGTAAGAAGAAGAGTGATAATGGCTGAACGAAGCTTCATCCGTCTTCACCTGGTCATTAAGCCAGTTCTGTTCCTCCAGCGTGCCGAGGTCCTCCAGGCCCAGAGTGTGTTTGTTATACGACACCATGAATCCTGCGATGGGAGCAGAGGCCAGCCCCGCCCTATACCGAGCAATCTCCCTTTTGATGTCCAGCTCCCTAAAACAAAAACAAGGGGAGGAATGCAGTAGAAGTTAAATGCAATCCTCTGAAATATTTATTATACTTTCAAGGACATTTTAAAAGAATACGATGCCACAGGGTCAGAGATTAAAAATTAATATTCAAAAAAAGGAAGGTGACAATTTTTCAACAGAAATGAGACTGCTACAGTCAACATTAGGATAATTTGACAACTGGCCTGATTTAACATATATTAACATGATGACATGCGCAGATCATGGAAGTTCCCACACTTACTGTAAATAACACACATCATGTTGATCATAACAGCAAAAATTACCAGCACATAGTAAGTTATAAATGTTATGGTTCATTGTGTTTTATTCGTGTTTCAGTGTCCTGTTGGGAAAAAATATGTGTATATGCCTCTTTGATATACGTTATTGTGGTCCACTGCTGCTTGCATAAACTGTTTTATCTGTATCATTGGATTATTGTGTGGTCGATGCTTAGTGCTGAAACATCTGATAAATCCACAAACATTCAGGCAGATTGTGTGTGTGCGTGTGTGTGTGTGTGTGTGTGTGTGTGTGTGCGTGCGTGCGTGTACTAACTTGCTGTTGAGGTCAGAGTTGCCTTTCTTCTTCAGGTATTCCAGGACATCGCTCTCAGTGAGAGGAATGAAACTGCCGTACTTCAAGTAGAAGCTCTCCAGAAACTCTGAAAGGGAGAAAATCAACAAGTTGTTGTTTGGATGATGAGCAGTTTTGTTTTCTCTGTTGTTAAAATCCAAATCCCACGAAACAAATACTGAATCCATTGCTTAATCATGGAATTGCCTGTTCAGGCCTGTGTGTCCATTTAACTGGAGTAGAATAAACATTGCTGATATTTGCAAATCCTTTACCACTTGTCTCTGAAACAGTTTGGGCTTGTTTGTGTTAAAGCTGCAGTCCTGTTTTTTTCACTTGCAAACATGAGTGATGCCAACAACACGCTTTCCCGAAACAAATACATAAAACTTTATTCTAAGCGGGCAGAACTATATGTGTTGTCTCTTGAAATTGCAAATGAGAAAAATTCTATCCCTATTTTTTATGTGCAGAGGACCAATTTTGGTCACCAATTTGGAAATATTTGGGGTATGAGGGTTGATCTTAAATTAGGGCTGTTATGAAAACCAAAATACATCTTAGCTTTCTGGACAGTTTCTTAACAATATAGTCAATGATAAACAAAACATGCAAAGATATGCGTGTCTCAGCTTAAAAATTGCAAACATAAACAGTTAGGGTTTTACCCATATAGATAAGTTCTTATTTAACAACAATATCCTATAAAAGTTAAACATTTCCTCGGCCACATGACTTATGACAGAAAAGGCGCCGTCCTCAGCACTTCTTTTAGTTTGTGTGCAAAAAAACTCCATGATTTACAATGCTTAACTTCAACAAACTGCGAACACATCTTACCGTGGATCATATCAGTAAGCTGCTCTAGCCTTTCTTTGTTCTGCTTCTCTCCATCTACCTCTCGTCCGTTTGTTGTTTCGGACACTTCCTCCATCCCCTCCTTGTCCCAGGTTTCAGGCTGACAGTACAGCCTGTGGTCCCTTAATGCCCGGCTGTACTGCATGCTGAGCACTGTAATAGGGCCCTGGAATGGAGGAGCAACCACAGCTGGATGAGAAGTTTCCACCTCCATAAGTGTGGAGCAGTGGTCAGCATTTGCGGGTGTGGGGACATTTCCGTTGGACAGAGTTGCCGGTACAGACATCGAGTCTGTTCTGTCAGGAGTCTTGTCCACCTGCATGTCGGAGTCCAGGTCCTGGGCCGACCCTGACCTTGAGGCACCTGACTGCCATGAGACAGAAAGTAGCCCATTTGCCATTTCCCTCACCATCATGTTACCCTCCTTCATATCCTCTTCAGGTTCAGTGTCACTCAGGTTTACCGTGTCTCCATTTCCAAATGAAGATTTAACTGAGCTGGGGTCGGTCTGCCCTCCATGGTCCATCTCTGCGTCTTTGTTTTGCCCCTGTGTCCGCACGAACCCTAATGGAGCCTGGGCATCCATTTTAGAACTGATGATAACACCACCTAAACCTCCCCTCTTTATTCCACAGTTTACATCCATTTTTGATGCAGTCTTAGGTTCCATCGTTACCCTCCCTCCTCTCCCTCCAACTACTGGTGCTCCCCTGCCTGCTGTTCCCGACAATATCATCTCCACATCCGTGCTCTCACCAGCTCCTTTCCCCCCTGACCCTTCTATCAACATGTCTTCCATTTTCTGCGCATCCCTTTTCTCTGGAGCAACATAGTTCCTAATTGGTTCATCCTGCAGGGAGACTGTGACAGGGAGAGCAACATCCGTATGGGACGGTGTATCAGCCACAACTAGAGCCGTTTGCACCTTCTCAAAGCTGTCATCCTCATCCTCCGTTTCCTCCAAATTCTCCGTGGTCAAATCAAAACACCTTAAACGCGTCAGCTGGCCCTCCACTTTCCTTTTTGGGGTGTCTCTGAGGTCACTTCCAGCACCCCTCCCTCTCCCTCTCCCCCGCCCTCTGGCTGAGGGTCTGACATTGTGTCCTTTGCTGTTGGGGCCACAGCAGTCACAGGCCTTAGGAGTCCTCTTCCTGCCTGACGTACGGCCATTGATCTGGCTCTGAGTAAAGGTAGGTGTCTGTGTGGAGGAGCAGGCTGACGCTCGGCTGGAGTTACAAGCAAACGCTTCTGCTGAGGTGACAACAGGGGGCTCAGGTTCAACAGGAATTAGGGTAGAGGGCTGGGTCAAGACTGAGTTGGAGGTAAGGTCTGTGGTGAGGAGCTTGGCAGGGGTCAGGTCCTGGTCTGTAGTATTTCCATGGGGAGGCACTAGATGAGGAGCTGCTTGAGGAGCAGGTGCTGTAGCAGGAACAGTTAAATGAGGTGATGCTGATGGTGTTGTTTTCACTGGGGATGCAGAGCCGCTGTGAACCATGACGTCCTCCTTTGGCTCTTCAACCCCATCCCCAACACCCCCTCTCCACACGCCTCTTTTTCTCCTTTATCTGAATATTTGGTGCTGTGTTTTATTCCTTGCTTGCTTTTTATCCTGACGCGTCCCTCCAGGTATTCTTCTGCAAAGTACTTTCGCTGTGTAGAAGAAACCGTTGTTCTCAAGCCTTTCTCAGGATAGAGGTCATTGACTTGACAACAGACTACAACATGTCAGATGTAAGGAGTTCCTCAGTGATGGGTAGACTCTAAACGGAACAGTAACACCATCATGGTCCCCTAATTAGAGCATAGGGAGAGAGAACGAGAGCCAATGAAAGAAATGTCAGCAAGCTCTTCTCAAGTAGATCTTTGATTAAATATTAACAGTGTAAATGTGCAAGGCAGGACTCATTTCAAATGAATATATATATGAATGTTTATTAATTGCGTAAGCCAACTGCAAAATTGAAGTAAAAACAGTGATATCATCTTCATTTAACAGGTGGCTCACTGCTCATTTGTTTTAGCAACTAACTCACTTTTTGCACGACAATATAATGACTTACGTTAGACAACAAGTAAGCAACTTAACTGACTATTGTGCCGCACCATCACCACGTCATAGAGGTGTCATTTAGTTTAGAGACAGTCGTATTTAGCTGATGTTAGCGACACTGCAGAGATCATTATTGCGCTGCACACATTCAGTGTACGCCGATAAATGAGCTATTAGCAGCTCTGATAATCATTAGTATATTTGACAGCGAATGCTAAAATCCCCTCAATCATTAAAACTAAGAAGTGAAATAAAAAACTAACGTTACCTCTGATATTGTGACATTTGAGCACCGGGGCTGCTAGATCATGCCCACATATCTTTACGAATATAACCAAAAAAAAAAACCCAATGATTTAATTACGAATTGCATTATACAAAGTTTTGAATAAGTTAGTCATTCCCTGGAAGCTAGCTAAGTTAGCTAACTGGAGCCAAAACACAGGCGTAAACACAAAGCACCGACTGCACACATTTCCTCCATTTTCAGTAGGAAGTTGAAGGCGTCTAAAGACAGAAGAGGTGCTGCGGATCTGTTTTTGAGGTAGTATGGAGTATAAGCCAAAAGCATGACGGAAAGTAAAAACAAAAACATAATCATACACTACCTTGTCTTTGAAATAACAGAGTTTCATCTGACCACGATTTGAAGAAACAACAATTCAAGCTGTCGTCGCTCTTTGATTGCGTCACGGCGTCGCGCTCTGCTTGCGTCTGCTGCGTCCGCATTCTCTCCGCAAGTAACTTTCAAATTCCCTTTCTTATCATCCTACCTCGATTATCGGCTCACAAAACATCACAGTAACGTTTCTTGAATCTGGACTTCATAACAGACAGCAAGAGGATCTACAGCAATCGAAATCCTGTTCACATTTTCTATTTCAGTGTGTTTTGTTAGGAATAACATGCAAATGAATCTGTGTTGCCATACCAAATAAATGAAAATAGTGGTTAATAGAAGGGCAACGATTGTAATCCTAATTTTGAATATTGTACAATAATATATAATGCAAAATATAATACAATCTGGTATTATCATGGTATTATCCCTGTTATTATCATTTCTAACCCACAGATCACTGAAAACACACGGAGTATCTTGGTAATATTTAATTACAAAAAAAGATGACAGGAAAACAATAAATAAAACTAATGATCGAAAAGTAAAGGAATTAAGTACAAATTATCAACAGTTAAATGTCATAAATGGTTACATATAGAGAATATTAACATGTTAATTACTGGTTGCTTGACACTAGTAGATTCCAGCCTTTTCAAAGTAATGCCACGACTTGCTGGTAGCAAAAACAAAGACATATCTACCACAGTATTATCTATATTAACTATTTTTAAATGTCATATTATAGTGAAATGGGTATATCATGATGCAAAGTAATGTTGCAAAAGGCCCAAAATGTATCAAACAAGAGATTTGAGTGAAAAATTTGCTTTTTTAAACATATGAACAAAATATTAAAATATATTTGAGCTTATTTCAAGGCTTCTGCAACTCAGACCCACTGGCTCCAAAAAATAATGCAGCAGATTATGCATTGAAATGAACACAGTCAGTCTGTTGCTATACATTTATATTTGTACATATGGTCAGTGCTATATCATTCTCTGCTTGCATGATCAAAAACAAAAGGCATTATAAGTCTCTTTACAAGTGTCATTTGGTTCCAGTGATGGCAGATGATTAGACATGACCTGATTAGTCCCATTTAATCACCAAAAATACAGATGCAGTCATGCAAGGTTTCTCGCTTTGCAAATACATTTGCTCTGGCAATGATGCCAAGAAGAATCATTTTGAAAATGCTGCAGCTTTAATAAAAAATAGAAAAATATGGTTTAAGGATACACTGGGCATCATGTACGGGTAAAGTTATTTTTTACAATTTGTACAACATTTGGTTTGAGAAGTTGATGTTGGTGAAGATGAGCTTGGTGCAGCAGACGGTGACAGCTGTGGGGTTTGGGCCTGGAAGAGATGATTGGTAGGTGTAAGTTGACAAAAGATGAAGGGTGTTATCCTTTCATAGAAACATATACTCGAAACATGACATGATAAACTTTTTCATGTTATAGCAAAAATAGAGTGACTAGTTTTTAACACACTTACACAAACAAGAAGTATGTTCCTTAGAAATCACCATTACCTATCAAAGTGAGGTATTGATAGCTGGAGTATGTATGGTCTTATAGACTGAGGCGCCGTTGCTGCCCTCTGCTGTTAGCACCTGGAGCTGCAGCTGGTAAACACTGTTAGCCTGAAGACCATGAACTGACACCAACCGCTGAGACTGAGGATGAAGCAGGGTAAGTTCAGAGACACACACGTACACTCGTCTTGCTTGACATTAACCACAGTATCACCCTACTTTTCCTTTATTGTACAGTATTTAAATGCTCTGTCATGATGATCCTTTTTGTACTACTTTCCATTCTTTTAATGATGGCACTGCCTCTTTTAAGTATAAACTAAACAGAAAGAAAAAGCAACTTGATACAGAAATACTTATTGACTCATCATCCCTACTGAAAAGACACACACACACACACACACACACACACACACACACACACACACATATATATCCTTCTCATTTTTCTAAGGCATTTTCGTCCTGATGCTGGCAGAACATAATGCTGTCACTTTGAACCTGTCTCTGTGTCTTACCGGTGCGATTGTCTGTGTCTGGGATATAAGTGTGTCATCATGCCCTTCTGTTGCCAAGGTAACTCCTGATCGCAGTGTCCAAGTGAACTGGAACCCCTCCACAGCTGCCGGGTCCAGTGCATGATGGGATATCCTCCAGCGAAGCGTCATGAGCAGTGTGCCATTGACTTGTTGAAAGTCTGCAGTCAGTCGTTCTGGACGCAGTACCACCTTTCTGCCTGCCAGGAGGCGCTCTGAGACAAACAAAAGACACAAAACATTTCCTTCATTTATGACAGAACACTCTTTTAAAGTAGCTAAAATATGATAATAGTTTTTAACATTGTGACAGCTATTTGAAGTGCATATAACGAGCTCATTGTGTGCATGTAAAAAAAGTATTTTTCGCAACACACCTGGAATTTAGTAATAATATAAAGTCTTACCCTCATTGTTGCAGGTCAAAGCTTTGCCTCCTCTGACCCTAATGGAGGAACAAGTTGGGGTCGTAACCCAGGCAACAGCCTCTGACCCCTGGTCAGCCTTCATCACCACGGCAACCCGGTACTTACAGGCAAACAGCAGGCCTGTGATGGTGTGATGGGTGCCCTGGAGAGAGAACATCAAGAAAGAGTTTAAACTACACGCAGCTGGTTGTTAAAACTGACTTATTACAAGGTTCCTTAAAAAAAACACATTACCTCTATTTTTGTTTGAGAACCTGTCTTACATAAGCTGCTTGTTAGCTCCATGTTAAAATAAACACGACAGTTTGAAGCAGCACTTGGCAGCTTTGCAGCTTGGCAGCTTCAAATTGTTAGAAATGACCCAACTGTTTGAAAAAGGCTGAACTTCAATGAGAGGAAATCAAGCTCTATGACCTCAGCAAATTGCACAAAGCACTTTGATATTTATCAACCTATCGGGTCTGTGATCATTTCAGATGAGAGGTTGACTCCAGGACAACAGTGGGTAAAGATCAAATGTTGACGAGTCCAGTTTTCTTCTGGTGAATGGGCTATGGGCAGATATCAAGTGCACTGTATGCACTCAATACCAGTTTCCTTTTAAAATTCCCCTCTCTATTGCAGCTTCACTTTGTGATTTGGGTTTAAAATAGCTGCATTTTTAAGATGGTGGTAATTCAATTTGTTTTTAAAGTAGAGTGTGTTTAGCCTATTTATATTTGGTGACGCATTTAATTCTACATGTCACTTTCCCATACAGCACTCATTCAAATCCCTCCCTATATTTCATTCTTTGATATGCAAATAGAGGATAATTCAGCCAGGGATTTGACAGTGTCATGGTAAAAGTGATGTTAGGCAGAGACAAAGCAAGTTGATGGCGGAGAGACAAAGTTACACACAGAGAATCAGAACATTCCAGACTGATCTGAGTTATGGTGATAAAATCTGATCTCTGATACGCACATACAGACAAAAAGACACAACAAGAATGTTCGCATAGAAACAGGACACAATTTCACAAATACAGAGAGACACATTAAACCCAGCCGGGGTAGTTATACCTGCACAGTTGCTGTTCTCTCTGTTCCTGTAACATTAGGACTGCAGGTATGTGGACGCCAACGCAAAATGTATGGACCAGGATGTCTCTGCTTGCCTGTGAAGCAAAAGAAAGACAGACAGACAATACATAAGAAGACATGTGTGTTTATCTTGTGTTTATATTCATGAATTCGACTGTTTGAAAACTGAGACAAATATGAGAGGATGAACGCTAATTATAGTTCTACTATTCTCAACATTTCTCTTATACATTAACTCCCTTTTCCATTTCCTGGTAAAAAAGTTTCATATATAGTATTTTGTCTTTATTGTTTTTGTATAATCAGAGTTTTAAAGTTTCATCTGAAGATTAAGATTTTTGCTAAATCTGCATCTCAAGCCTCAGTATATGCAGAAAACATTGCCATGGTCACTGAAAATGATGGATTCTGATTGGCTGGAAGGTGTATATTCATTTTTAGTAACCAGAGAGTTTAACAACATGATGCATGTGTTTGATTGCAGTTCTAAATCAATGTGCCTGTAGGTACAGACTACAACAATGAACGTCAGCCTCAATAACTTTATTAGAGTGTAATAGAAGTAGTTTCTCAATGAGAGCCAGGCTATTTAACCATACATGTGTCACAGGAGGAAAGAGAGGACTTTTGAAATAACATTAACTGCAATTAATTTGTTTTGCATCTTTCTTTTGTTTTCTACTGTGTTCTATTTTTTCTTTATGGTTGTGTAGTTGTTTGGAGTTTCAAAATCAACTCACCCTGGTGAGGCCATTTCCAGAACACCTTGACCTGCAGCTGGTTGTCATGGTAATGAGGGGCAGCGACCTCCAGGCGCAGGTTGCCAGGGGTGACAGGGTCAAGAGGGGATTCAGGGTGAGGCAGAGAAGAAGAGAGGGGGAGGTCAGAGGAAGAAGGGGAGGAGGATGAGAGGGAGGGAGAGGAGGAAAGAGATGATGAAGATGAGGAAGACGGGAGCTCGTTGGAGAAGTCTTCACCTTTGGTGGAGGAGAAGAGGAGAGAATATAATGTTACAATTTTTAACTTTGGCTGATTTGCTGGTATGTCTTCTGCAATGAGGGCAGTGAAAGGAAAAATAGTTTGAACATCAAGCTCATAAATATCTGACATATTTCTTGCACATTTTCACAATAAACCTTTCATGGGGTCAGAAACTTAAAACCTTGAGTGCAGGAGTGGTTTCCTAACAAATCTAAACTAAGCATTATTTATAGAGTGGCTGTTCTGAATACCTTTAACTTGCAAAAAACAAATGATATGAATGAGTGGATGTATTAAACCTGTTATATAACACATGGAATTTATAAATGTATTATATTGTGACAGGAATATCATAAACCGGTGACAAGAGTGCAGCTGGTAGCTAACTTTCCTGTTAATTCACTCACTCAGAAACACTAATTGGTTTAATCTGGCCTAACAGACCCGCATGAGGAAAACATGGCAAATACGTGGACTGTGTCAAATATTAATGCTGCTAAATTATAAATGGCAATATGTTCCATATAAAATTGTTGGTATGTGGTTTGATAATTGAGCTGCAGATGGCTGACCGACAGGTCACCTATAAATACCTCGGTTGCCTGGACGACCATTAACATTACCACTTTCCACTGTATATGTGATTTTAAACAGTGCAGCTGCAGGGAGACAAAATATGCTGACACCCAGTAAATCCAGGAGCTCTGAACAAAGTACTTACTAACTAAAATAATTGACTCAATAATGTATGGCTCTGTTAACAAATGGGTGCTGTGGGCTCTACATGGCAAGTTAATGAAATGTTCAAAAATGTGTACTTGAGTGTGTACTTATTTGGGGTAGGGTTGCTAGGAGAGTCCTTAGGTAACTGTATTGTTGAATCACAGTAACACAAACAGTACAGCTCCAGTTTAAACTACTTGGGCAAGAAACCTCAGTGTACTGGGCAAATCTTAGCTGTGCAGTCCCTTGCTGTTATTCCAACAAAACAAATCTGAAAAAAAAACATGATGTTCATCCAAACTGCTGAAAAAGGAAATGGTGAAAATACTGGATTCATGGCATGTAATATCAAGCTACATATATTCCATTACATTTTTTTTTATCCTTAAACCATGTATAAAAACTCTTTACAACCACAGTTAAGCATATTAATAATTAATAGTTAGACAGAAAAATAATCAATAAATCACATTCTATTAAAATTATGAGGAGAAAATGGAATATGGCAGTAAACAGTGTTAGTGTCAAATATACAAAGTATACCATGATGAGGAAAGTGGTTTGTTTGTTTGTTTGTTTACCTGTATGAGTTATGGTAGTGAAGACAATTTGGGCTCTGGGACTTTTCAGCCTCTTCTGACCCCAGTAGGCCACCGTCTGGACAGACAGGAAGTAGGAAGAAGCAGGCAGCAAACCCTGCAGCCACAGCTCACACTGTGCCTATAACACATTAAAGTATGGGAACATGGACAGAGAAGTTTTCTTTAGTCTTTGGGAACGGTGGTTCTTGGCTACATTTCAGTCTGTCCTGATTCACTTTCACTTGTCAAATCAAAGACAAATAGCTCAGATGACCTTGTGTTCTTAATTCCAAACACAAACTCAGGATCATCATTTTGGCCAGCACAGTTACTGCCGCCAATTTCATCATCCTCACTGTCATCACAATCCTCATCACCATCATTCTGATGTGTTGTGTGTCAGTCCGCTGGGACTGACAGTCCAGACCTGTTCTGCATTACCCTGCTGTTTGACTGACAGCTCATTGACAGCTCATTAACAGGCTCTTAGTCAATCAGGTCTGTCTGTCTGCATGGATTTGAGCTAGTCACAACAAAGAGATGCTTGGATGATAACAAGTGTGTGTGTGTGTGTGTGTGTGTGTGTGTGTGTGTGTGTGTGTGTGTGTGTGTGTGTGTGTGTGTGTGTGTGTGTGTGTGTGTGTGTGTGTGTGTTGTGTGTATGTAGTAGGCACACTTAAGACAGAATTAGTTAAAAGCAGTTTCTTGGTGACCTGCAGACGAAATGGGTTGAGTATTTCCATTACGCTAAGATAGACAAAACATATGGCATGTACAGCTGTGTGTGTGTGTGTGTGTGTGTGTGTGTGTGTGTGTGTGTGTGTGTGTGTGTGTGTGTGTGTGTGTGTGTGTGTGTGTGTGTGTGTGTGCGTGTGCGTGCGTATGTGTGTGTGCGCATATGTGTGTATTTGTAAAACAGAGAGAGTGAGAGCAGCCTGGATTTCTATTTTAGTGCATAATGTCAGTGGACATTATATGTAAGAGGCTGATGTATGTTTAAAGTATTGATTCAAAAGAGGTTTTTACGATCCTCCAATTTCCCCTTTTACTTCAGGTTTAATATCAAATCCCTTCAGTCCTGCATACATTCCTGACTGACAGGATGTGTGTTTCATACACATCTAGGGAAAGTATCATCATGTGCTAACGGAGAGCAATAAAACATCAGTTCTTTCTATGATATGAAAACTAATTCACACAGAAATGTTATTCCTCTACCTTCCTACCTGTTGTATGGCTGCTGTCTATGTGTGTGTGTCTAGATGCAGCTGCAAGTAGGAAACACTAGTAGGGGGGGCCTCATTTAAATTCCAGGCGCCCCAGCCAAGCAGAACAGAGGACCAGACTAGAGATAAATGGCTCCAACAGGCTCAGTCTGGGAACGCCATCACTACTTAGGACAGCTAGGTCCATATGAGCGTGCTTGCATTCAAACCTTCAAACTCTGATGTTTATGTTTTTAATTATGTTGTCTCTACTCTTGAAGTGAATGCTCATATTAGTGTTAAAAGAAGGTTTAAAGCTGATGGATCCTCTGCAAAGAGTACTCTTCACAAATTTAAGGAAATAATGCTCAGTCCCTACACAAGCAATCATAACTGTTGCATCAAAGCTGTAATATCTCTGCTGTTTACTGTTATTATGGGTACTTTGGCGCTGCTGACTGGACTTGGTTGCAGCGAGAACATATTACATCACCATCACGCCTATAATCACGATAGTAAAATCCACCCTCTTGACTGTTATACCAGCATTACATATAATTTAAAAAATACAGCAAGAAACCCTTTGTATTTCTTAAGGAGTTCTTGGAATTGAGCAACAACAAGACAGCAATGTTTCACTCTCTTTGTCTTTTGCTTGTTATCGCATGCACATGTTGTGCTAGCAACTGAAGTTATGAATAATCATCTAAACATCAGTTATATAACCTAACCTCTGCACAGATCTCATGCTTTACTTCTATGATGACTGAACACTCAGTCCCTAATGCCCCTGTGCTGTAATGACTAACATATTGTCAGTACATTCCCAGATGCTTTGACTTTAGTTAAACATGTTATCCAAACGCAGGAAACCCACTTCTCTCTGTTGTCAGTCACTCTACATGGCTAAGTTGTCATGTTATTTCAATGCTGTGAACTCTACCTGCATGTTTTCATAGTAGTCTAACAAAGTTATGTCCCAAGAAGATAATATAATGTCTCTCTGAAGACAATATTGCATTTTCAGGTACACAAGGAACATGTGCACAAATTGTCTGCAACAGAAATGGGAAAGCGTGCCAATCAGTGATTTCAAGGTGAATATGTCAAAACCAGGTCTAAAGTAGTGCACATGTTTAAAAAAAAAGGTAAATATATCATGTAACATCATAATACTTCTAGAAAACTTGAATTATCTTTAAAAAGTTCAATTAACTTTGGTGGGATGTAAGTTTCAAGTTTTAAGAATGTGAAATAATATGCACATCATTTTTGGTCATTGTATTAATCCAAATGCTTAACTGAAATGTCTGAGCAGTTCCACTATGCCTCCACCTAATTCTCATTTGTAGGCTTTTTTACTGGCTACAGATGGTTCAGCAGGACATTCTTTAATTTAAAGTAATTTGTTCCTATAGTGTGTGTTATTTTTTTTATTTACTTGTGTGATGCTGAACCTCAAACATACAAGTTTCTATTCTTATATTAAATTAGTTATGCACCACCACTGGCATACAGTAGCTGTTTACAGAGCCTGTTCTGTTTGAGCACTACAGAGACCTGTAAAATCAAAACCAGGGGACAACAAGGAATGTATGTGTAGGTGTGTTTGTGTGTGTGGGTGTGTGTGTGTTTGGTGCAGGGGTTTAAAGGCCTTGTAAAATCTCTCAGGTGCAGCTATATATTTCTTGTGCATGCTGTGTGTGTGAGTGCTTTTAATTATTTTTTTAAGGACTCATTTGAATTTTATCCTACCAACTGATGTTTGTGTTTGAAGAGTGGAGACATTTTGCCCAGTATTCACTTCAAATGGTTTTTTTTAGGGTTACAACTTGGTTTTAGGGTTAAAGTAATAGTTTGATATGATGCTTAATATTCACATAGTTGCTTTCTTGCCAAGAACTAACTGAGAAGAGCTCTTTTCTTGGACTGCAGTCTTATTGTCACCATAAGGTTGCCAGAAGACCAGTGGAGACAACACAAAGTCAATGATCCTGGCCAAAAAATAGTCCAGTCCAACAAAACCCCCCTTGAAACCACAACATGCCATTTTCACCCTTTAGTTTTTGGACAGATTTAAAAATGAGATATAACGTTTCCACCTGTTTCCAATCTTTAAGATAAGCTTATGGTCTCCTGACTTCATATTTGTCATACAGACATGAGAATGGTATTCATCTTCTCAACTAACACTTGGCAAGAAAGTGAATAAACATATTTCCCAGAATGTTGAACTGTTTCTTTAAGGTTAAACTTTGGTTTATGGGCTGTTCGAGCAGGTTTGTGGGTCCCTAGAAGTATAGAAGTAGAATATGTGTGTATGTGTCTAAGCACTTAGACAATGTGCAAAGAGGTAGCACATTATATTCATGGGATAGTATGTATATCATTAGTCAATGTGGTCGTACATGTTTGTATCTGCTGTGAATAGATTGCAGAGAAAGGAGAAAATAAAGAAATTGGGATAATAATACAAAATCAATCATACTTAAATCACTGTATAATCTCGTTTAGTGTGAATATGTTTATAAAAATGTTTCCTTACCCCTTGAGTCACTCTGCTGTTGCTTTCCTTTTTACCCTGTTCTGGTATGCGTGAGTGTGTAGGTTGTGTGTGCACTTTATTGCGCACTGTGTGCATGTGTGTATGCAGCGTGTGTGCATGTTTGTTTGCTGTGTGTGCGTGTCGAGACATCCAGGTGACTCTGTAGTTGTGGACTGGCAAGTCTCCCTCTCTGGGGGGCTCCCAGCTTAATAACAAAGCCACCGTGATCCCACTTTCCCCCGACCTGAGGGGAGACAACAACAAGTCATCAAACACCACCACATCATGGATATAAACAAATTTGTGGTAATAAAGTAGAAAGAAAGACAAAGTCAAGTTTATAAGTAAATGTTTTTGAACAAGTTACATTGATTGCCAGTAAAATATATGCAATTCTTGTTTGCCAACTGCTTTTAAAGTTTGGCTTCTTATCTTTCATTCGTTCTATGTATGTGCGGACATTTTACCATTATGTCGAACAGAAGCTACAATGTAAGTCCTCACCTCAGTTATTAAATGTTTTATTGGAATATTGCTGCTAATCTAAGATACGGTCTGAACTTTATCTGACCTAGAATAACAGCACACAAATAGAAGACGCTGCAATATATGATTGGAGGAAGGTCAGGGATGAACTGTAATTAGCATGCAGCTACGCCATCAGACAAGCACTGACTAACTACTTGACCGCATTTTATGACTGACTGCCCACAACGGTAGCCTGTATTCCTGAAAGGATGCATAACTACTAATCCAGCAAGGAACATAGCATTCATCTGTCTAATCATATTTCATCCATTGAGATACCTTTCTGTGTGGGTGCCTGGTTGTGAAGCCGTCCAGTCTATAGTTTGGTTGCTAACTCTGACATTTATTGGAGGTTCTGGAGATGAAGGGTCTGCAGTGAGAGAGAAAAATGCTGTCAGGAGAGAAATGGCAGAAATGATCATCAAAATAATAATGGGTGTTGGTACTTTTCTCAGCTCTTGGTAATGCCTGTATGTCAGAGCTTCTTTCATGGGGATTTTGGAGGTAGACAGTGGACATTGTTTAGAGAGACTGCGCTCAATAAATCAAAATTAAACTGTAAACATTCCCTGTGAAAATTACACCCTGAACCTGTTTGTCCCAACTGTTTTTAACATCCAATACCAGATCATCTACTGTCCCTGTGGCAAGGAAGGATATATTGAGATTTAGTGAAGACTAATTGGGGTTAAGATCATGATTCCCACAAAGCAGATGCCGTTCACCAGCTTGACTGAATTGTCCAATAACCCGATGCTCAATTTGTTGCAGCACAGCAAAATAGAGAAGCCATTCTGGGGGCAAAAGCAGAATTTCCTCTTTCTCTTAGTCTCAGTCAAGTCTACAAAGCCAATTAGATTTACAGCATCAAAGGTGAGCGATACTGGAGAAGCCTGAAGCTGCAAATTTTCAGTAGCTACCACAACCAAAACCAAAGGCAACCTCCACTAGTCACAGTTTGCCTCCAAGATTAAATCCTGAGGTTTCTGCGCTTTCAACACTGGCTCTGTATCTCATTAGAGACTCAAACCCCAATCCTGTATTTAATTAAAACAACAAAATGTATCTGATTAGAACTACATTCCCAATGGCAGGCCTCCCACAGGCTTCGGGCTGTTCTCGGCTGACCCAGATGCAGAGATCAAAGTTAGGGCAGCGTAGTAGGTCTGCAAGACCTGGCCTGTTTGTGTGTGTGTGGCTTGTCTTTGAAATAAGCAGGGTGTATCTCAATGCCAGCAGTAGATCAGAACCAAAACACACCAAGGCCCTTTTCACTGTGTGTTTCTTCTTCAATCAGTGACTTTCAGTCCATTGTTTCATAAGATGAAGACATCAAGATGAGTTTTCTGAAGCAGACATTCCCTCGTAATTACTGCTGGCAAGTACTGTGCAACCCTTATATCTGAACAAACAGGAAAGGGATTTGGAATTCTGATTCTCTCTCTGGTTCGCATCAGGTCACAGTGGAGGAACTCCAACCATCCTGACATCTGCAAGCTTCCTGATTTGGACCCCTGACATCCAGCCCCTGACTAATCAGACCAATGAACTGGAAACACAAGACTCTGACTCCTTCAAATGTTGAAGTGTGTGTCTTTAACCTTTAACCCTGGCCCTCAAAACACACACACAAGTGAACAAACACACACACACACACACACACACACACACACACACACACACACACACACACACACACACACACACACACACACACACACACACACACACACACGCTGTGTCTTAGAGCATTAACTAAATATTTTGGTATATACGCTTTCTTGCTTTCTTCAAAGTTAGATAAGCAGATCGAAACAATGCTAATATCTGTATGTTGTATCTATAGCCAACAGCCAGTTAGCTTAGCTTTGCATAAAGACTGGAAACAGTGGGAAACAAAATATCCTGGCTCTGTCAAAATCCACCACCTCTAAAGCTCAATCCATGCATTAGAAAGCACCCAGCAGGCTGTTTTGAGTTTGGCTGTAAATGTCAGCAGGGTAACGTCACTGCCATTAGTGATCTTCCAGTAGAATGAAAGGAAAATAAACTCCTCTTCAAGACACTGAATATTGTTTAGAATTTATGTTGATAAATCCAATTCTTTTACTTTTTTGTAAGGGATTTAGTGGTTTGTATGCACCGTCACTGGTGGAAATAGATTTCTGTTTCCTGATTTCTCCTCTGTTTACTTTACATTTTGGTTTGCTAAACATAACACTGCTTCCAGATAGACACGTACGTTATACTCTTAATCCTCCATTTGTAAAAGTAAAAAAAAATACATGCCGTCTTGTATGCAGGCAAGAGTAGTGTAATTATATATAATCTACAGACATAAGAAAGACTAACCCTCAGCAAGAAGTCAAATAAGAGTATTTCCCAAATGTCACATTAATTATTGCTTTAATATATTGACGGGCCACCAGGAGCTGACAGAGAAGTTTCAGGTTGTATATTCTCTTAACGTTATCACATGAGGAATTCTACTATTTGGTGTTTTGTTGAAGCCGGTGGAAAATGCTATCTCAGAAACCTCTTTTATAATCTGCCATAAGTGCTCAACTGATAAAGAACCTTTTTCCAAAACTCGGTCCAACTTGAAGTCATTATTTAAATGCAAACATGCTTCAGCCAATCCTGGCAGGGGATACAAATGACTAGCCAATCCTGGCGCAACACCAATATTACCTAAGCCTGCTAAGCATTAGAGCTAAGACCTCCTACAATGTGTGTGTGTGTGTGTGTGTGTGTGTGTGTGTGTGTGTGTGTGTGTGTGTGTGTGTGTGTGTGTGTGTGTGTGTGTGTGTGTGTGTGTGTGTGTGTGTGTGTACTTGTGTGTCTTATGCTTACTTTCACTTTGTCTCACAGACCTGCAACAGGGATTTGGCACTAAACCAACTGAACGTGTACGCGTTGGCCTACTGTATATGTATGTGTGAATACGTGCATGTGAAATTGCATATATTCTGTTTCCAGTCTGTGTTTTATGGACTGCCTTTCTGCTGGGTGTACCTTATCCATCAACTCTTAATAAAAGAGGGGGAAAGAACAGGGAAGGAGAAGACAGGAAGTGTCCCTGAGGTTCTGACTTTTCTTTAGAGAGGTGTAATATCTCTCATGAAATGACACAAATGGAAAGCAAGAGTCAGTGTTTTGGTCAGTGTCTCGTGACAGATTATCAAAAATTCAACAGGTAGGTTAGGGGAACATGCAGGAGGAATCATCACTCTCTGTGGGACTCTTCAAAATAAATTTGGAGCATGTGTTTAGACTTGTTTGTGGTACCTTTACTGGAGATGTAGTGTTTGCTGGGTGTGGTGAAACCTCTGCTGCCGTGGCTGTTGATGGCTGCTACTCTGAACTGGTACCAGCGTTGAGGTCTCAAATCTGACAGAACCACATCTTCAGAAAGCGTCTATAAATACAAACACATCACATATAACAATGACAACGTGCATGACAGAGAAATACTTTTGTTCAAATGCATTTTAATTACTTTTTTTGTCATCTAACAGATACAATTGTACATAATTCATGAACGATTTAGAGATTTAAGAGTAACTTAACATCCCTTACATATTTTCATTTTGCTGACTTCCAGTGATTTAACCTCTCACTTCATTAGAGTTATGCACAGTTGTACTCCATGACACTGTGACATCACAATCATCAGTGATGCTGGGTGTGGTCACAGGTGAATCAGGCTCGAAATGTTCAATCAGCAAAAAAAAGCAGCAAAACCCATCTTTGAGGGTAAGATACAGAAGATATTGATTCTTAGAAGACAAAAACTTCCACAGCCTAAAGGGCTTTACACACATCTTTTAAAAATCCATACTATATATATACACAAAAATATGACCTGTGTACTTTAAGACATATATGTTTCACAAGTTAAATAGGTAGAAAGTCAGATTGGAATTCCATCTGATAATAGTGAAATTAAATGATTTGCCAAAATGATGGTTCAAATTGCTAAAGATTCACATGTTTTGTCTCCCTGACAGCGCAAATGTAATCAACTGCTTAAAATCTACTCATTCACACACACAGAGACACATACACACACAGACAGACACGAGCTGCCATCTATTTAAGTCTATAATGAGTGTTCAGTCATTCAGAGTCAGCCGGTGGAACGACTGTGGCTGCCTGTGGTTCCTTTTTAAGCTCTGCTTATTTACCTAACCTCACACAGGCACACACACACGTGGACGTTCGGTGCACACACACACACTCACTCATACGCACACACAGACGTACGGTTTACCCTGGCAGAATAGGAGACTGGCTGGGTTGGAGAGGTTTAGACAGCAAGGCAGCAGACTGATGAGGTGGAAACAGAGTCTAACATCCATCTCCATAGCTGAGAAGTTTCATCATTCGAGGCAAATTGAGAGTTATGAGTTAAAGATATGTTACAAACGTTGTGGCGCTGTTCCAGTGTTAGAGGCACAGGGAACCATTTTTATAACTTCAATGACTCTTAGACAGAATCACTTATGTGCCATGTTGTTACATATTTTTTTTCTTCAAGCTATCAGCTTCCTTACATCAACTATTATCCCCAATAATGTAGAGGTAGTGATAATAACAGCATGGTCTCTTTAAAAAATAAAAGATGACACAAAATATAAATGTCTTTATGATCGCAATATCTCAAACTTTCTAATCCTCAATATAAAGACCCAGGGTGAAAGGTGAAAGGCTGCTGGCTACTGTACAATAGTTACCATTGCAACAGTAGTCCATGGAGAGGCATGGTCTTCACTGGGATGAATCCCGATGTTCCAGCGAGACTGGAGCATGTAAACGACCGGCTCCACACTGACGTTGAACTTTGACACCCACACTACCTTCACGCGACCCTCTGAATCCTCCACGAAGCTCATCTCTCTGCGAGGCTTCAGAGGAACACCTGGGGGAAATCAGTGAATTATTATTTGAAAGGCCAAAACAGGAAAGAAATGTACATAACACCAAATTACCTAAACTGATTGTGAGATTGATGGTCTGAGGATAAAAGGGTAACGTATGTTGAAAAAATTGTAATTGGTGGGACATGTAAATAAAATGACATGGCTATCAACATTGTGACACTAGGAATAGGTGGTACATGGACAAGTTTCACAGGATGTCTCAAACTCAACAATAATATCTAATTACTGGATAACACAAGGTATATAGTCAGTGCTTTTGAAACTGATGAGTTAATACAATATTCTCTTTGTGTTTAATTATTATGGCAGCCCAATTTTCATTACATGTGTGTCTGAGGCAGTTTGTACTCCAGACTAACTTCACGCAGATTATGAGCTGGAGCTTTTAACCATAGCGGGACCATCTGGGACAAGCAGACAATATTTAAGGATCTTTATTACATTAAATTGCATTCCTTTATTTGGCTGACACTTTTAACCAAAGCAACTCACAATAAGTACATTTAAACACCAAAGGAACAAGAGCAAGATGTCATTAAATATTTAAAAGGCATCCCTCCCAAAAAACAACAAAGTATGTTCAGTGTTATTAGTGCTAATAGCCTGCTTAACCAATGATCAGCACCAGCATCAATACTTTTCATCAGTTAATTGAAACAATCAAAAACAACTTTGTCAAGCAAGTTATCTCCATCGGTGCAGCAACCTCTTGCAGTAAAGCCACCAAGATGTTACAAACAAGTGCCAACCTGCCTTCTTTACCTTTATATAGATTGGCTGGGGCTTGGCAAGTGTGTCCACAGCCATTAGAGCAGCATTTCCTGGGGGAAGGACAATGCTGGTCCGATGAGCAGCTCTCCACGCAGGCTGCAGCGAATCCAGTGGCTCGCTGAGGCGCAGGGCAGTCCCCCTGACGAGACAACCTCAGGGAGGTCAGAAAGTCCCTGCTCGTCACACACTCTGTCTGCTTCTGAGAGAAAGAACAGGGGGGGGGAAGTTTCATCATTCGAGGCAGTATAAACACACACACAAGGGCAGAAAAACACACAGCAGAGGTGAAAGGGTTTCCTTTGGTTAACTCCTACTGACTCTTTGAAGGCAGCCTGGTCTGAAAGGGGGTTCATATGTGTATTACTCTGTGTGTGTGTGTGTGTGTGTGTGTGTGTGTGTGTGTGTGTGTGTGTGTGTGTGTGTGTGTGTGTGTGTGTGTGTGTGTGTGTGTGTGTGTGTGTGTGTGTGTGTGTGTGTGTCTGTGCACATGGCTGCAAATCAAAATGTAAACATCAGCTTTAGCTATTAGCTCTGAATTACCCTGTGTTCCCAACAAGCCAGCCAGTCAGCCATTCAGCCAGTAACATGCTTCAGCTATTGTGATGAAAAACTAATCTGAAGACCCCAGCGACTGGCTTCACAAATAATAATTTAGGGCCCCACACACACACACATTATACACTCATGACTACAGCACACTCACGCATATACATTCTAAATCTCACAAACATGTTTTTCATAACACATAAGCTTGCATAAACCCACACAGGAATGCTCTTTCATTGCATTCACAGTCAGAAAACAGCTTCATGGTGCCAACAAAAGCAAGTTTCTATTGCAGGAGTGACACAGCCACCAAGGGTGTTGTCACACACACACACACACACACACACACACACACACACACACACACACACACACACACACACACACACACACACACACACACACACACACACACAGTTATACACTATGCGTTCTCTTTCTGTCTTACCTCACAGGACTTTGGAGAAAGCACCTTCCTGGTTTCCCACAGTTCTTTGCATGGCTGAAGGCACTACACATAAACAAACAAATAGAAATAAACAAAATATGAGGCTTTAGGCACAATAAAGTAAAGGTTTCACAATCCACACTTGTTTCATTCAATTTGATGTTATCAGCTGTTAAATGATATCTTCACATATAATCCCTTACAAATTGTTGTTGAAATTGTTGTTTATGCACTTTGGTTTTTATTCGGATTAGACAGACAAGATATAAAATGTTACACACGTAGACACATATAGAGGTCCAGTTAAAGACAGATTTTGTCATAAGGCTAGGTTAGCTCTGTCCCCTGTTACCAGTCTATGTGCTAAGCTAACTAGGTACTACCTACAGCCTTATATCTAAAGGGAACTTATGAGAGTGGTATTGATCTAACTCTATGCCAGAAAGTAAAAATAGGAATAATTCTAAAACTGCCTATTAAGTAGCTGAGGTTTGAAGAAATACAACAACGAAAAGTGTTTGAAAAAGAATAAATTATAAAGTGTCAGAGGGTTTTAGCGTTTGCAGAGCTCTCAGTGTTTGAGCAGGTCGGGAAAACAGAGGAAACACACACTCCTAAAGCACACATGCATACACTCATCTGGTTTGCCACCTCAGTGAACTGGTGAATGATGGCTCTTACCAAATTAAATCCAGACAACATATAAAAACTGCGGTTTCACCCCCAACCTCCTCCCCCGTCCTCTCTCACTCCCTCTGTCTGTCTCCCTCAGCTCCCTCAGTGTGCCTGGCTTCAATCATTTCTCCAATTTATTCCATCTCACTGATTCCAGGGGAACAAACAGAATCAACAAAAATACATATAAATGTCATCTTTTGTACAAATATAGCTACTGTTGGATGAAAAAGCGTTCTCCCATTTGCAGACTCATGGATTTGCATACTGTTACAGCTATCATCACACTTGAGCACTGCATTAAAACCATGTAAACTTTTATTTTATGTATCAAATAAGGGACAAACACTACATAGGTCGCTGGGATTCATTTAGCATCGACAAACCAAGGACAGTGAAGCCACATGTGCTGGTTTCTTGAACCTGTAGGACATAAATTGCAGTCTCAGCGTGAAGCATGATAACTGTTTAATGTTGTATAGTCGGCTCATTTCATTCAAGTCATGGAAGAAGAAGTTTGGGTAAGCTTGAAGTGATACTCCACCCCCAAAGTCTCCCTACTGAGTATTAAACATTCTGTAGGCTTGAAAAGTTTGTAGATTGATTCTCCAAAGGGCTGTAGTCATCTTAGAATTACGTAGGCTACAATGGATTCCAAAAATGACGATATAAAAATATAAATATGGAGAGAAATGACTTAAACACCTTCTCCACTGTCCATATATGTCCACTATGTTCCAGACACTCATATTTTCACTGAAATCAATGCACATCTTTAACAGAGAATTGATTTCGGTCTTCTCTTTCATGATTGTACAACTTAAACTTTGTGGGTCCTATCATAACACCTTCTTTCGTATATTGTCTGAAAAATAGGTAAACAAAAATCTATGTTTAAAGCTGGTTTGCTGGCTATCACACAGCTTACTGCCTCCGTCCTCATGCACGTTCTCAAAGAGTTTGTGTTGTCCATTAACTGTAAAAGCCAGCTAAGCACATATTTGTATTCTGTAAAATGTTGATCTAATAAGTAAGAGTTAGCAAACTAATTTCAATATATATCTCTGCAACACAATACAGATATGTAAAGAGAAGTTTTATTTTTTTTCAATGTTTTAAACTAAGATCTTACAAGTTGCAACTTTAAGTTTTCTTTTCTATTACATCCTCTGTAATTTTACTTTGCTGTGCATTCTCCAAGGAGTCTGGGTATGACAAGACAGAGAGATAATACAACACACACACACACACACACACACACACACACACACACACACACACACACACACACACACACACACACACACACACACACACACACACACACACACACACACACACACACACACACACACACACACACAGTATTGTAACCAGATCCTGTAGTGAGATGCGTTTCTTTAAGGAGCACTTGTGGGTCTCTTCACTCGACAACGTGCTACCCAGGTTTTTAAAATCTACTTAAAAACAACTCTCTCTCTCACACACACATCACACACACACACACACACACACACACACACACACACACACACACACACACACACACACACACACACACACACACACACACACACACACACACAGAGCCCAACCAACACCAGTCTATCTTGCATCCAAACCCAGCCCACTCTGTATCTCTGTATTCCCCCCTCTCCTCCTTTGCTGCCACTTTGATGAAATACAGACACGTATAATTTTTCATACCCTCCCCTGCTCCTTTCTCCACCTACCATCCCTTTCCATAATCCTCTGTTCTTTTGGTCTCCTGTCTTCACACTATCACTCCTCTTCTTCTCCTCCTTGACCTTTAATCATCTCTGTGCTGCCTTTCTCTACCTCCTTCCTTTCCTCACCTCAACACCTCTCCTCCTATCCTTCTGCTATCCCTGTATTCCAGGACTAACACTTCCATACCCACTAAACTTTATTGTTTGTTGTTTACTCATTTTAATAGCGAGCACTTGGGGCATCCCTGTTAAATAGAAAATGCTTAAAATGCTGACAAGGTAACAGCAATGTTACATGTTTTTAACGAATACCAACTCTTGCAAAAACAAATATCAATTATTGCTCTTCTTGTGCTTTTTACAAAAAATATATTCCCCACTGCAATTTTGATATTCAAACTGAAACTGTACATTGTTTTAAGTTTACACCCTGCACTCAGTTTACCCCTGAAAGTGTAGGTTTACACACATCATCTATATCTTGATGATGTGTACATTTGACATGTCTTAAATGGCACTTATTCTCACATTTTTATATTACTTTTACAAAATAATTGTGGTTAAAAAATAAAATGTCTTTTTTGTATTGTACAGTAGTGAAACAAAAAAATGTACTACTCAAGTACTGGTCTGAAGTAAATTACATTGAATGCTACTTTTTCTTTTTCCTCACCATATTTCAAAGGGAAAGTAGTATTTGCAATTAGCTTTACATTAAACCTAACTCCAACATTTAAATACTTCTCACATATTAATGCAAGAACAATGATAATCTAATAATATATTAATGTAACACTTACGAGGGAATTCAGCATAAGGAGTACTTAAAGTACTGTTTGATATTTAACGTATATATTTTTCTAGTAATACTAATAATCCCTTCTTTTACTATTGGTAATAGTGCATATTCAATGCAAACCATTTACATGTAACATAGTGGTTTATGTTAGTTGTACTTAAGTAAGATATGTAAGTTTTTATTCTTTTACAATAGTATATACATCCAATAGGGAGAGAAAATCAAAAGAGGAGGGAAAGGGGGAGTTGAAACAAATGGATTGAGGCTGAAAACACTTGTGGTATGTACGTGGTAGACACCTTACTCTCTCAAATATCACTTCGATGTTGTAAATCCCTGAAAAGTACATGCACTATATTTGTGTAAAAAGAGCTAAGGGACAAACTGACACTTTTGGCCTTGAAGGCGACATGATGAGTTATGTGTGTAAAAGAGAGAGAGAGCGGTAGACACAGCAGAGGTCAGAGGTCAGAGATGTTACTGTTTAACACACAGACACACTGTAGCAACAGAGCCTAGATTAATGGCCGCGTACGTGTCTGTTTGTGTGCAGAGTTTGCATGGGAGCTCCTCAGATATCTGTATAATAATTAATCAATCACACACACACATCTTGTCTCTCGGCCCTCCTCTGGCCTCCCCTGCTGTTTTATGGCCTCACCTGCCACGAAAGAGGGATGACAGCCACACTCAGCAAGAGGGAGGAGAGGAAATGGGTGAGGGAGGGGAGGAGAGATGTGGTTTCAGGGTGGATAGAGGGGGGGAGAAGTAAGTGTCAGTTGAAAAGGAGAGAAGAGATGAAAGACAAATAGTGAAACAGGTCCAAAGAAAAGGGAGCAAGAAAGAGAGAGAGAGACAAAGAAAGACAGCCACAGACCAGATGTGCTCTCTCTGCTTATAAAGTCAACAGTTCATTCAGTGGTTGCAATGTGAAAAACTATTTGCGTTCAATTATGTGTTCAGTCTATTTTAATATTTTTTAACATACAGTACGTGTGTAGCCTTTTGTATTGTGTAACAATTTTTATACTATTCCTTTTATCAATTTCAAAAATCACAATTCGACAAACAGTAACCCTGTATTTATTTAATAAAAGAAGCTCAAGTTCTTAAAAGTACACACAATCAGTCCTTTTATTGGTGGTAGCGACCTGTCAATCAAAAGGTTCCCTAAAGTACCCTGCTTTATCATCTATTTTACTCTAAAAGGGGCCATCATTTAGTAAATAAACAACAAGACTTTTAACTAGCAATTAAAACCATAAACTCATGTTTACAGTGCTTAGTGAGGTAATAAATCAAGTGACAAATAGGGTAATTTTCTCATAGACTACCATACAATCAGACTTATTTTTGCAACCAGAGGAATAGCACTCTGCTGGTTATTAGAAAGAATGCAAGTTTAAGGCATGTCCATATTAGCTTCACTTCTCAGAACTGGAGGTTGCCTCCTTGGTATTACCAACTATCTCTTATAGGTTAAGAACCAAATTTCAGATAAATCTTTACAACAAAAAGTTGTGGTTTCTTCTTCAATAAACTATTATCTTTAAAACAAAGAATAACTGGAAAGTGCTTAACATCAGCTTTTATCATCTTCCCCCAGCAGCTGTTTTGAGAATGTGAACGCTCTGTTTAAAGTGAAGAATAGCATCCTCGTTCTCTCCTGCAAAGCAATCCAGCAGATTTCCTGCGAAATCCGACCTGGTGGCACACATTGAAACCTTCAGATTAGTGGTTGATGGAGACCAACTAATATATATATCATATAGACATAAAGTAAAAAGTGTAGTGAGAGAAGTAGAGGGCCACCCCAAACAACAAACTGACAGGAGTATAACTGTATGGAAACAATAATAGCAGCTAGCTATGCTAATAGTCTGTGACTAATTCTGTTAATATATCTAATTGTAATTTCTTGGACCAATGTTGTGATTGTTATTCAAATCACAATATGTTAAGTATAGTATTTCAAAATTGATTTTGAGAAAACTTTACATAAACTACAAGTTTCTTAATACTTTAGGTAACAAAAACATTTTTTATCACTATTTTAATATTAATCAAAATTGAGCTTTTACATGTATTCATTCAGTTTTTCCCCTCTTCACGCTTAAGTTAGTCAATAATGGTCACACTATTGCCTCAAATTGAATTCATGTTATTGTTGTTGCAGTGCACCATACAGTAGTTTTAATACTGCCACATAAATGCACAATAAAAGGAAAGAGCATTAAAAAAGTGTTTGACTCTGTACACAACTAATTTATAAAATCTACATTATAATTGTTTTTAACTATGTTAAAATTACAATGTATTATATTCCCAGTAGGTCATATTCTTATAGATTACATGTACATGCAACATTTCAGGGCACGAGCATGCTTGTTTTATATTTTGCATATGGACACACACATAGATCCATACACACTCGCACACACATCAGGCTTTGTGGAACCCAAGTGAAAAGTAGACCAATTCCACAAATCCCTTTAAAAAGCATGTTAGACTTTTGCCAGACGTTTGAAAAAACATGTCCAACAACCAGAGCTAACGTAAGTCGGCAGCTTGCAGGAGTATAGGAAAAGAAAAAGAGATCAGGAGGACAGTCAAAAAGACAAATGCTTTAAATATGGTGGTTAACTTCCTCACCTCTCAAACCACACGGGCCCACAATAACTTCAGACAAAATCCTGACAAGCTTTCCCTCTCTGTGTTTCTCCAAATCATTTTCTTTCTGTGCCTTCTCTTAAGGATTCTAGACTGACTGGTTTTCATGGAGAGAAGTATGAATAATATTGAAATGGATATGTTGGTGCAGGGGGTGGACAAAATACTTCATCTACATGGGGTTCATTGTTAACAACACACAATGGTTTTAAACTGTAAGATCAGCCGGTTCATTAACTCTCTTAAAGGCGAAAAAGACAAACACAGAATCAATCAGGGGAAGATTAGAAAACCTGATATATTCCCTCAATGCTCCAGCATGAGCTGGCATTTCTATCAATATTTTGACAGAACTGCCACTTATGTCCATATAAATGTAACATATCTCAACCAGACATCATATTAAACTACTGGACGAGTCTGAACAGCAGAGGGAATGGAAATGATTGTGGGAAAAGGAGAATAAAGAAAAGCATTTGCAAGCTTAAACAGGCTAGCAAGCTGTTGTTTGCAGCTGTTGTACTGGGTTGAGTTGTTCTTTAAAATCTGTGGAGGAGAGTGCTTTGGAATGGCACACATGGATGACTGCCTTTCCAACATTTTCCTCTTCTATCATTTCCTCCCGTCAATATCACTTTAAGCCAAAACTTGATTTGCAGCAGACAGAGACTCAATTGAAGTGAGAGTCAGCACTTTCAAGTCGGCCAGCAAACAAAGGACGGACCCAACTGGAAAGAGAACGGACCAAACTTACACAGTTCGAATATCTTGTTCATAAGTGAAGGTATGATGGAGCATGTGTTCAAAGGTGAACTGGTGCACACTGACTGCAGTAGTGAAGGTGAAGGTTATGCCGAAGGTGGAACTGAGCCCCAAAATCAAAACGTTCAATCTCTACTCTGAGTAGAGATGGAAAGAATGTCTAAAAAAGAGATTGTGGATACAAACAGCGGAAGGTTTTCTTCATAGCGTGTTTGGCCTTACACAGACTGAATAGCCTCTTTTTGTTCTTATGTTGTGTCTCTGTGTGTTAATTAAGCATCTACCTCTTGCTGTTTGTGTCTCTTTGTAGTTCAATTTAATTCAATTTATTTGTATGGCCGAAAATCACAAATGTGCCTCAGAGGGCTTTCCAATCTGCACAGCATACAGTTGTTTTTTTCCTCATTGTGGTCATTTTGTGTCTCTTTGTGGTTGTTCTGTGTATCTTTGTTTCTGTTTTGCATCTCTTTCTATTAGTTCTGTGTCTCTTTGTGGTCATTTTGAGTATCTTCCTGGTTGGTACTTGTGTCTGACACTGACAGTTTGGGCCCCTGGGCCTGTGCACGGTAGGCCCGTTCAGTAATCCATCTGTCTTAGGGGGGAATGGGGTAGAACACAAATTATTTCTGTGCTTTCTATGAAGAAATCAAACAGCCTCTTATAAGTTGAATGCATATGACAATTGTATAACTAGAGGTCTAACTTACAGCATGATGGGACATCTAAGCATACAGAACTATTTCCAACGGGTATTACAAGTAATGTGATCCTCTTAACAGCGAGTAATGAGGAATGAACAATGAAGAGATGATAAGAGGGAAAGTAACAGTGACTTGATAGCTCTGTTCTTTGTTCTGCATCAGACCTGTTTGTTAGTGGACATCCCGCTGCCTCACACACCTGGTACACATTACTATGTCTACTTTGCATGTGTGTAAGAGAGAAAGAGAGAGAGAGAGAGAGAGAGAGAGAGAGAGAGAGAGAGAGAGAGAGAGAGAGAGAGAGAGAGCAAGATAAAAGAAGGAGGAGATGGACAGATTGAGGAATTGAGTGAGGGCTGTAGTTCAGTTTTAGTGAACTCTCTCATGTGTTTCCATGAGAGAGGGTGCAAACATAAAGTGAAACAAACCATATGTGTAGGGGCAACATCTGCCTGGTGTGTGTTTATGCGTCTTCAATCGAGAGACTCCGGATCCTTATGTAACAAAGGAAAAGATAAAGCACCACAGTCGATGAAACCATGCTTACCTTAATCGCTTTTTCTTATCTCATCCTATCTGTACTGTAGTCAAAAATGCATTCCACTCACTAGAAGAGTAACTTAAGAACATTTACACCCATTTTTTCATTTTTAACATTCTTCATGTATAAAGGAGAATGTCCTACATGTCCTGCAGATGCACTTAACTGTCCCCTATACATTCTGAGATTAAAGTTGCTTAAAGAGAAGGCCATGAAATTTAAAAAGATTATAATAAAATATATTTTTTAAACTTGCTATTGTTTAATTGTGTAATTGAGAACAACCTCCTTCAGTACAAAAAAAGTACTGTAGTTTCCTGAGACTCTGGTCTCATATCAGCACCAGTCTAGACTAACGGCTGTTTATTGGAGTTGAAATGAGGTGTTATCTATACGATGCCTCCTCATTACTGTAAAAACCTAAATAAGGTCGCAGCTGGCTGGAGGGAGATCACCAGGGAGCTGAACATTTCCTACTTCTTGTTGACTATATTGTATGTAATTTCAAGTAAATATCAAAATATCAAACGTGTGTTTTCTGTTTAAACTGTTTAAAAGCGTCTGGCGATAGCAAGTACTACTAAACCGTTATGAATGCATTAAGCCTGTGCGAGGCCGTGGTAGTGCTGCTTTTTTTATTTCTCAATTGCATTTTAATTTTTGTATTCAAATGTCTGTTGCTGGGTTTTATTACAATTCAAAAATGTATTCAGATTTAGAATATTTGTTGACAGCCCTATTGCGAAGATCACTAGTAATGCAGGTATTTTGACATAAATCAAAGAATATAGTTACATGAATAAGAATATAGTATTATAAGCTGTTGTTGGGATCTGTAGTTTACCTTCTTATAACAAAAGTGGTACTAGAACAATTGCAGAATAAAGAATAGAGTAGAATTGAAACCTAGGAATATTAGTTAGCCTAATATAACCATAATACAGTGGACTGTGCTCATTGTATAATGCTCCCAAAGCGCATAATGAATTACAACAAAATAGCAAGTCTTAAATATCTCCCACATATCCTGTTAACAAATATACACACCTTGGGAGCATTAAACAGTGTTGGACCTTCTCCCCTATATAATTTATTACTTTGATTAATCTTAGGAAATTAAGGCTGAGGGCTGGGATACTTGCTTTTCTGTTCTAATTTATTTTTGTTGGCCCGCTCTGGTGACTTTTACAAATTGGGCTGCGTCCACTTTCAACAGACTGTAAAAACGGTAAGAATTAATAACTCTGCAATTCAAACAAGCAAGAAGAGACACTGTGTATGTCTGTGCAGTATCAGCGTGTCTGAGAGGAAAATTATGGTTTACACAGCGGCAGCCCCCACTGACTGTTGTTGGACGTTGGTTACAACACAGTGCCACACTGGCATTCACACATGTACAACAGCAAGACACGAAGCCAAGGTCATAAAATGTAGACGTAGAACATATTTTCTCATCTCTCTGTGTTGTTGTTGAACTCTAATTATAAGGGGACAGAAACAAAGGAAGCGAGAGAAGGAAGGAACGGATATAGATACGTTTGTGTAAGGTCAAAGGAGCTGTGTGTGTTTGTGTTTGAGGTAGTGAGGGGGGTTAGGTAACGCTGAAGTCTGCTCAGTGAGTTTGCTCAGTGCGGTATCCACTGAAACGGTCTGTTGGTGGGAGATTTGGAGGAGGCCAAGTTCTTGACTGTTGTTGATATTAACCCGGACTGACCTCAACATACACACACTACTGATATACACGCTGTACAGAAGAAAAAAAAAAAAAGGTTTCCTGCTTTTTTGCCTCCATCCAACTGAGCATTTGTAAAAGAATCTTGGAAGTGTTGCAAGATGTAAAATATGACTCAGGTGTGCTTTCAGCTGGGATGAAGCTCTTAGGTCTGAACCTGAACGGAAAGTTCAGAACACACATCAATAAGAAACCAGACAGAATCTTTCAACAAGTCATTAATATTGAGTAAGTTAAGGTCAGTAAGTAAAAGGTCACGGTGGATAGATATTTTACAGACATTTTTGGGCTGCAGATTTCACAGCATCATTATTCAGTCTATAAAAGAGTTTCGGATGTTACATACTTTGTTTAATAGTAGCAATTTTCTTTTCCTCTTAAGTGTAAAATCATTTTTTTTCAATACTGAAGATTTTTTTCTGATTTTGTCTTGTAGCCACATAAATAAAAACATTTCTGTCTCATCCAAAAACTGTGGTTAGCGCTCTAAAACACCCACAGTAATGTTCAGGAGGCTGTAACAAGCTGGACCTGCAGCAGGGACTGGCAGCTAAAAATACACAGCATGGAAACTCCTCTTGAATCAAACAATGAACACACACACACACACACACACACACACACACACACACACACACACACACACACACACACACACACACACACACACACACACACACACACACACACACACGTGAAGCCTCCTGGCAGGCAGTGTTAAGTGCATAAACAGGTGATAATGTTTGCTCCAGGGTGGATGGATAATGTGGATATAGGGGAGGACGTTGTTTTAACTAAAAACACAACCTTTGCTATTACAGGAGACGTGCGGCGGGGAGTTAAGATTCCACACATACGGGAGGCAGAAGAAAGACTCTCTCTCTGTCTCTTTGCCTCTTGAGGCAGAGTTGAAAAGAGACACTCTGCCTCTGCTTCTTCTGTTGTTGAGTCAGGCTTGTTAGGATTATCTCGTTGTGTGTAATCACTCTTATACTATGGCCACTTACTACAGCCACAAAGACAAGATGGGCTCAATTCATCAATCTCTTTTTTTAGGGCTTCTCCCTCTTAGTCCCATTAGTTGACTAATCCATCATTTTGGTCTAAAACAGAAGATTAAAAGTGGTGCTTTTGCATGATTCTTTGTGGAGAAACTCAGTTTTACAAATGTGTGCATTCAATCAACTTATCTATTAGTTGGCTAAGAATGTCGTTTGTTGAGAACCTTTTCCAGTGAATACGGCCATTACACCAGTGACAGTTAGATTGTTATGTAGCACAAAGCAAACACACTGTTGTTGCTATGATTAATTGCATTTTAATGTACCTTGCATGCTAATTTAAACTGTTAAACAGATATGAGTTTGAGGTATGTGCCAGCCAGTCAGACACGCATAGTTTCCATGGCCCTGGTACAATGACAAGACATGATGCTTATATATAATATGATGTCACAATCGTTATTTTTTCTTAAGTGCAAGCAATGAGCCTCACTGGGAAAATGTAACATGGAGAGTCCAACCTATTGACCCTCCGGTCTTTTCTCCTACATCGAAGACTCTGTTTTTAGGGTTACACGGGTTTAGGAACAGGGTTATGGTTGGGGTTAGGCACAGAGTGATTCAGTTTTGAGTAAGACTAAGGAACTGAATAAAAGTCAGTAAAATATCTTTATAAGTAAAGCTGTAAGTTGTAAGTTTGTGTGTATGAGTATTTACCTGCGCGCAGCGTCTGTGGTTTTCACACCAAACCAGAACTTGGTCACTCTGTAAAGAGACAGAGAGGATGAGGATTAAAACAAACACAGAGAGTGAAATAAACAGAAAATCCTGTGTTTGACACATTCTGCCCACATTTGACCCATTCGTATGAGCCTTCTGTCTAACATGCAAGGAGACAGAAAGCTAAATATTGTTAATAAAAGGTTAGAATAACCAGAGCAAGCCTGACAGACACAGACTCAACCTTTCTCTTATTTACATAATTATTCAAAAGGTGCAATATGACTTAAAACACTGTGTTTGTGGTTTCTCAGCCAGACAGAGGCCGCGTCAATCGGTGAGTTGTATGTTTATGGGTGTGTGTGTGTGTGTGTGTGTGTGTGTGTGTGTGTGTGTGTGTGTGTGTGTGTGTGTGTGTGTGTGTGTGTGTGTGTGTGTGTGTGTGTGTGTGTGTTTGTGTACAGTAACTGCTAAGTGAGTCAAGACCACCAGTAAACATGGCTGCTATAACCACCGTGACAGAGGAAGACGTCATCTCATGACCACAGGGACAGAAATCCAGATCAACCAAACCTCCCCCTCAAGTCCTTTCCACTTTTCAAATGTGTCATCAATCCAAATAAGACACCGTAAAAAGAAAGTTCTCCAAACTTGATATGTAATGCACAAGAACACACAGACCTGCAAGGTGTTACACAAAGAAGCATGTTTGAAGTATTTTCTTCGCATAATTACATCATTGTGAATTTTTTATTATATTGTTACAATTACCATCAACAAATAATACCATGGCAAAGATAACTGCTAGCCTCTGTTAGTTCTGGTAACTTATGATTATTTTAATTATCAATTAATCCATTGATTATATTTGTTAAATCCCAAAACAGTTTATCCTATATCCTGCAATAATGCTTCAAGCCGACATCTTCAATTTGTTTGTTTTGTTGAAATAAAAGTATATATATATATATATATATAACATATTCAATTTACAATGACACAAAACAGAATAAAGCAAAACAAACTCTATAAATGACTTAAACAACCAATTATCAAAATGTTTTAGGATTTATTATCTGTCGGTCGACTAATTCCTTTATCAACTAATCATTTAAGCATTGTTTTCCATAAACCCTTTTGGTTTCACAGTTTGGATGTTACATTATCTTTGAGTTATTCAGTTTTATTTTACTTTTTCAGCACTTTTTACTTAAATGGTCTGGATGCAGACTGAAAACCTTACCAGCTATTTTTAAGATAGTCAGTCAGTGTGGCAGAACTGCGGCTCTTTGCTTTGTCATCCACAGCACAATCTAGAGGCCATCATCCAACATCAAAACAGCTATTACAAAACTAGTGTGTGTGTGCAGTTGTGTATCTGTCTGTTGTCATGTGTATGTGCCTCCAGGGAGTATATGAGTCTCCATTGTGTGTGTGTGTGTGTGTGTGTGTGTGTGTGTGTGTGTGTGTGTGTGTGTGTGTGTGTGTGTGTGTGTGTGTGTGTGTGTGTGTGTGTGTGTGTGTGTGTGTGTGTGTGTGTGTGTGTGTGTGTGTGTGTGTGTGTCTGTGTGTATGGGATAAGCCCTCTTAACGACTCCTAAACCTTCTCCTGAGCGGGCTGTATTTAGCCTGAACCAAGCTCATCTCTTTCCACACACACACACACACACACACACACACACACACACACACACACACACACACACACACACACACACACACACACACACACACACACACACACACACACACACACCTCTCAGGGCTTCTCCTCTTTAAAGTAGCCTTTGTGCTTCTGGTATGATGAGGGTTAAGGGTGAGAGTTGGGGTAACAGTGCAGAGGTTAAAGGTTAGAGATTAGGGGTTAAGGGCTTTCACGGTGCAGAAGATGCAGATTTGACTCATTCACTCTTACCATTCAAAACAGATGCATACTGACCATTCTGGTGAGATAGCTGCTAAAGGAGCTAAATTAGAATTTAATGTATGAAGGTGAGGACGTATTCCCTTGATAAGCCCTATAAAATGCTGCATGTAGCAGCTTAAAGAATTTACTTTCACTGCAACAGCAGAGGATTTTTTCTGAAGTGAGAGTAAGAACAAGGCTGTGACTTACTGTCGTGGAAATGTATTACTCATGAAGAAATGTATTATTTGTTCATTGTCACGGTTTGGTATTTTGAGAGGCTTCAAAGTCCATCCCAGTTGGCATGCCTTGTGTCAGGAGGCTCTGGGTGTCTGGAGGTTAAGATAAGACGAGGACCTTGATGATGTTCCTGAGTCCCACGGTAAACAGTCTGGACCAAAGGTTATACATTGTTTTGTCTCTGCTTTGTGTTGCGATCATGTATTTTGTGGGGTGTACTATGTTACTTGAAGTTTTTGGTATGACTGTGTGAGATTTGTGTTGTAATAACTTATAAATTAGAAGTAAGGACAACTGAGAATCATAGAGTTATTATTTTTTTTTCATCTAAGTGATGTTTCCCACATCATATTCAGTAAATAAGTGCTGGTCGGATGGTAAAGATAAAAGCTTCTTTCTGACTGTAAGACAGGAAGGGGTTGCCTCTCACAATTTTGGTAAATTTCCCAAACTGACAAACTATCAGTCATGCCTCCTTTCTCCAGAGACTGGCCATTGATAATATGTGTGAAAACGGTCAGAGTTCCAAGTTCTCTACAAATTCTGTTTACATCATTCCTCTCATACTATCACCCTTGTCCACTGCTACAGCTGTTTATTATTGGCTTGGCTGTCCAGCTGTTGGCAGCAGTGACGAGATGGTTAGTTTTCAGAGAGGAGACATCAGGAGTGCAACCAAAATCAGGATCAAGTTCTGAACAAAGACCACAACCATTTTGCTCGGAGTTTAAAATGCTTGAAACAGAAATTCTGTCTGTCTTGTTGTTGGACATAATATTTGAATAAATACAAGTGTATTTCTTGCCCATGCTAGTATGCCTTTAAGACCCTTGGCTTAACAGTAATCTGTTAAAAGGATTAATGCTAGGACTGCCGCCTCACCAGCCAATAAATTAGATAAGAAAGAAGAAGAAAGCAGTAGCGCATAAAAGCAATGGTTTATTCTCTGATGAATAAATTAGTAACACGTCTGTGGGGAGGGAAGAAACACAGGAACGGCTGTCATGGTATCACTACAGAGAAAGAGAAACACCTTCCTCCTCTGCCAAGCTTTTATCTCTTTCCTCCTCTCTTCAAAGCACTTTCTGACTACGCAAAACTGACGCCGCCACAGTGCTACTAAATTCATTAAAAAGTTGCCATGGATACAGCTCTTAAAGTAGCAGTTTATGTGAAACAGACACCAAGTGTCCCACTGCATTTTAACTTATGTTCTGAATCCACTGGTAGTTTATCCAGAGACAAACTTTTGAAGACATTCAAAAACACAAGTGTTACCCGTTCGCAAGTTTAGGTGTTATGTGCTTCCTCATGAAACATTTGCGATTGCACTGTTTTATAATAATTTAAAAAATGGGAATAATGTGAAAACACTAGCAAAAACAGGGATCCACTCACAAAGACATTGCTCACAGTGGTCAAAAACTCCACAAGGTATACTTTAAGTTGCATTAGTGCTGTAGAATTTGGGCACTGGGGGTGCAGCACCGAAGCGAATTCCACCCTCAGATCCCCTTTCAGCATATGTTTGTGATGTTCAGTGAATTTTATGTGTTTGAGTGATATAATTTACTGCCTTTATTAGTTTGGCTTCTGTTACAAACTCTCCACATTTGCTAGAATGTCTCTCTAAAGGTGCCAAATGAATGTAACTGAACTGGTTGGGTTTTATATGTACAGTACTGTGAGCGACCAATAAGTGTATTGCAATCCAGTCTTTGCAGGTTGCTGTAAGTAACAATTCTGGTACGCTGCTATGAAATACATGAGTAATTAGACAGAAATAGTGTGGTTAAATTGCAATATTGAGCAGAGCTCTCCTGCTCCTAGATGCTCAATCCAGGTGGTAAAGATAAAAGGTGGCTTGAACAAGTTTGTCCTCCAGCAGAAGGATGGCTAATTCAACCGGCCACCTTTCTTTCTTCCTTTGGGTGGAGAAAAAGCAGACAAAGAAGAACAATTTGTCATTCTTTGTGTCTTTAATTTGTACCCTCCAACTCTTTGCCTCAACATCCCCACATTGCTGCCAACTTCTCTAAAAATGACAGGAGAGGACTTGAAAATAATGGCGTTGACATAATGTAGGTGCTCAACTCAAAGAACTGAGGACAGTTAAACATCTCCAGATTTTCATTTTGGAGGTATAAAGCTGCTTTCCCCGCTACTGGCCTCACATCTTCATCCCCTATCTTAATCTTTTTCACGCTCTCCTTCTTTTTCTGTCCTCCTCGCCATAACATCCCCCTGTTTCTGTCACTCCTCTTAAGAACCCTCTGCAACACACCCAATAGTGCACGTAGACGTGGATGTACACGTATGCACACTGATCCCAAGTCAATTTCATGGGACATATTTGCTGTCAGAGCCAATCAAGGCCATTTTGATGGGCCTGTGTGCCGTATGGCTATTAAATGGTGGTCAGAGTGGAGTTTTGTGGGGTCTCAGTTCGTGTGTGTGTGTATGTGTGTGTGTGTGTGTGTGTGTGTGTGTGTGTGTGTGTGTGTGTGTGTGTGTGTGTGTGTGTGTGTGTGTGTGTGTGTGTGTGTGTGTGTGTGTGTGTGTGTGTGGTGGCAAAACAGCTGCACATGTTGAAGAAAAGTGGAGACAAAGTTAAGGGGAAAAAGGGAGGATTGGACCAAGGTGACTGGGAGAAGAGAAGAGAAGTTGGATGTGGGAGACTGAGAGGAAATGGTAGAGAAGGAGGAAGTCGAGAAGAGCAGAGGGAGACGGACAAAAGAAGGTGGAAGTTGGAAATAAATAGTAGTTAATAGGAGCAGAAAGGAGACAGGCTACCGCTCTTGATCTGTCCGGAGTTATTTTATTAACAGGAAGCCAACAGTATTTTCATCCATAGTGGAAGAACATTTAAAAATGTACAAATGCATTTATTATGGCACTATAACTCTGGTTATAGATTAAGTTGTATGTGAGATATTTAATAACAAATAAGTATATTAAAATTCATATAAAAACCAACAAAACGTTTTGGTCCAAAAAGCTTTTGTGCAATGCACTAAAAAACAGTGTTGCTCACAAGAACCCTTGCATGAAAAATACCAAGAGAATTTCACTCCAACCCAGTTTATGATCTATGATATGAATTAGAACGAAAATGTGCAAAAATACTATTTCATTTTTATGATGGATTTTCACATGGCTGGATTTCACACCAACACTAAAAACTCAAGGTCTTAAAACTGTTTTCCATCCTGAGAAATTTGTCAGAGCCTGAGACACGAGAGACACTTCAGATCCAGAACCGATCCACGGAGTAGGAAACACTTGCACTAAAGGACTTCCACATGGCTCTGATGACTTCTGCCTCCACGGTGATCATTGTTGAAAAGTAACAACCTGATATTACTGGATGCAACAGGGGGGACACAAACACACATACACAGAAACACCACAGCTGCACACACCCTTCAGTGTTTGAAAGAGAGTGAGATATAAATCACACTTCTGCCAGATGCAGCGATAAAAAGTGTGTGCGTGTGTGTGTGTGTGTGTGTGTGTGTGAGAGAGACAAAGGCAGAGTGTGTGTACATATTATGTGTGTGTGTTGTGGTCAGTGTTTGCGGTGAGGCGCAGTAGAAAGTCTATTTAACACGAGGCATTAACTCCGCTAATCACACCCAGATGACCCAGAAGTAAATCACAGCTTTGTGTGTGTTGTGTGCGTTGTGTGTCCGTGTTTTGTGCGAGTGTGCGTGGTGAATGGACCGTGACTAACTTCCACTCAACAGAATATGAAGTTCTTCCAAAAAAGCCCATGTTGAGGTCTGAGCATTCCCGACAGAATCCCCTAATTAGCTAACGTGCGTGCGTGCCCTCGTGTGTGTGTGTGTGTGTGTGTGTTTCTGTGCAAGTGTGTCAACGTTAGTGTTTGTGGTGCCCCACATCCTGTAAACAACAAGAGTCACAACAAAGTGGTTGTTACATGGTTCTGAACTTTGCCTCATCCGACAATTACGGCATCCGTCTTTCTGTATCGGTTCACTTACAGCAGCAGTGATGGTGACATACCGTCGGTAAACAAAATACTCAAAATGATCAAGATATTATAAGAAAAGTTCCAACATTTTTTTTAATGTGCTTTCTTGCCGCAATTTGGATGAGAAGATTTATACCACTGATATAACTCTATGCTAATTATGAGGCTACCGCCAGAAGCCAGCTAGCTTAGCAGAAACACTGTTACCTGGAGACCAGTGGAGACACCGGGAAGTTGCTGGTCCAGACAAAGAAATAGTCTGACACATAGCTCAGTGTAAAACTGTGATTTGTCTTTTTTTTTTTCTTTTTTAAGAATTAAACAAATAAGTGTCACTCCCAGGGTAACAAAAAATGATGTTTTGGCACTTACAAGGCGTCCTTTCGCATCTGTATGAGACGCACCAGGCTTTCAAGTGACACTCCGATGTAAACCATTCTGCAGTGCTATTAGACAGGTTACGTAGTATAAGGAGCAACAGAGTCCCAGAGGGAGGAGGATAAGATAGATGGAAGTCACTTAAAAAAACTTACTTCAGGTAACCAAGGCTTTATAAAGTTATGCAACAAACATGCTTATTTTAACCCAAACCATGACCATGCTTCCATATGAGAGGAGTTGGGAATGAAAACGGGTTGTTTAAACGGCCAGCAGCTGTAGCTTCATATTTGAGGGGGACAAATAAGAGAGGGATCACCACTGTGGATGCTCAAGTATCAGATATAATATGCCGTCAAGGTTTTTATGTGGTAAAATAGGCGTCCTGTCTGTCTCTCTTTTCAGAGCTAAAAGAACAAAGCCATGCCGCTCAATGCCATGCCATTCCAGCTGTGATTTACTGTCAAGGAATTTCTTGTCCTGGTTTCAGGTGAGAGTCACTCCTACGCTGCCACAATTTTATCACCCATCTATCCCTGCTTCTGCTGATCAAATGACAGGGCAGTCACAAAGCCGCAGAAAGAGGCAGATGCTTTATCTCTGAGCTGAATCAAACAAGCCTTTGTCTCCACCTCTCTGCCTGTCTCTCTGCCTACCTGTCTGCTTGCACGTCAGTCCACTTTTAAGCCAGTGTATTAGTTTGTCTGTCTTCATGTATGTTTGTTACACCTGTCTGTGTGCTTCCACCTGCCTGCTCACCCTCCCGTCTTTCCATCTCCCACCGTCTGTCTTCGTGCTTGACCGCATCTGTCTACCTGACCTTATCTCCCCTTCTGTCTCTGTGCAACCTGACCTGACCGTTGTCTCTGGTCTTTTTCAGAGCATGACTGGTTGGCTGACCGACCTCTGGGCTGATTAGAGTTACCTACCGCAGAGCAGCTGGGACACACACACATGCACATAAACACACACTCACACACACACACACACACACACACACACACACACACACACACACACACACACACACACACACACACACACACACACACACACAACACATAAATGCACAGGCCGTTCATTCAGCCTCGCGCTGGCCCTCAGCCCTGGCTCGAACAGCTAACCAGCTCATCAGCACCACAGACCTGTGAGTGTGTAAGACACTCCAACTAATCTGTTCTACTACGTATGTGCAAAAAAAAAAAAAAGATCCAGCTCTGCAGGCGAGGCGGCAGTTTTTTTCGTATTTTTAGGAGTTTACATCAAGTAGGAATTTGGGAATATGACAACATACCAGCAAATATATACTCATGTGCACTCACACACACACACACACACACACACACACACACACACACACACACACACACACACACACACACACACACACACACACACACACACACACACACACACACACACACACAAAGAGCTGTAATTACACTATTACACCATACAAAGGAAAGTAGTGGAAAACCCAGAGAAGAAGCAGAAAGAGAGGTGTAAATAGAAAAGTGGTGACTCACATTCTTGTGGCTACACACTAGCCACACACACACACACACACACACACACACACACACACACACACACACACACACACACACACACACACACACACACACACACACACACACACTGAGAGAGAAAGAGTCAAAAACACAGGGTTCAGCCACATGAAGCCAGAGGAAGCAATGTGTGTGTTTGCGTCTTTTCGTCTGAGTGTGGTGACAGAGTAGGATGAGTAAAGCTCTATTTGCCGTCACTGATGTTATAGTTACTGGAGCTGTTATCAAAAAAGGTTCGTTATGTGCTTTAAATAAATGAACACTGTGACACACGGTCTCTCCCAGCCATTAATCACTCTGTGTTCTGCTACACTGTCCTATAATAGGTTCAGGGAGTGATGCTGTTCCCCAGGATGTGGCTCAGAGGAAACTTGTTTCCTTGTTTGCTCAAAGTTTAGAGGCTCTTTTTAATTTGCTAAAACATACAAAGTTTTCAGTGCCCCTTTATATCCAAGAATGAGTTTCTAAATCGCAGGACAACATCGTTCTTTCTTGTTTGTCACTGTCCCGCCAAACATTAATGACGTCAGCGCCAAGTTCTTTTTCTTATACATACTTCAATTAGCGCTATAACTAATGCTTACCTTCATTATTGATTAATCTGACTATTCATTTCTTAATTCAATACACTTTAATTCCAATGAGATTATTTCCAATGTCTTGTTTTGTCCAACTAAGAATCCAAAATCCAATGATATTAGTTTTGCAATGATATAAAACAAAGTAAAGGATGACATTTTTGAATTGGAGAAGCTGAAAAAGCTAATGTTGTCATTTGTGCTTTAAAAAATACTCAAATAATTATTTGATGATCAAAAACGTGTAATTCAAAAAGTAGTTAATAATAATTACTTTTCTGTCAATCAACTAATCAACTGCACACTGCTAATTTAAATGACGTAAAGCAAAAGTTATTCATTTGAAGAAATCCTTCCATGTAGCGTTGAGTTGTCCTCTTAAAGTGAGTAAAAGATCTGACTAATGGAGTGAGTTTACTTCAAAAACGACTTCTTTCAAGAAGTTTCATTAAACATGTTTTTACTATCTAGATTCTTGTATATTTTCATGTTAACGTGTAAGTTGATGATTCGTTCACAGGTATCAGCGTACGGAGTCAGAAAATCCTGGAAGTCTAAAAACTCCATGGAAGTAAAATAATGCCAAGAGTATGACAGAAAATAAACTCACACAAGAAAGAGTTTTTCCAAGGATTAACGCTTCCACAATAAATTGTGTTTTATGGTCATTGCGGTGTCAACTTTCCACATAAACTGTCTGCGAAAGACTGCAATTTTTCACTTTTAATATAGTATCATTGTTTTCAATTAAAATCCGTCTGTAGACTCGATTTTGTCCAATATGGCCCATGCTGTTAACTCTCTGGCCAATCAGACAAAGGCCCTCCCCATTATGCAGGTGGTTTCATTTCCATTGCTGCCGTTTTGATGCTCAACATCTGACTACTGACGTGCACTTCATAAAGTTTAAACCAAATGTTCCCTTTCTCACACCTCCATTCCAGAAACCCACAACACACACACACACACACACACACACACACACACACACACACACACACACACACACACACACACACACACACACACACACACATCTCACTACTAGAGAGTCATCCAGGGGCCAACCTCATTACCCAATGCACAGGTGCCGGGAGTCTATTCTGGATGGACGCAGACCAGACCAAGCTTTCGTTTTATACATGAACATATGTAAACCCCCCCACAAACACACACAAAAATACACACACTTTCTTCTACACACCTCAGAGCCACTGGGGCTGAACTCTGTGGTTAATGACTTTCCCACCCACTACACAGCAGGCACATGCTGAAGCCGTTAACGATAAGTGGCTTTTCGAACTTGGTAACGTCCTAATGTCCCCGTTAATCACATTCCTCACTACAAAGGCCACAGAACATGGGCAAGCGATTTCCCTGGGATGAGTACTTTTGTCAACTACTATAAACCAGTAACCTTCCCTTTTTTCAGGGTACCTTTGGCCCTCTGAGTTCTAACACAGGGCAATTTCAATCCGAGCAACATCAAAACATTCGTTCAAAACATTCCTGAAGAAAAACCATGTTGGAAACAACGCATTGTTTTAGGTGAGATCCCGCAGTTTCTTCTGGTAAGGCAGTAAGGGCTCCACTGTGCTCTTGCTGTTTTGCATTACAACACCTCGAAGTCTGATTGAAAATATCTGCACAATATGGCATTGAGTGGCCATTAATTCTGTAAAGACTCTTAAAAAGGAAAGATTTTTTTTAAAGATTTGGATGAAAGCCATAAAATTGTAATGATTACATAATGTAGCAATATCAGTGGGGCCTTTTCATCAATCATACAAAATAAATATTATTTTATGTGATGTTTTAATGTTTTGATGAAGTTTAATGGCCCAATTTGGAGTTAATGTTAATGTCTGTGGCTAACTGCACAACTGGGAACAGTTTCAGAAACGTATGCACTGTAGCTGCTTCTGCTTCACTGAGGTCATCATGTCAGCGGATTATGAGCAGATTATTTATTAGGCCTATCAATTTGACACCTGACTGCACCTGATTGATTCAAGATGATCATGCCTGAACCTCATTTCAGTTAATTCCACCCTTCAATACCCCCCCTGTGTAATATTTTAGGGAGATAGGTCAGTCTGAATATGAAAGTAAACATATTAGTTAAAATAATAAAATAGCATTACGCAAAATCAAACAAACACGATTTATAGTGACCCCATTGGACTATATGGAATGATGCTGATAGAGATGCATTAACCAGTATGTTGTCAACAACATTAAGCAATCACGGCAGGTGGCCTGTACAAATATCAGTAATCCACCTGAAGAAACAATGTAGGGTAAAAAAAAATATAATATATATATATATATATTTTGTAGAGACACTGGTTGACACATTGACCGGTCATATTTGAACCAGAGGATCGGTTAACACTGTTCAATAAGGGACAAGGTGGTGGTAGGTACCTGGAGGTGCCTGAAGGCAGCAGTCAGCTGAGTCATGTGCAGAGTGAGGCACCTGGACGTGCATCTTGCGCTGCCGATCTTCTCCTGAACGTCCTCCTGCTCCGGTGAACTCCTGCGGGCACCAGTCACCGCCAGCAGCGCGCACAGGAGCACAAAAGCGGAGCGACAGACGGACATCACACCGACGAAAGAAAACGAGTTAAAGGAACGCACGAGTTACACGGTACACTTTCTTTCCTCGTGTCCCTAATCGTCAACGTCTTGCTCTCGCGAACCTTTGCGATCAGAATGAAAACATCTGAGCGCTGCTGCTGTGTGCGCGCACTGAGCAGTGAGTGGCTCCCCCCCGCGGACACTCCCACCACCGGTACAAGTTTTTTTAACTTTAGTGTCCTTATCATCATCATCATCATCATCATCATCATCATCATCACAGCCTATTTGTTTTGATTCACTTCCTCCTCCAGTGAGTCTGTCAATTATCATCACCATCACTCAAAACTATCACTCCCATCACCTGAAAGCATTCAGCTCATATTATGATTATCATCATCAGATTCAAATGTACCTCGCTCACCTTCATCATCATTCCTTTGGTTATATGCCATTGCATCATTGGTGCTTATGCAACATCCCATCATCAAGTCAACATTAACCTTCACCACTCCCTTACTTTCACTCTCGCTCACTCACTTACTCACTTTGAACCTGTGCACATAATAGTTACCCTGCATGTCAACATTATCCTCACCGCCATCAAGCATCACCGTCACCTTCATCATCATCATCATCATCATCATCATCATCATCACCATCATCATCATCGTCATCACAGGTGCATATGCAGCAGGCTCTTGTTGGTCAGCACCACAGTGCTAGGAGACATAGACCTTGTTTTGGCATGTTACTGTAAACAAAGTGCAGGTGTAATCAATTAAATTAACAATGGCCGAGTTCCATTAAGCTGCTCCAGTTCCAAATCTTGGTATTGTTCATGCAGGCTCACTGTCACTCTTTTATGACTTGACCTTTTACTTTTTATTTCTGTCTTCCCCTCTTCAGAATTATTCATTATCCCCACCCCATCATCATTATCATCATCACCACCATGACAACCATAATAACCACGATAACCCTGCTTACAAGCTAATAACCAATACTGTACAATAATCCTATTTTCTCTTGTTTCACTGATGGTCAAGCAATTATGCATCATCATCATCATCATCATGTTCATTATCTTTGTTCTCCTCTTTTTCATTATCATCCTAACCTCCAACATAAAGTTGGTCTTAATATCTTCATTATCATCATTATCAAGGTTATCGTCATTACATCAGCATTTTCAGCGTCGCTGCCTCACTTTCACCTTCATCATCATGCATATTTTCTCCTGCCTCACTTTCACCTTCATCATCATGCATATTTTCTCCTGCCTCACTTTATCATCCCAAACTTCATCTTTTTCATCATCCACAACATCATCATCATCATCACAAATAAACAGATTTGCTTACATCAGCTATTTACTCAGTGGAATATAAGGAACACTTTGTTAAAAATCAAAAAGGTGCTATTAATAGATTCAACATGCAAAGATGCAGTGAGTGCAGTGAAGCCAGAGAAGGCATTTATGGCCTAATGGTTTGCATGGCAGGCTATTGTACTGGGCCTATTAACACTTTTACTCGGTTAGTATTCTGAACAACAAACACCCCTTTATAGTCTGGGAATTCTCTCTGGTAATTATTAGAACAGACTAATTACAGAGCATTTATTTATGGCAGAGAGACCTGAAGCATGTGTTGAGGTAGGTGTCTGTCACAGAGCCAGTCAGTGTGTTAGTCACCACTTTTCAACAGCAACTGCAGAGCCAAATGTGGTTTATTAGATCCAGGGCCAAGTCAAGATGTTTAGGACACATGGTTGAAAGCCCTTTTTGTTTACATGAAAGACTGTAACCCAGCAGAGGAGTCATCTCTGCTGGCCATGAGATGTAAAAAGAATCACCTACGTTTTGATTTAGGGGAAATGGAAATGTATAAATATTTAGTACGTACTGGCAGGACTGTTCTTTGCCCTGCAGTTTAAACCAGCCTTGATTTTGTCCTCATATAGAAAGAACTGCATACTGTAGGTATAATAACAAGAAAAGTGATGTAGAATCGTTCTGGTTGATTAACCCTCAAAAAAATATAAAGATATTGGTAGAGCTGTAACTAATGATTATTATTATTTTTTGATTGAAAGTGCCAAAAAGCCAGATCTGGCCGTTATAATTCCCTGCAGCCCAAAGTGAAGCTTTTAAGCAGCTTGTTTTATTCAAAGCAAAAAGGACCAAAGTTTATGACAAAGATCAACATCAAATTCTGACATCTGAGAATCCTGAACCAGCCAATGTTTGCCATTCTTGCTTGAAAAACGAAAAGACAATTAACTATAGACCAACTCGCAACAAGATCACACCAGCAACCGTGCAAAATCTGGCCGGCGGCCTAAAGTTGGGGGGCTAGATCCCATTCCCCACTTCTTACCCCCTACACCCATCTTCGACCTCTGCCTCAATTTGATCTAAACTAAACACCTGTAAAGATGTTTGACTGCATCTTGCATGGCTGCGACTGTACCACCGTGACAACATTTGTTCACAGACAGACAGAAGGTCATATTAACACTTGGCAAAGTACTCAAACCCACTTCTGTGGTAATCAATTGTAAAAAAAGTCTATTGATAGTCTGTTGAGCCACTAATTGATAACTGACAAATTGCAGCTTTAAAGATTTAAAGATATGCAATATGTACTTGTGACCCCTCATTATGGGCTATGGACTTATGTTCAACCAAATAATGATATTTCCTCTGGGATTCCTTCATCTGAAGGACTTTTACAGGCCTAAACGTATAAAAGTTTAACAAATCAGGAAAAAAATGCACACAATTTTGTATAACAGATGTGCTTTTTTATTTGTATTCTTCCTTATTTCCCATAATCATTCTGTTACCCCTTGTGATTTATCTTGGGATCATCATGGCCCCCAGATTGGGAACCACTACTAATACAGCAAGACCTGATCAAAACTGCATCGCTAGTACAAGTGAGACAAATATATAAAGTTAGAATGAGAGACAAAATGTGAATAAGTGATGTGCAGTGAAGTCGAACACGTAGTCACTGTGTTTAAAGTATGTGTGTGTGTGTGTGTGTGTGTGTGTGTGTGTGTGTGTGTGTGTGTGTGTGTGTGTGTGTGTGTGTGTGTGTGTGTGTGTGTGTGTGTGTGTGTGTTCACTTGACCTCAGAGGAACTATGCAGTCCTTAAATCAGAAAGCATGGAATCAATTCTTGCATGGACACCTACTTTTTCTCTCTCTCTTTCACACACGCACACACGCACACACAGTAGTTGCCCATTATTTATTCAACAAAAATAATATTTTCATATTTTCATTAAACACACTGCTCAGGTTTCTGAATAAACCAATAGCCGAGCAAAGACCCTCCCCAACACCCCAACACATACTCAAACATCACATAGTTTCACACACACACGCACACACACACACACACACACAGAAGCATTCACCATCTGGCCAAATCTATTCATTGATTAAAGCCAAATGTCTTTGAATTTCATGGAAAGTGAGAGAAACACAAAAAGGAACAAAGAGATCGAGAAACAGAGTGATAGAGACAGAAAAACAGAAAGAAAGAGGGACATACGGACAGAGGGTCATTAATGGGCCAGAATCTCAGGTCTTAATCAGTCAGTAGAAATCATCTAGAAGGTGAATAAATGATCAATCAATTATTTATTTTTTTAACTCGATTTTCAACCTGATTTTACTAAATTCATACCTCTAGCAAGCAAGTTCTAGCCTGGCTTCAGACCTCTTAATCAATGCCTGCTATCCTATTATTTCAGCAATCTATCTATATTTACGCTGGAAATCTCAAGTCTATACATTAATTAGTGAATACACTGACCTTGTTTTATTTATTTAACATATTTAACAAAACTTTTTTTAAATATCATAGAGACAAGCTGATAAAACAAGTTGAAAGGTTTGCTTCCACACAGTATCTCGCTCATGTCATGGACTATAAAAAAACTGTAGTGGAAAGAAAATGTCAAAACTTTGAACTATTCATATTTCAAGTGATTTACAATGGCATACAGACTTAAAAAAAAGGATTTGGAATAATCTTTACCTTTACATGTAAACAGACTGTGATGTAGTTTTATTTCTTATATTTTACTGCTTTAGCCTATTTGTTTGTATAATTGGTGAAACAATGTTTTCGCAAACTTGAACTTTTCTGTAATAATATGTTGAGTGATTTTTTTACAGTTTGGTAAATCTGTATATGCGCCCCAAAAAAATGTTCACCTCGTTTTGGGGAGCTCAATGAGAACTCAGACTTATAAAGTTTTTGTTGAAAAAAGAATATCATGCATGTGATTTTGTAAAATGTATCTGGACTTCAGATGGTGGGTTTTTAAAGGCTCATTCTTGTGTTGTATTGAGCAAAATTATCTAATGTGACTGTTTAGATCAAAAGCATAAATTAAAGTGAAGGTTTTTTGTATTTCTCCACCATAATATTATTTCTAGCATTGTGGAATCAAATAAGCAGAACACACATTTTAACAGTTAAATTAATAAAAGCTGGTTTTGTCAAGTATGTGTGAGTCGGTTTTGTGTGGAGTGATAGTGTTCTAATTCACTAAGAATAATGGCTTTTCATGTTAACAGAGAAGCTTGAGTTTCAATATTTGTGTTAATAAGGGAAGCTATAGTACCAAATGTAACCCCTGTGATGATGACATTTTATGAAGTGGTCTGTTGGACGTCAGACTTCTGGACCTTCATCACAACGCACCACATAAACACATCCTATCACAACTAAACCCAATAGAATTAACCGTCTCTATGAACAACAAAACAAAGCTGTTTCCAATTTTTACAAAAACAATCTTTATGTGTTTAACATGTCACTGATCTAATCCAAACTGTCATCTACTAAATCCCAATACATTTAACTGTTTCCGTCACAATGCCTACATGTTGTTATTATTCCTGTCCCAGATTATTGGAGCGGTCATATATTATTCCCTACAGCTGGTAATACTCACTGTTCATCTGTTAGTCGTCTGATCTCTGTCACCGTCAAAGTCTTCAACAGAACTGTTTCTCAAGCCATGGTCCAGGGACCCAAAGGTGGCCCACTGTGAATGCTTACAGTCAGTGTGCATATCAAGAGCAAAGGAAGGCAGGGTGTTTCTGAATGGAGCTACAGTGTCACTATGTGGCATGTTACAGCAATTGTTGTTTCAGTGTTGGTTTAATAAAGGACCATGCTGTATAAATGTAAGGTTTCAGGGAGTTAATTTTAACTTTTAATTTAAACCTTACTTTGAAGGTGAGCTTTTTGAAAACTCTATAAGCATTAAAAGGAAATATGGGGATCGTTTGCAATGTTGTTATCACATAGCACACCACACAGTTATCACTGACAGAGTAGCAGTGTTTTCTCTCTGTGTATGATTGAACACAATATTTCAGGGAAAATATGTCACTCATATCAAACCAAATGTTCAGGAATTATCAGCCTCACGTGACTCAATGGAAACTATTATAAATGATTTTTAAAAGTTGTTTTGCTGACGGATAGACAGTTTCTCCTCTCCAGATAATTATTTGTGTAACCTATATCCATTCTTTCCGTCAGTGCACAGCAGATCAACTGACCATGTACACCTTTTTATTGTGTATTTGGGCAAGAATACAGTTCAACAACACAATACCGTTAAAAAAAACGTAAGCAGATTACTTGTATTTTTTTGTTGTTTTTATTAATACATTTAAAAGATTCAATGTAAAATCCACACTATCCAACAGGCTGACATTCTGCTGAATTGCTGTACATCTAGTCTGGTTGTAATGCTCTAAAATGTAACAATGTGAGTGGGAAACTATTCTCTCAACATCTGTACAGATTTCAAATGTTATGTAACCTTGGTGAAAAGAATGTTTGTGTAAAGAGGACAAGATAACCTACTCAGCCACAACACTGACTCCCAAATAACCTTGGGCTGTCTACTCCCCCGTCAAGACTGCCTTTGTGTTTCTCTTCAGAGGACTCACATACTCGCCTGCTGTGGGTTTCTTCTACTACAGAACTAATATTCTTTATTTCTCACTAGATCGAGTCTCACTCCAGTCCAGTCCCTGGCGGTAATGTAGCAGCACGAAGAAGAAATAGTCGTAGAAGAAGAAAGACCCGGAAGCGCAGCAGTTGTTTATGGAAACTGCCAGATTAGAGTCACATACATTGGCTGTATATTACACATTTATTCCCAATAGACGGGCTTTATGCCACTCAGTTCGTGTACCGCAACGTTTCAGGCAACAAAGAAGACAGTTTGCTGCAGGTTTGTGTTTATTTTTCAACGATGACTTTCAGCTTTTGGTTGTGTGTTGTGTATCTAGCATTCAGCTCAAAACGTCTATAGTGCTTAGAGATAGCTATTCTATTGTTTTACATTATATACAGTACCAGTCAAATGTTTGGACACACCTTCTCATTCAATGGTTTTTCTTTATTTTTATTTTTATTTTTTTCTACATTGTAGATTAATATTGAAGACATCCAAACTATGAAGGAACACATGAGGAATTATGTGGTAAACAAACAAATGCTCAACAAACCAGAATATGTTTTATATTTTAGATTCTTCAAAGTAGTTGAATGAGAATTAGTGTCCAAACTTCTGACTGGTACTGTACATGAGTTGAATATAGGTTTACCAAAACTTAAGATGTGAGCTAGTCAAGTTTGTGTCACTACACATTGTTTATGTAATAAACAACTGGTTTGAATGGATGTCATTGACTTGGATGACGTTACCAGTTACAGCCACAGGAGAGACGTAAACTTGGTCTAATCAGTTTGTATGAAACATTATGAAATGTGTTTGTAGATAAAGCGTCTAATCATGTGACCCTAGATAGATAGATAGATAGATAGATAGATAGATAGATAGATAGATAGATAGATAGATAGATAGATATTTTTTTATTTTCGTGTCATGCACAAAAACGTGCCCAACCCTCATGGGTTTACAAGACACCAACAATACTTATATTGTTGTTATATAATTATACTAATATAAAGGGATATTTCCATTTTATATTTGTAGTTCCTCATTAAAATATTATGTGTATTATTATATGTATTTCTAGTTCTATTTATGTTAAGAGGCAAATAAGGTGCTTAGTTGAAGATCAAAATGGATTGTTGTGTAATGTGTAAGGATGATGCATAGTCACTGAAGACCTGCTTTTCAAAATTACGTTTATAGGAAAATGTCTAAAATATCAAAGAAGAGAAAGCACAAGAAGTCGTCCTCAAGTGAAGAAGATGAAAAGGTAAGAAGGGATTCTACAGTTGTTTTGTTGCTAGGTACTGTCTATATGGATACACTCCTCTGTTTCAATGCATGTTATTTTATGTCATGATATCAATACATATTGTGATATAATATCAACATAAATTTGTGGAAAACCCCTCGAACAGTTGTTCAGGAATAAAGTAACCGATCAGGAATGTCTGTTTTTGATTGGTGTAGCAGATATCGGACAAATCAAAGTGCTTCGTCAAAGTCATGCAAAAAAAACAAAAAAACAGTCAAAGACTACAAATAGAGATATTACAGGGTTAGCTACCACAATATAGACGGTATGGCAAAATCTCTTACTGTAGACAGTAGGTCTGCAAGTAAAGTTTCATTATAAATGAATCTGAAAATGATGTTTGCGATTAATCATTTTGTCTATAAAGTGTCACATCACAGTTTCCTAAAGAAGAAATAGACATATATTGATTGTTTGTCCAACAAAATAGTCCAAAACCCATAGAGATATTTGAAAACCTGGAACCAGCAAATATTTGAAAACCTGGAACCAGCAAATATTTTTTTTATTAATAATTTTCTGGTGTGCAAAATAAATGTAATTTTTTTCCCCCATGTTTTCAGTCATCCAAGGAACGAGATACTATGAAGAATTACAAAAGTGGCAAGAAGAAGCAATATGTAAACAGTCAGGAGAGGTAAGATACATTATACTTGACTTTAACAACAAACATATGTTGATATTGTGATGGAAATCTTAGAGCTAGTTCCCTCGAGACAAAAGAAGTTTCAGCAGACCCAGATGTCTTAAGCAGCAACATTTATTGAAGCTTGATCGAGGAGAACAGGGAAACACCACGTGTGAATCACAGCGTACAGCTACCCAATGCTGAAGATGGTGTCCTTGAGCACAGTATTTAACCTTCCCCAGACCAGTTAAATCCGGCTTTATCCAAATAGGGTTATTTCTACATCAGCCTGGCATGTGTGAGGATTCTATTGGATATAAGATCTAAACAAGGAAATACATCTACCTTTGCTGTGCTAGAAGCAGCATAGCCTATGTACAGTCTGTCTTATCCAGCGTCTCCAACCAGGCGCCAGCCTGTTGAGTCCAAACCGAATATAGAAGTTTTCTAGCTGACCTTGGCCTACCAGTCGCCATAGCCAGCTGGGCCTTATCAGGGTGAGGCAGGCGAAGAGAGACAGACAGTTGACCTGATCTGTGAAGCCCTGTCTTAAGTTACCTTTAACCTACATGAGGGAAGTTTAACATACAATAAGGAAAATTCCTACACAGATATTATGTAGTTGAATATCATCACTTAATTAATTTGTTTGTTTATTATCTCTGAGTGTGATATTTCTTCTGTTCTTCTACATGTAGCGGTGCAGCAAAACAGGAAAAGTGTGCTTTGCCTACCGGTAAAGATGTTTCCCAAAGCACCCGCCCCATCAAAAGGCCTGTCTACAGAATGTCAAAAACACAATCAACAGACCAGAAACCTGCTTATAAGCAAGAAGAACGTACAAAACCAAAACATGATATTTCAAGTAAAGACATTACTGTCAGTAGGTGTAAGACTGTGGAAAGGGAACCCTCCAAACCCTCGAAAAATGCAAGTACAGTTCCTCAGAGGAGAGAGAAGACATCTAAAGGCAGCACGGATAAAAAGTCTACCCAGAGTAGCACATCCAAATTAATGAAGCAGCAAATGAGTCCCAGTTTGGTTTCTGCTGAACAGAAGGAACAGAGGCAGGATGTACTGAAGAAGAAGTGCAGAGCTGAGGAACCACCAAGGACTGGAAATGAAAGACACACTGTCACAACCAGAGAACCAAGCAAAGCCTCCTCTGTCTCTAAGGATTCTTCATGTGAGAAGAGAAGAGAACTGTTCAAGAAGATGTGTCAAAGGCATCAAGAAAATAAGGCCAAAAGGAGCCCCTGTACAGAGGCAAAAACTCCCTCTGTCTCTACCTCAAAGAATTCCTCCACTTCCTCCAAGCAGTCTACCTCAGTTAATAGCTCAAATGTGGTGAAAAATGTCAGAACCATCCCAGGGAATGTCACATCGATGTCATATAAGACAGTCAAATCATCATCTGCTGAGGTACAAATAGGCTATCATCCATCACTTCTGCCTATTCGGTTTAAGATATCAAAAAAGGTTCAACCAAGACCAGTAGATTGCACCCGTAACAATAATGGTGCAAGTGTTTCTAACAGAAATCTCAAGCTTGGGACTGAGCCTTCAGACTCTGGGGCCTCGAGAAGCAAAGCCACGCAGGAAACTGTCCAAAGAGCTCCCTGCTGTTTGGATGTTACACCTAGTTCTTCATCTGAAGGGCAAGATAAGAGGTCATATTCGTCAGGTCAACCCCCATCTATGTCTCATACAGTCACCGAGCCGTGGTATGACCAGGTAATATAAAACAATATTAATTTAATCTGAACAAGTCAATGTTTGTTTTACATTTATTTACTTTTCTTTATAATTTATTCACACAGAAACATTTTTAAATGAAACCATTTTGTCAACTAGTATATTGAAATTACATCCACATTATGTTTTTAAATGATTTATAATGGAAAGGGGGCATTTGTATTTTATTTGTTTTCTAAAATGTGTTTTTCTGTAGATGCAAGTGGTTGAAGAGCTTCATCTTGCCCGCTCTGAGAAGCGATTGGAGGTGAACGTATTGCAAAGCTATGGGGAACTCACGTGTATGGACATAGACCCTCCAGAAGAGGGAGCTGCAGACACACACTGTACGTTTTATTGTTTAATTGAGAGACGCTTGAAATTGTGTGCACTGATCGTAGTGTAAATATAAACTCTCTGTGGAAAGAAGACTCAAATGACCACATAGAGGCACTATAAGTTGAGTTTAATAGTGTTAGCCTTATGATGGCCTCATTTATTGTGATTAACATGAAATATGATACATATTTGATTTACTTTTGCCTCAGAATGACACATGAAATGATTATATACCAAATATTATGTGTCAATTTACATTAAAGCAAGATTGAAGATATTCAAAAGAATAAAGCTTAAAGGTAAAGAGTAACCCCACATAAGATGCCAAGATGATAATAGTGCCATGTAAAACATGAGATCACAGAACAAAGTCATCACAAAATTCTGTTAATGAAAGAAAAAATTCTAATCCATCCAATTTTATTTTATTTTATTCTGTTGTTTACTTTTGACAATGAACAACTAACAATTTTACTATATATGAACTTGCTTTTTACAGGTAAACAACCTCCGCAGCAAGACCTGATCCTTGTTTTGGACACCAACATTCTCCTCAGTCACCTGGATTATGTGGAAAAGATCAAATCTCTCAGTCTTGGAGGTGTTTATAATGATTTAGTACTTGATGATGCAACATGCCATTATAAAAAGTATCCAGTTAGTTTTCACTCCCAAGTTTTTCCAGTTGTGATCCAATTGCTAGAAGTTCTTCTGCAGCAGTGACTTAGCTATTATTGTACATCCTCAACAGATGTCCCCACCTTCTAAACAGATCTCCAGTTCAAAGGCCAAATACATGTTTAACTGTCCTTGGCCCTTTTTGTTTCATTTTGTAGTTGCCCTTATTCCTTGCCCTTACATTTTCCAGATCATTTTAATTAATTTCATAATATTTTATGGCCAATGAACATGTCAAGTCCTTATACAGTGATTGTAGCACACTTGAGGAGCAGGAAGATAATCTAAGTTTTTAAAGAGAAGACCACTCTAACAAGCATCTGCTCACAAAACCTTCATCACACAATCAATAAATAAAAAGGACATTATTGTTGGGGCATTATCATAAAAAACATACTCCGATAAACTATGATACCTATTTTTTTCTAGTTATAATAATGAAAATGCACTAATGTTATGAAATATGGAATTATCAATACTTGCTTTCTTCCCACTTCATGTTCTCTTAGCCCTGGGCGTCCCTATAGTCCTGATCCCCTGGGTGGTGCTTCAGGAGCTGGATTCCCTAAAAAGGGGGAAAGGCATGTCAGGTTCTGTGGCGCACCTGGCAACTCCTGCCATCTCGTACATTTACAACTCTTTGAAGAATCGGGAACCTCACCTGTGGGGGCAGTCTATGCAGCAGGCCTCTGAGAGCAGCAGTGAGTGTTCATTTAAGGAAAATATGGGAATTTTCTGCGCATTGAAAGTAGTACAAATTTATGTCAACCAAGTACGCAAACTAAAAGTTAAGAGTGGTTATTGTCTCCATAAGCTGTCCATGTGCACATGTCAGATTTCTACAGGGAACTGTTGGCTGTTATCTTAGACAGAAACATTAAGGCTGAGCAGGCTAATATAAATGTCACCCTTGGTTACAAAAGAGCACACATAAACAAGACAGAAATTGCAGTCAAAGAAAAAGCACTTTTTAATTTATTTTTCACATCAACAATCCAATCCTTGTTTAATTTTTGTTGCAGTTAAAGCCAATATTTTGGAAGTATATTATTGAGCGTGGTACAGTGTTTCAGGTGTTTATTAAAGGCTCTATCCCATAATTAACTTAACTACTGACACTATTGCATTATGCACATATATAGAGCTTTTCCACCTTTACACTAAGTTGTTACAGTTATTACACACAGCTTCAGAGCTGCCATGCATCCATGCCCAACACTAACACAAACACTAGGTGGCACTATCACTAAGCTAGTCCTCCAGAATTCATCATCATTGCACATGTTGTGAATCTCAAGGGCAGGTTTCACCCTTGCATAAGGTAACCCACTTCTTAGCTGTATATATTATTGATCAATTGTTTTCTTCAACAGTGCTGTAAGGTTCTCTTCTAAAAGATGTGTGATAAAGGAGATTTAGCAGAGATTTTGTTTACTATTTAGGAGCATACAAGCAATTAGTGCATTTCTTGAAATCGCCATCTTGTGTTCTTCCTCTTTGAATCTTACACCTTGTCTTGACACCCTGTTGTACAGTGTGGTAACACGCTAACCATGAGCTATCATTGTACTGAATTAAACATGTCTCTTATACAGACTGTCATGTTTTTTTCTCTGTCACTCTTGTCTTTTTCTTCCACTCCCTTCCCCTCTCTCTTTGTGCATCCTTGTCCCCAGATGGTCTGAATGCTGAGAATAATGATGACAGGGTGCTGCAGTGCTGCCTGCAATACCAGAGTCTGTACCCAGAGTGTGCTCTCATTCTATGCACGTGAGTTCCCCCTCCCCCTATGGCATATAGTGCTGCTGCTGCAGAGTCTCTGTCCTCTGCAAATAATGCACATGCATGTGACTGAGAGTGGGCCCAGCCAGATAGTTCCAGTTCATGAGAGAGAGGGCCAGACAGAGTAATTGGGCAAGAATAGATGTGCTGAGCATGGAGAGTTTGGTTCAGGGATTTTTGGCTTGCATAGTGGGTGGCCATTGTATTGTTTCACCTTCTTTTTCCTTTTGACCTATTTACTCCAAATGATGTAACTGATCATTTTGCTAAATTAAAGTACAAAATGAGTGGGCAGGCATTCCATTATTGTTGCACAGCTACAGCTCAAATAATTCAGAATTTGATGCTAGCGACCAAACCTCTAGGCCGATTTAAGAAAAAAGAAAAGATGCATCTTATTGTTGTTTGTGTTATCACTGCTATGTAGACTTGCCAGATAGAAAAAAAAAACATGTTATCCTCTCTTTCCTCTCTAGTAATGATAAGAACCTATGCAGTAAGGCCCTTCTGAGTGGAGTGAAGGCCCTCAGTAAAAATGATTTGGAGGCAGAGATCGGAAAGTCCAGACGTGGCTTTCATCCGCCGCGAAACATTAAGAGTCCCATGCTGCCCCACGTCAGCCCTCACCTCTCATCACCAATGCAGAGCAGGAGCTATACACCAGCCCAGCCACACAGTCAAGAGAGAACAGGCCTTTCTGTGGAAGAGAAAGGTGAGCCAAGGATTAATGTGTACTTGTTGCAAAACAGGAAATGACTTGCCATTTTCCATCATGGTGTAATAGTTAACAGCACATACCATCCATGCACTTGCCATTTCTTCCCAGCCTTTCTAATTTCCATGTTTTATTTGCCTCACTTCAAGTCCATCTGAAGTAAGTGTTTAATTCATGTGGCAATTTAGCAGTTTTAACAAACACAAAATACTCACACTATAGGGTGTCTTTGTTGTGTAACAGCTGCCATATTACCTAGTGTGTATTTTGTGCTGCCATATGCTCCTGCTTGATCTCCTGCTGCAAATATATGCATATATTCTTTTGTAAAAAATGACTACTGTCCTGCATTATGGGTTTATTTAATGTGTCCACTTTTATGCATTATGTATGTATGTAACACAGTTAACAAGCGACTGAGCACAAATGAGGACGAAGAGAAGACAAAATGGAACCCCAGCAGTGTTTCTGAACTAGAGGACTGCCTGCGAGACGTGTTGTCCGATGTGTTAGAGGTGGAGATGAAGGCCGCTTATGAAGACCTCTGGCTAGAGGTAAAATTGTGAACTGGAATTTCACATTATCTTTTAGACTATATTTGAATTACTGTTTCTAAATGCATTTAAAACATGGGGAGCTAATATCTGGTATTCATGAAGGTATTAAAGGTGCGTATTTGGTTTAACTTAATCATTTTAGATCAGATAAATATGTTTTTGGTGGGAAATTATAGATCAAATATCCTCTTGTGAGCTATTCAAGAGTCTAGATAGGCCAGATTGACTGTTATTTTGAACATTGCAATCATTTTCATTTTTAATTTTGGTGATTTCTATTGTGGTTTCTTCTGTTAACAGATAGTTTACATAAAACCACCCTGGACTCTTAAAGATGTCTTGCAGTGTTTAAAAAAGCACTGGATTGCTGTTTTTGGGCAAGTTGTCCCACGGAGGAAGCTGCAAAATGTTTTAAACCTCATCGAATTCTTCAACTCAGGTATGTTGGTGGAAGAGGGTTAAGGGTCAACAGTCTTCTAGTCAGCCTACGTTTTTTAAATGTTTTTCTTTCTATGAACAAAAACACATTTGTTTTTTTACCCCAGGCAAAGGTTTCCAGTAAAGCCTTTGGGGATTTGTCTTGAATCTTGTTGCAACTATGACGACTATGAATTGTTCAAAGTTAACTTAACAATTCACACTATATATTGAATAACGTCCAATGTTCAATAAAAGCTAGTAAAGATATGATAAGACAAGGAAGATAATACATGAAACAGTTAACTGTGGATCATCTGGTCAGGTATATGTGTCTAAATGTTGGTTAATGTAAACACTCTTGTCTGTCTTGGCCATAGTCTAAACACTTAAGTACTCAGCGTGCAGTTGCAAACTTAATATGTAACTCAGTGAAAAAATTAACAATCTTTTCCTGTTGTTCAGACAAATATATCAAGCCTAGTTAGAACTGAGTTCTTGTTTTTAGCTGTGTTGCCATAAGCTATGATTTCTAATATTTTATTTAGCTTCTGTTGCTGGTATTTGGTGGGGCTTTATAACATCATACACTGTAGATGAAAACATTTGATGCCAGTTTCTCCAGAACAGATTTTAATCTTCCTTTGAATGTGAAATAAACTTGAGCTACTACATGATACATGATACATGAGCATAATATTTCATATCTGTGGAAACGACCCAGCTGAGCTCCCAGAGGTATCTTAATGCAAAAATATTCTTTATGCCACTGTAATAATTTAAATACTGCATTTGTTTCCTTTTATCCTTCTCCGGAGAGCCGGAGTTAAGATACTGAGTAAATCCCTCAGATAAAACACGTACTCCACTGGGGTATGACGTGGTCTGCCCTGCACTGCGCTACAACCCTACAGAACTACATACAGAATCAGGTCATCTGCTAAAAACAGGACACTAAAATGTGTGTCAGAAAGATGCTGAGTTGTCCACTGCAGCACTTCTTTCCCTGGATCTCATGACTCAATCTCATTACACTATGCTTACAGTGCTGTGTGTGTTGGTCTCATCCTCTCAATCATTCTCTCTATCAACCTGTGTGGGGGTGACTGCTACAACAGTGGCACAATGATTTTGATCCCTCCAAGAATGTTAATAGATGAGACAATGGAGTTTTTCCCCTTGCCCTGTGTATCCTTTATACACTAACATGATTCTGGGTTTCTTGGTACCACACAGCCTGGCTCTGTGCCAGGACTGTGAGAGTAGGGGGAGGAAGAGGAGGAAGGGAGGAGGAGGAGGAGGAAAGGAAGGAGGGATAAACTGTATGTGAGGCTAAGAACAAATCTTGTAGTGGAAAAGTACTGCCTGGTCTCCCTTAAGCAGGCTGTGAGCGTGCACGTGGTAAGTTGTAGCTACACTTGGGAGGACAGACCTTTTTACAGACTCCCAAAAAGTGACACAAGCAGAATTTTAAGGACATACCATGCAGGAATTGTTGTGTTCTATTTGTTAACACAACATTCAAAGTTGTCCCCTCCCCTCCCCGGCTCAAAAACAACAGAAGCGCACATCCCCTGACAGAAGTTAACAAAAAAACACAGCCCAGTACAGCACATGCAGCATCACACAGTGCTTTACTCTTTACCAGAGTAAAAGCCAGATCCACTGACATTCGCCTCACTATACTTCCATTGTTTCAATGTGTGTCCTCCATTTTCGTAGCTTCCTCGTGGATGCGTGCATGCAAATTAGTGGGGGCTACACACCCAGTACCCAAAAAGCTGACGCCAAGAATTGTCCTGAACACAGCAAAATGAAAAGAGAAGAGAAAATACAGGAAAAGGGCAGAGTCTCTGCAGAAACAGATGCTGCCACACACTTCTAGATGATTTGAAAGGGATTTATTTTGTATGAGTCGTTACATCGTTTTATTTTATACCTTTTAAGGCTTGAGTTAGATTTGCCTAGAAGTAAGTTAGGTCAGGGCTAGAGAATGGTTTCACCTGTCATAGGGATGATTTATGACGACACAGCCTGATACCACTACAGGTCCAAGTGATGGCTTAAAACATCATTTAGCATGAGTAATGTCTTTCCATAGGAATTCTCAACCACCTTCTGGCACATTTTAATGTGTATTGATAAACTTATGTTTACAATGACGGTTAGGATTATGGATAGGTATGTATCTGTTATGTTTAAAGTCCCAGTATGCCCCAAGGGAATTAATGTAAGACCGTACAATGCCCTTTTAAGTATTCAGTAACTCTAATGTCTCAAAACAGAGTTGGACATAAGACACAATCACACAAGTCCAGTCTGAGACTTGTTTTTGGTCACCTGGCTGTTTTGCTTTACATCTATCTATTCATAACAGTTATTATCAAAAGGCTGCAGACACAGAACATACTCATCATGAATGTATGTATACCTTCATATGTATCTACTGGCACACGTCTGATGGCTCATATCTATTCATCATGTGTTTACTCAGGTGAAACAGCAAACCGTAGCTCTACCTCAGCAGCCCTCCAAGAAGCTAAGGAGCTTGTGAAAGTGTTCCTGAAAAGCTCAAGACTTGTTCCCAATGCCATCTCCATAATGGACAACATTTACAACAAGCTACACCCGCAGGTCAGCTCATTTTGAAGTAGCACGCAATCACTAGTCCAACAATTTCCTCTTCTGTTCTGTTCAAAAAGTAAACGCCTTTTCTTGTACTGCACCCTCTGAATTGTGTTTTACATTGTGGTGGTTTGGAAGCACAGAAATACACAAAGATACCTGTTTCTGTGGTGTATTGTGTTTATATGAAGATAGCACTTGGGGGGGAATCTATTCTCTATTAGATTTGAAAGGGTTGATAATGATTACCAAAACTGTCATGACTCAGACAGCAGGAAGCATATTCATATTATACATTTTTCTTCTGTTCCTTTTTATTTGACACATTGCTGTTTGTTTGTGTGTGTAGTCAGAACCTCCACCCTGTGATGTTGTCATGAATGATAATGATGAAGAGAAACAACCCACGTCTGCTCAGGTCTCTCACCAGGAAGTGTGGGCCCTGTTTGAGAACATCTGGTCCTGTGTGTTTCAAATAAGGTGGGTGTATCAGGGATTAGACTGGTGCAGTGCTGGGATGATAATACTGTAGAGAACATTTGAGGATGATGTGTTTTTTTGTTTGTTTTTTTACATGTTCTTACAAAAGAATGCCTTGATTTTTTTTTTTGAAGGAACAAAACATTTCTGTACAGTGATCGAGGTCTCTTGCAGCGCTGCTGCTGATAGAAAGTGGAGAGGAAAATGAGGAGACAATTTCAAATAGCGAAAACAGCTCTTGAGAGGATGTTTATTTGGTTTTGTATCCCATTCCATGGGCCCCTTTGGTCATTTTTTTCTGTCCTGTTACAGCTTGGAAGTGTTCAAAGCTCTGGGCTTTGACCCTCACACCATGCAGAGACCTCAGCCGGCGGGAGGTCCTCCGCCACCACAGGACGCCTTGGTCTGTTTGCACAAACTCTCCTCCACGGTCTCACAGCTGCTCCAAGCCTTCAGCAGGTATGTAAGTCTGCTGTAAGTCTTAACATACCACTAGACATTCTGCTTCTCTACCTGTTGACTACTATGCCATCTATGTCAATTGTATATTCAGTCTACTCACTTTTATCATTCCGTGTTAAAGAGGCTATACTGTGGTTTTATATTAGCAATGAGTCACGTGACACCTTGTATGTGAAAGGAAGTCGATTGTGGTGAGGAACCCACAAAGAAGTAGCACCTGACTTTGCAGTTCCTCTCAGCTCTACAGAGCCTTATAGCACCTTTTAACCCACTGTTTTAGTTTGACAGCCTGCAATGTTTGCCCTCATAGTGTAGTGGTTTTCATTTTTTTGCAAAGTTGGCAGTTAGCTGGTGAACGTAGTGTCGCAAATAGCAGCCATACATCATATAGTTCCCTTGGGAGATGTTGGAGACTTTGCTGGGTGTGTAAATACAAACTATTTGCTCATACGTTTTCATATTAACTTAAAAGGTGATTATATGTCAGTGTTATATAGACATATATTATATGTCACATTTAGTTTCCGCTGCCCCCAAGTGTCAAAAAAATCTATTTTTGCAAAATGTAATTGGTCTTATCTACTCCTACTACTTTCTGTGCAGGTTTGCCCTGTTTACAAACGTTATACTTGTTTGCCATAGCAGTATCCATTATGCAAAATCCTTGGTGGGTTTAAAGAGCCTGGGCTCTAAAGCATGAGAACAAATTGAAGTCTAGAAATACATTTTGAGCAGGAGTTTGTGTTGCACCTCTGAATACCTCTCCCTAAGCTCCTTCCGTAACTATTGTAATCGATTTTCCTTGTCCCCACTTGTTCATGTTCTTTAATCTCTTAACCCTCCTTATGCCGTCACAGGTGTGTCTCACCTTTGTATTAACAGCCAGTCCTTCTGAGAAGCCCCTGTAAACTGTCCTTCACCTGTCCTTAACCAGCCTACTCCTTCCTGTGTCCTGGTTATATGTGTGTGTTGTATGCTCTCAGCTCTCATGCACTATTCGGCATGTAAAGTTAATCAGCTTGACCTTGTAGCTTTGCCTTATCACCTTTACCGTGACGCAACAGACAGCGCTACACTGTAGCACAGTGCAGTTTCTCACAGTGCCTTCCAAAAGAAAAATGCTAACAGTTCTCCCTGATATTTATTCACTTCCTGTAGGCTTTCCTTGTGTATGCTTAGGCCGTCAGTGGGATCTGAAAATAATTGCACTTGCTTACATTTCACACAGATTTGCACACATGTCAGAATGGTTATCACAAAGGGGAAAGAAGTTGATTGAATCTTTAGTTGAGTGCAATGAGAATTTTCCACAATAAAGAATTGATGCCATTGCAAAACAACATATCAGTGGGGTCTTTATGGGTTTTGTGCTCTTGTTCTGTCTTCTTTCATAATATCACCATGTGTCTCAAGATGACATCAGTTGCTTGCAGTCACATCCTTCAACTTGTTTCCCATTAAGTTGGTGAGGATTCGCATTGCTGTCATGGCAGGTGCAAGAAGACATCCCACAGTTTAGAACTCTTTCAGCTCCATTAATACAATATAACTGCTTTACAAAGATTGCTGGACTTTAATTATGAAGTTGCTCAAATCTTAACAATATATCTCTCCTATTTATAATTGTTTACAGTCTCTTATACACACATCCCAACATCACACAAATATAAGGTCCAGTTAGGAGTCAGTGAATTATTTATTTCCCGGATGGGATTCACGGTGACATTTTGGCCTCTTTCATGGAAAATCAACTCTTGACATCCAAAAGGGCAAAGTGTCGATTGATCCCTCTGTTTCATCCACGTTTCACCCTGAACTCCTACTGTGTACACTTTAGGTATCAGGTACTAGTGTAGAACACTTTTCCTTTGACTGTGATATGTGCCGAAAATGTAATCATGAAATCAGAAATCAAATTGAACATTTGCTGAAGTTTCACTTTTTAGTTTAAGCTGTACATCAGCCAAGACAATTGATTTGAGATGTCAGTTCTTACCTACCACACATTGCAGTTAAATGGCTGTGCTTCTTACTTACTTCTGCCATCCCAGTTTGTTCATTCTAACCATAAAACACATGATGCTATGTTTCCAGGCTTGCTTTATTTATTGTGCTATGTGTCTGCACTCTGCGGTGCTCTGTTTAGTTATCTCTCGGTCGCATGTGCTGCCCTTTAAATCTGTTTCATGTTGCTTCAATATTTCTAATAGTGCAGAGGCCGTACAACCAATTAAAAATGTTGATAAGAATTTGGAAAATAATGTTTTTAACTACAAGGGTGTTCCAGTAAAGGAAGATGATGATGTGTTTTCTCCACTCAGTGGCTATAAAACAGACAAAACAGCCCTCTCAGATTATAGCCCACTAAACTCAGTATGTGTCATAAAGTATGTGTCCCAAGTGCACTTTATTACCACTTTAAGCATCTCGGCCCTCTATAGCTCACCTGTTTAGTGTTTTTGCCAATATACGACAATATAGTGGTACTTCATTACCAGATGTTTTCTCATTTTTGGAAGGTGTGTGTTTTGATTTAATTTCCTGTTGACGATGTCATGTGACAGACAGTACACCTGTAGCTTCTTAAGTAGGACTTTGTTTGATGTTAATCAGTCTCAAGAGGAGAAGTGTCCTCAAAGCATCACTCAGTAATATTGATGGCCCTTTTAATACTTATTTTCATGTGCTGATTTAAGTGTGCAAACCCATTCTTCATGTGTGTGCATCTTTGCACTTATGTGCTTATTTATGCACATGCATGTGTGTGTTGGGCTGCTCAAGTTCAGTTGCCCAGGAGACAGCCAGACTCATGTTTTGATATGTTTGAGCAGAACTATGACTCATTCCATACAGGCTATCTCTCTTTGCCTCCTTATCACTCACTTTTCTCATTCTGTGGACACTAGATATGGATCATTTAGGGGAATTTTCCATTACTCATTCTTCACTCTTTTGCTGTCATTACTTACTCCCTTTTTGTCTGTTTTTATTTTTAATTTTGTTTCATACTCAACCTTTCAAGCTGGAAGAAAGGTTATGCCTCTAATGGTGATGTGTGTTTTTTATGTCCATCTCAGAGTCTTGTCATCAGCCCCTGGTTTAGAGGAAGTTCAGGCACTACTCGGCATCATCCTCTCTAATAAGGTTGGTGCCATTTCACATGTTATTGGGATCAAATTAGATTGGAGCCATTTATTAGAGTAATTTGACCTTTATCTGCCACAGTGGTCGTTGTCATGTTTAACTCACCTTGGCCTGTTCATTGTTAGCTCAGCTCATATGCATTGTTTTTCAGATTGTTGAAATGGATTCCAGATTGACAGCCAAAGACCTCCTTGATTGTTTCTCACAGCAAGACTACAAGTAGGACTAGCACGCACACACACACACACACACACACACACACACACACAAATAATTATCATTACTGTATATATATTGTTGATACAGAGCAGAGTGCTGTTACGCTATGACTTCAGTCTGTTTGGTAAATCCGATGGGTATTTTTTGACACAACTCCATAGTACAGCTGGAATCTCACCGGTCTATGTTTTTCTTTTTCTATTTATTTATTTCAATATTTATTTATTTATTATTCTATCTATTTCTTTTGCTTTTTGTTTTAACACTCATACTTTTGGTTTTCCTTCTTTCTCCTTCCTTCCCGCCTGACTAAATCCTACTGCTCATTCTGTTTTCTTTGGCATCCAAATCAACTTCCAAGTATTGAAGTCGTTCTTCCAGAGAACGAATTATCTTTTCTTGTGAATTGACATACACACCTTAATTGTGTATGTCAGAGACGAGAGATTCCATTCTCGTCAACTGATTCAACTTTAGTTTCAATAGGATTTCTTAGGAGGATAAGCATATTAAAACTAGTGAAATAGATCCAGCAACCTCTGTACCCACTCAGTATGATTTATGCCCTTAGCAATGACATTCTTCTGACCCGAAAGAGACAGTTTGATTCCAAATCAAACATTCTCGAGTTCTCTGAACTCTTGTGCTCTTTGTTGAAGCATGCCTGGGCATGTCTGTGGCCTTAACCCAGCGTCATAGCCATTACTTTGTCATAATAGCCCTCCTCAAAGATACCCCCAGCAGAGTTCTGACAATAATGGTGGACATGTCAACAATTCCAAACAATTGCACTCTCTATTAACATATTTCATCAAATGACCGCTTAATAGATCTTTGTACTTTTGTAATCTAATCAACCCATATCATTCACCACGCTGGCATGTAAGGGGCCTGCAAGCACCGTATTCAGTTGCCTGGATTACAAATCAGTTGCTTTGTTGGCTGTTGAAACATAATCACACCGGCGTTGTCTTGTAGGGTCACGATTTATCTGTTGCATGGACAAGAATGAATGCTGCTCCTGCACTAGGACTTCCTTTTCAAGTGGCACTGTGAACGAGAGATACATGCTTGGGTGACATTATTTGAACCATGGAGATTAAACAGGACTCAAATATACTCTCATGAAGTTAACATAGTGTAGACTTACTAAGCGTGTTCTGAATTACAGTTAATAAGAGTCGTATGTCACTTCAACAAGCTATTGTCGATGTCATTATCTTAACACATAATTTTAACCTGTGGCTTACATATCATTATTTTTAAGAAATAAATTATCTATATAAATTACTTATATTAAAGTATCTTTACGAAGTAGGTGATTGTGTGCAGCTTGAGAAAAACGTAAAGCTGCCTGACGGGCTGAATTTAGGACTACGTAGTGACCTCTACCGCTCATCTCACTCCCTCATGTAACACAGGCTTTACTCTTACGTCTTCTCTAAGATTATCTTGCCGGACTTGAGACTGAATATTAACACATACAAGTACACAGTTATCCTACCTGTGCTTTTATATTTTTGCAGCTTTCTTCTGCTTGTCACACAAGTGCATACAACTTAAGATTTGTGAACAGCTTTGTTACTGACACCGACTGATGTGCTAAGCTACCACATGTCTTTCTATTTAAATGTTAGAGATACTATTATTTAAATGCTACTAAACTGTTACAGTTCAACTTTTGCAGTGCTGAAATGATTATTGGTTGTTGGTAAGTTGAACTACAGAAAATGAATCACCAACAATTTTGATAGTCAGTGGATTGTTTTATTTCGAAAAATCCCACATACAGGGATGAACAGAATTAGTAACATCACTACAACAGGGCCATGATAATGTACCTCTTAAGCTAAATCCCTGCTGTATATATAACTGTAGGTTGAACACAGCAGCTTCCATGGAAACGAGCCAAAGTTCTATGTATTCAACAGTTTATTTGTTTTCCGGCCATTATGTGTCATCTCTTAATGACTCAGCCTGACTGTCGGAAGCTGTTTCTGATGATTTCATTACGACCTAAAAGATATTGACTTTCACTTAGAGTATAAGAGATTTTATAGCTCTCGGTCACTTGAAAGATAATTCTAAATTAGTACTGTGGTTATTGATAATAATTATCATATTATCATAACCAAAGTAAGATTTCTTGTTTGGAATAGTGGCGTGAAACCCTGATGAAACTAAAGGTTTATCAGTATTAAAGACAACATCTGCTGTGTCACAGCTTTACGGGCACTCACCAGTCACGTCATTCCAGCTTTTGTTAGAGCAGGCACCACTGAGAGATATAGTTAAGCTGAATGTGTTGAGATTGTAAATATTTTATTTGGTACATTCATTGTGAAGTGATGTAGGCCTTTACTTAGCGAGCGCATTATCCGTAGTGTTAAATATTTGATTTCGGTGCTCAGTGCAGCGTTATGATGTCATCAGTTATATAAAGCCCTAGGGGAGGCCTTTTCAAGGAGCATGTTCGGTCACCGGCAGGCAGATCTCAGTACAAGTGGGCCTCAACAGCAGATAAGATTTTTAGAAATGTCCGATTAAAAAAAACATGTTCTGTGTTGCTTATCACTCTCAACAAACAAATGCCTGTTGGCTTTTAAAAAAACACCAATCAAAAAGTAACCACTATACATATTTATTTATAAAACTAGAGGCATAAAAACACTAGTTATTCAGCAATCGATAAAGAACAAGTCCACGTCAATAGTTTTAAATTAGAGGAGTGTATGGTACAGTCTTAAATGATTTGTATTACCGTTGGGAAAAACATGCATGAACATATTTGCTCTGTTAGCTGTCTGCTAGAATACCTTCAAATCCAAGACCTATTTGAATATATGCAGCATTTCATGTCTTTCTACTGTACCTGCCAAGTTTTATGTGCATGTGTGGTGCTCGGTTGTTTTCGCTACACCTGGATTCTTTTCACCCGTGGATGTGTCATCGCGGTTGCTGCCTAATGCATTTTAATACGGCTTCGCTGTCGGGTTGTAACGGCTGATAAGTGAGAACAAATGCCTCAGTTGTATAGCGACCCCTCCTTTCAGCATTATTTTAAATCATAATATTTGCACTTATGTTTTATGTAACTCAGTCATAGAATGACCAGGAGCAAACACTGACTGCTGTTATATAAAACTTACCAACCTATAGGGAACAACACGTAGTTTATTTGAAGAAAGCCCAAAGTCTTACATAAATGAATCTTCAGATTTTCTTTATTCAAAAGCCACACTGAAGAGAAACTGCTTTGTGTTTGATTAGACAGATCATTCCCATGCTGTTTTTTCAAAACTAAATGAAAAATTGATTATAGCCATGTGAAAAAATAGAGGAGAAGGCATATAGAAGCATTCATTTCATCCTCTATTCCATATAATTACTGAAGTTTAATACTATTTCATCATTTCTGATTGGACTGCAGCAAGTCTTTTGAGGTCAAACATGTTATAAGCAAACGCAGGGCCACCTTGTTATCATTAACTGGCATTCCTTCATAAGCCTTTCTGTGAGTCACACTCGTAAGGTCAATGTTTTGTTTTTTAAATGAAAGTCAAATGGAAAAACTGTCTTTTAAAACAGCCTTGGCTTTACCATTTTATCAAAGTGTGCAAGTAGATTTCAACACAAAAGCCATCACAGCATAATTGATTTCCTGTGAAATACGGCAAACACTGTTAATAACATTATGAAAAAAAAATATCTCAAAGTATGTGCAATGAGTGTAACTTAAAATAACCAAAAACCTAACCAAACTATCTTTTATAGGTTTCATATGTGAACCTCCTAGCCTTTTTTTCCTACTATTCTTCTTCTCTTTCTATTGATATTAAGCAGTAGATTGAGAAGACCAACAGTTAGTCGCCATGGAGATGATCCATGTGTCCATAGCAGCATAAGATGATTGGCATGAGGAGAACAGCAATCAGTTATGTCATCTCGATTCATCGTGTGGTTCTATAATTCAGTGCTAAACGCTATTATCTCCTGGGGTTATCCATTAATTACCTATCAAACACATATAGGCTGTTATGTAACGCACACGAGCAGCTCAGCTCTGCCTCTTTGTGTATACATTGCCGTTCTGGGTCGTTGACTCTGCACACAATTGATGTGCGTCACTGACTTTGCATGACTGAGTTCAGAGATCCTTCCTGGTAGAGCTTGATGCTCTTCATTCGTAGTTCTAACAAAGTAAACACATTGACAGGAAGCCTTTCACACAGTCCCTCTGTCCATGGAGCATGCCGGAATGGGAAACCGGATCATTTGTGACGGGCCAACACATTCTGGGTCTAAATCCAGCAAAAGTCTGTGACACAACCTGCTGATTCCACAGGTTATGAAAACACACAGCTGCACTATTGGATGAAGTAGGGGAGGTGGATGATGGATGTAGTGTGAAACTGGGTGGGGGCGTCGTCAACAGCCGTCAAATACTGCTCTTTTTCTTTCCTCCTTCTCTCCGCCCTGAAGTTGCATAATGTTCCACTGGAAACAAAGAAGAGGAAGAAACAAACAAGCAACAAGCTCCTTCAGTGTCTCCGCTGCTAGGCAGCTGTTGCTAAGACTCTAGCAGCCCATTTGTATACGCGTTTGTGCTCCCAGGGACGACCATTTCTGTGTTTTGTCTGTGCATGTATGTAACTGCTTAGATGTATGTGGTGTTGTGACCAGAAAAAAAATGTACAATGAAAAGTGTCCCTAAACAGCTGTCATTGAGACCCAGAGCTTCTGGAAGCTGCAGCCGACACAGAAGCTCTTTTGTCTGTCGTGGACATTCTGTGCTGAACATGATTGGCACATAGAAAGTTGACGCATCAAAGTGTCTGTGGGGTTATCCAGGTTCATCCAGATAGTACAAAGTGAACTTGTACAATTATTCTCTGGACAATTCAATGTGAAAAAAAAACACGGGATACTTTGGCTTTTGCTAAAACAATAAATAGGACAGAAGAAATCTCTTAATGAATATACAAAACGCGTTCACAGCATTTTTTGATACCTGAAAATTGGTGCTAAACAAATCCTTTCTGCAGCTTGGCTCATTTGCCATACAGCGATAAATGTACAGATCTGTACAATGGTTGAAAACAAGTCATTTGCCCCATTGATGCATGACGGCAAACTGTAGAAGAGCAAACGCATAAAGTCAGGATTCAGCAGTAATAAGGAAACACTGTTTTCAGGACTAGATTGCACAAACCCCGGACAGAGAGTATTGAGGATTGTTTAAAATATCCAGTCCAATTAACCACACTAAAAGAAAAACACATCTCTGGCAGAGATGTTTGTGCTCATGTAAGACGTTGTCGCTTTTAGAAACAAGACGGTTGGGGTCTTTAAGGCTCACCATTTGTCAAGCACAATACCCGGTCCTGTCTTTGTATCTAATTTATCTCTTTGCTTGTGTTCCCAGGGAGAAGCTGAGAGTTGGAGGGAACCAGTTAATGGGGCTTAAAGAGGCCCTGGATTGTTGTGTTGGGACCACGGGTCAACACATTAACTTTACCACAGCACCGCCCTGACTGGATCAGAATCTGGGAGTCTGCAGCCAAACAGACACACTGAATAAACTGATATCTTTTACTTGAAGTAAAGACTGTTATTTAAAAGGGATGTCTGATTATAATGTACCTCTGGTGACTGGAACAGTTTACCTTTTTTCAATTATTGGATAAAAACACACATTGTTGTTCTGTTTGCCTAAATGAATGGATCTCTCTGGATGTTCTCCATCATTGTAAGGGGCAACACATTTGTTAAACTGACCGTTTTTAGTTAAATCAGTGCTTGCTTTCATTATTATTAGAATTATTATTTAAACAATTATATTTGCTTTTGACACATAGTTTTTTACATAGTGTGCAAATAGAATAAGATATATATTTATATTGACATTGAATGAATGAAGGTTCACCTCTCGGCCCAATGTTCCTATTATTGATGATTATTCAACTTCAGCGTAAGCTTCTGTTCACTGGGCTTAAAGGAATAATTTCATGCTGACAGGTAGACAAGAAGAAAAATATACCACCTACATGTCAGTCCATTACATATTTAGGTGGAGTTAGGAGGTGATTAGCTTAGCTTAGCATAAAGACTGGAAGCAGGGGCTAACAGCTAACCTGAATCTTTCCAAAGGTAACAAAATCCACTAACCAGCTCACGTCTTAACACGATACAAATCTCTTTTGTTTTTTTCCATACACTATATATATAATATATAACTTTGTTTTATGGTGCCAGGCAAGCTGTTTACCCGTTTTCAGTCGTTATACTAAACTAAGTTAAGCTAACTGTCCCGTATTTAGCTCACAGACATGATAGAAGCATATATGCTCTCATCTAACTCAGCAAGAAAGTCAGTAAGTTTATTTTCTAAAATGTTGAACTGTTCTTTTAAAGACTGACAGATTGTCGCATTGGACTGTCCAACAGAAACTGACACGAATGACTATTATTTTTTTACTAAAGCTATTGGTGAGGTTGTCACACATAATCACAAATGATTAAGAACAAGGCTTAAATATAGACTAGATTGAAAACCAGTGAGTTTTCAGCTTTTCCTATTTTTGGTTGATTTTTAAATACAAATGTAAATAATTTGAGAACACAAAATATATTTTATGTAAAAGAGTTAAATGTTTACAACAACCAAATAAATGTTTTGAAGTTTTGTCTTATTATGGATTTCTTTAACTTTTATGCATCATTTTCTTCTGTTGATCTTTGATTAGAAATGATTTCCAAACTATTTCAGCCTTAGAAACAGTAATTACAGTATCTTAACATTGTGTAACTGCTTTCCTCGTGGTATTTCCTGCAGTATGTAGGAGATTCCCACCTGTGTGTTATAGTATGTGTGTATGAGTGTGAATGTATGTGGTCGCACGTGTGTGAGCATGACGACTAAGGGGATTAGACCGCAGGTGACGCCAGCAGATGGGCTGAGATTACACCCACTGCTGCTGTGACACACACACACACACACACACACACACACACACACACACACACACACACACAGAGGCTAAAGCATCAGACGTCACACAGGTGTAGGGAGGACAGGAAACGAGGGACAATGATCGTCTTAACTCATTGAACTTCCTGTCTCATTAAATCATTGCAGAATGGGATGCTAATCAGACACAGCTGATATTGAACATTTTGTTCAGTTGTATGCATTGATTTTTAAACATACTTAATTTCTAAATTTAAATCATTTTCGTGCCAAGCAGTCTGTCAAAAGGTATACATGTCTTTTTAAATCTCACTTCGAGTCAAAGGGACCCTTTCTCTCATTAGATACTGTATTATGAAGGGCCTGGCTAATGTGAAACAGCTTTCATTTAGGGTTGTTGATGTGATGGAATTTTGCCATTCATTTCCAGAGTTACAACCACCAGTTTTATTTCCTCTTAAAAAAAAAAATGTCGGTCTAAATTTGGCTTTGAGTGCTGGTTGTAATTTGTAATGTGTAAACAGAAAGATCCAGAAAATGACTAAATACATCATTTGTTTATTATCTATTTGCCGGCTTAGTAGCTTTTACATTTCAACAATAGATTATGCCTTTCCTTTTGTCAATTTACCAAGTATTTGATTCGGTCTGTTCCATTAAAGGGTTGTATAAATCCAAAAGAAAGCAGAAATCAGCAGAACTTGTTCCCATTAACTGTGAAAAGGAGAAGGGCTGCTGATAATAAGCCTGTAGTTTTTTGCTTGCCACATAAAAGAGTACAGACTCATCAGAGTCCAAGTATTTAGTCCCTGCTTCCTGTAGCACATGGCCCCCTCTGCTATGTTCATTGCTGTGACAGTCAGTGTATCAGCGGGTTATCAGAGGCAAACTTGTGAACGAGTGCAGCGTAGGGATTTCATAAACTGTCTGGCAGTCTGTGATGTCTGAGGTCATGCAGATTCAGCTGGTCCCCTCTCAACACTCCCACAGCGCAGAGGGACTGTCGTAGTCCCTTCCTGCTGAGCGCTGTTAGCCAGCTTAGGATAATCGCTTTTCTAAAAGACACTTAGAGGAGCAGAAAAAAAAAAAACGTGGCTTAGTGTGGTAGTCCCTGAGGAAAATGGTGGCACTGAAAGCTTAGACAGCAGTGACCAGGAGACTGTAATTACTCCACAGAACACGAGGTGACAAGGGGGCAGTAAAAGCTAAATTTAGGTTCAGCAAATCAGCTGTTGGAAATTTAGTCAAGGCTTGAAGCACCAGCTGCTGATCTAGACCTTAAAAATGCTGAACCCTATAAAACAATCACAACCAGACATGTCTTCAATATTAACTTCTAGGGCCTTCTTGGTTAAAAAAAAAAAAACATAAAAACAATCAGTCCTGGCAAGAGATCCAAACCTTGATATTAAAAGTGAAAAACATAATGGCCAAGCTGCTTTTCCCCCATCATCCCTTAATGACATTTAAAAAGTAGGCATGAGACAAATGTTGATTTAAATGATTTATTAGTTAAGAAATGTTACAAATGTGAATTTCTTGTTCTAACATTCCTTCCAGATGAATCTGCCAATGCCTGACACTTTAAACACACACACAAAAAAAAAAAAAAAGGATCTTCAATAAATTGCATCTCTACATACATCAATTAGTTCAATCACAATAACAAAAGTTTGGTTAGCAGAAGCATGGTTGTGCATGTGTGGTGTGTGCACAAAAACTATACTAAAACTGGCACTGGTTAGATTCATTGACTCTAAGCTGTCTGCTACTACTTTTATCGGTAAATCAGCAGTGTATAAAAAATATAAAAAAGGCCATCATTTAAGATTCAAAAAGCAATCCAGCTTTAAAATGACACAAAAAGCCATGAGGTGTTTATCAACTTGCACTCTGAGTAAGGCTTCGAAACCACTGACCTTTAAATATGTGAGCAAAATTACATTTCCCCAACAGAAATATTCTTGAATAAAACTTTTTAACTTTGAAAAGTCAATTGTCACCACTTCATACTGCCACGTTGACCAAAATCTGTTAGCTCAACTGAAAACCCTCAAAGTGACGGTTCAACTCTAAGAGAAAAGAAAAGCACTAAATGTGTATTAAATGTTGGCATATGACAAAAAATGAGGAAGAAACAAAAAATATATACAGCACAAAAAAAAACATTGTATGCAATATGCAAAGGCGTCATGTTGCTTTGGGCAACAACCCCCCCCCCCCCCCAACCCTCCTCCCCACCCACCACATATAAGCCAGTCTTCACTGAAGACCCCTCATCCCAACAACCCACCCCCACCCACACATATCCGCTCATACACACACACAGAACATCACGAAACACGATTACATCACTAAGCCTGTTAGTTTGGAAAAAGGTGAAACACTGTGAAACTCCCCAACCCCCCCTCCCTCCCTCCCTCCCTCCTCCTCCTCCCAACTCCCTGTCTCCCCCATCTTCAGTCGGAGAGGGGAGACGGGGCCTTGGTGCAGTCGTTCCACTCGTCCGTCTCGGGGCTGTACACCTCCATCGTGTTGAGGAACTCGTTTCCGTCGAAGCCGCCCACAGCGTAGATGGTTTCTCCCAGCATGGCCACACCCGCGTTGCTGCGGGAAGAGGTCATGCTACCCAGCATCCTCCACTCGTTGCGGGCGGGGTCATACACCTCCACACAGCGGAGCGCGTGGGAGCCATCGAAGCCGCCAACAACAAAAAGTTTGCCTTGACAGAGCGACAGAAATTAGTATCGGCACAGTGTCAAAAACTGAAACACTGACTCTGCACAACATGATGATTTTGTACAATGTCACAGTAATGAAGCTGCCAGCTGATTACGCTGCTCACAGCCCTGTTTGTGGTCGTGGGCTTACCTGCATGGACAGCAACGGCGGCTCCCCTGCGAGCCACGTTCATGGGGGCAATCAGGGTCCAGGTGTTGTTCTCAGGGTTGTAGCGTTCCACAGTGTTTAGGCAGTTCCAGGACTCCGCCCCTCCGATCACGTACATGAAGCCATCCAATTCACACACTGCTGCCTGGTGCCTCCCTGAAAACAAATGTACTTGATGAATACCACGTTCCAATTTCATTCTTAAACATAGATTTACTCACAGCTGCAATAATGTAATTTTCCAGAGGGAATAATTAAAACTTCGTATGAAAGACAAACATTTGTAATCATGCTGAATAAAGATTTGATCAGCTCTATGGTCGAGGTTAGACCACGTTATATACGTGTCAAATGGAAGGTTCCGAGTGTATGCGAGACTTTGTGGACACGTACTGATGTTAAGAGAGGCACAGTTGGACCAGGTTTTGATCACAGGGTCGAAAGCATCACAGTTCTTCAGGCCCTTCTGCCCGCAGGGGTCCGACCCTCCCACAACGTAGAGTTTGTTGTTCAATGAGCAGACACCTATAGACAGAGAGGACAGGAATGAGCCAACAAGGCGAAGTAGCCTGAAGTCAGTAACAGAGAGGCTACTTTATTGAAGTGTTTCCCTGGAAAAGATCTTTAAATTCAATAATCACTTTACGAATCCTTGCAGGAGAGACTCACCTGCATTGCAGCGGTTTGTCCTCAGCTCTGGCACCTGAGCCCATTCATCAGCATGTGGATTGTATGTCTCCCCGCAGCTCAGCTCGTCAGAATGTCCATTCGACCCTCCGATCACGTACAGCTGACCCTGTGAGGCGCAAAGGAACTCAGTCATTAGATAACAATATGTAAACATGGCACTTAAAAACGCTCAATTCAATTTTTGTTTCCTTATATGCTTGGAAGTACAAGGACATGGAGTTAACAAAACTTTGAAACCCCAACTATTTGGACAGGGTGTAAGGAAGCAAGGAAGTATTTGCACAAGACAATTGAAACTTGTTTAAACATCGGATAAGTGCACTCCTAGAATAATATGTAAAATGTAAATTCATTGTAGAGTCAATAAATCTGAGATTATGATGAATAGTAAACTGTACCATGAGCACAGCCATCTGAAATCGAGCCCTTGGAGTCCGCATGGGAGCGATGAAGGTCCAGCGGTCCTCTTTGGGGTCGTAACACTCCACAGTCCTCAGACACTCTTCTCTGTTGTAACCTCCTGCAGGGACATCAAGATGCATCAAGGTTACAGTTGAGCTCTGTGGTCGGACTTTTTCCCCTAAACCTCATTTTGATATATGCATAATCACGATTTCTACGCTAAAAGAGAAACATGCATATTCCCATGTATCCCAGCCTCCAATACCGTACTCCAACCTTCCAGCCATGTTAAGTGCTAACCTGCTGCGATGAGTCTTCCGTTCAGGGCTGCGGTGCCCAGGCCAGAGCGAGCGTAATGCATGGGTGAGAGCGGCTGCTCCTCCAGCTCCTCGGGTTGGGCCTCGAAGCTGAGGCTCTTCATCAGGCAGGGGGTGGCAGAGGGAGAGGTCTGGGGGCTGCTGCGACCGTGCAGGAAGATCACACACAACACACCGTCCAGCACAGCCAGACACAGGTAGGTGTTGTCTAGAGGCAAGATTGGAAATAAAAAATATAAAAAAAAGTCTTCAGATTTAGCTCAGAATTCAGATGCTATGTCCTTTCATGTTACACCCGGGTTTTGAAGCCAGCAGACTTCTGACTCTAATGTCACATTGTTCAACATCTATGGGTCTTGTGCATAGAATATGTTTTAATGAAAAATATCTTGACAATTCACACGTAGTTCATGCACACACACACACACACTCACTTGTGGTCTTCTCAGAGGCGATGTACTTCCACTCTCTCCTGCCGGGCTGTTTTGGGGCATTTGCTGCTTGGTTGGAGGGCGACAGGCTTCCTGAGGAGCTGCAGCTCATCTGTCTCTGGGTGCTCTCCCGTACGGGTTTCTTCTGCAAGAGCACAGCGCAGCTACAGAAGCCAAGCTTGCACCACGGGCCCACCAGTGGCCACAACACCAGGTAATCATACCCCGAACTACGCTTTGATCCAACGGTTCTAATTTTAGACGTTTGTTGGGTACGTATTGAAATCTCACGCATCTGAAGCCAACAACTCCACACTGCAAACAACAGTCTCAGACCACACTACAATCAGAGCTAACAGCACACAGTTCAGTGACAACTCAAAATAGCGGGCAAAAAGCTGGGACAGCCATTACTGCCCACTCCCAATTTGTTGGGATTAGCTTAAAAGATAAAAGTGTTGTTTTAATATATGCTCAACAGCAAAGCAAGGCAGTCATCATAGCTCATTTCTTGCTAATCTACTGACATTAGTCTTTACATTGTTGCTTAACTGTGGTATCAAATGAGCCACATCTAATTCTTACCCGGCACAGGCTGTATGGTATTTTTATGCATGGCCAGGCACAAGCTGTACAATTTTTAAAAAAAGCTACAAACTGCCAAGCAAAATGTAGTAGAGACTTCATTACAGTGAAGCCAGGCACAAGCTGTTGAGTACCTGCACAAACTGAAGGTGGTCCTCCTCGCCACCAAACACCTCACTGTGCCCATCAATCACCAGCCCTCCATCCACCAGCTTATGGTCAGGAGAGTAGTACAGCGTTTGCACCTGAAAGACAAACAGGAACAACACCCATGTGGCTGTCTCCATGGCAACACACTCAGAACCCCAGCATTAAAAGGGGGGGAGGAGGGAGGAGGGAGGAGGAGGAGGAAGGGGGAGGGTGCTGTGAAGAGGAAGAGGGGGAGGGGACGAAGGTCTGGATCTTCAGTCGCTTGGATGGAAAGCTTCCTTTAAAAAGACACACGCTGCTGCTGCCACTGCACAGAGTGGGTTAAGTGTTGGAGCTCAAGAAGGTGTCGGACAGAGGCTTTTCCTTAGTTTGCATCTAAAAAAAGAGGGAGCTGGTGAAGAATGAAAGACTGCATCTGGAAAGATCTTCAGTGAAGAATGAAGAAAAAGGGGAGGGGGCTGCACGCGGCCATCTTTCCACCTCTGCTGTTTGGAAACCGGTCCTCTAGCTGAACAAGTCGGTCATTGTGATGGCAGCCACAACGGGCGGTCAAATCCAGATGACTATTGATAGTGTAGCATCTATTACGCCAATTTGAAACATTACCCATTTATAGAAAATAAACGCAAGAAATAAGAGCAAACCATATATGTTCTGTTGATGCCAGACAAAATTATAGAATTAGAATATGTGTTGAAGTCACTCAGTTGCCCATCTGAAGGGCAATTTTTTGAAATTGAGAAAAAAAATAAAAAAATAAATAAAAGCAAAAGGCTATAATAATTGAAGTGAAAGTGAAATACAATATTCGTGCTGAGCATATCACTATGCTCATGTGCAATGCTGCTTTCTGTCCAATGCCATATTTGAGTGGTTCTTGAATATGTTGCTAGGTAAGTAGGCCTGTATGACGTATATTATTATGTGAAATATAGGGGCATTCAATTAGATGTTTTTAATGCTTAAGGTTTGTGAGGAATGTATTCTGGTAAATGCAGAAATGGGATGCATCTGTATATATGTGGCATGGACAGATGGGAGCACAGTGTTGCTTGGCTGCAAAGAGAGGCTGCTGAGAGGCAGTAGTGCTCCTCTCCTCCCTCTTTTTTCTCTCTGACTCATTACCCTGGTGGCTCAGTCCTGGCTCTTCAGTCTGGTCTCCTGCTGCTGCTAATAAACCTACAGGAGAGATAAATCAACGGGGAGGATTGTCTGTTAGTGCTGGAGCAACAAATACGAACCTGTTCAGATAGTAAAGTGGCAGTGAGACAGCAGAATCAAGGGTCACACCTTTGAGAACCTGTGTTTTTGTGTTTCAGAGGAGAAGAGCACTAGAATACTCAAATGGGGTTGAACGTAAACCAACCACATACCCAAAAGAGAACAGTGTAAACAAAAAGACATGAGCAGACCGCAGCTCTTTTTGGCTCACCTCTAACTTGTTGTACGGTTCAGGGGTACAGAGATTCTGACTGCAAAAACCTCAACAAATCAGAGGAAAAAAAGAACAATCCTGACATAGCAGCATGACAATGGCATGCCATTTCTACTTCAGCCCCCTTGATGACTTCTTAACGTCAAAAACAGGAGTCAGAGGGAGGGGAAGGGTCAGGGTAGGAAAGAAGAAAAGTCAATTCAGACTGCACGCCCTGGTACTGACCTCCTCCATCAGTCGCTCCAGTTGGTCTCCATTCTCCCAGAGGCTGCGCTGCACCCAGTTGAGCACCTTCGAGTAGAGCTTTCCATTGCTGGGCAGGCTCAGGTTGTCTTCTAGCATTACTTCTAACTGTAAACACACATAGGGGATGAAACAGTTGTTAGATGTACACATGGTAGGAATACAATGAACTGAAGAAATGTGTACCATCACCCTTGTTGTTTACTGAAAAGCTGATTATAAATTAACCTTAGAATTAGGTATACGCAATTCATTGCCTGTATAAACCTTTAATTTTGCTAGTCTGGTGGCATTCACTTTAGTATCACGTAAAGTTGCTTGGGAACCACCCGCGATATTCATTCAACTGGTGAGCTTGGGTAAAAAAAAAAAGATATGGATTAATCACTGGATGAAATGTACTTTCCCCAATATGTGACTCACGTAGGACAGCAGCAATTAGCTAACGGGCAAAATAACTGCCAGTCATCAATTTTCTAATAATGATCAATAAACGTCAAGTTTCAGGTTCACTTCAGAAGGATTAAACTATAAACAGGCGGCATTCACACCAAATCCGACTTATATAGTTTTCTACGATTTGCTGTAGAGTTTAGCGGCGCTGCTGGAGTGTCACTTTTAATGGCCCATCCACGCGTAACAATTAGCATTTTTTTGATCCCATATGACCGGATAGTCGATTCAGTTCAATCTATTGCAGCAGGCTGCCGCATTTTCTTTTCCTCCGGCAACCACTACCCATTTAAAATGAATGGAAGGGCTGCCGTTTTCAGGGCAGCACCTGATTCGGTGTGAAGGCAGCCTCAAACCATTAGATCTTAATCTCCCAACTGGGGCTTTAAACAAACCAAATTATTTAACATCATATCTTCAAAACTCTTATTTTGTATGTCTTATAGTCAAAAAGGCCCAAAGTAATGCATTGACGATGACCTAGATCTAGAAGAAAAAGCCAAATGCTTACATTTGAGAAGCTGTAATTAGCCAAAGTTTGGTATTTAACAAATACAGTATTTCACTGTCAAATAAATAGTTGCTGAATAAATCAATTAACCAATCATTTTAGCAATTCTCCCAGAGTATTTGTATTCCAAACCAACAACTTCATTTGATTCATCTGACTGGAACAGCCTCAACCAAAGACTGACCGTATAAACCGCCTACACTTGACCCAACTATTGCATACGTTTTAAAACCCCTGCCCTAAATACGTCCTCAACAGGCTTTAGCAGTAGGTAAATCTATAAGAAGCACACCTTTATACTATAAATATTGTTAATCTCATGTCAAACTCAAGAAAGGTAAAAATACAAAGCCTAATCCAGTATGTGTTATTCAACTCAAGACCACCAACGCTGGTTAGTTTAAGGGGAGGAACCAAGGGGGACTAGAACAGACAACCATCCATCCGTGTTGCCATGTAGCTTCATGATCAGAGAAGGCTCCAACTCTGCCAAGCGATCTATAACTTACTAGGACCACTCAAACTGATAGTACTAGTAGTAGTTTTTTTTTTTTTGTAAATTACTTTTAAATATTATGACATGTTCAAATTTAAGTACCTTGAGACGGGGAAGTTTGAGGAAGTCCTCCTGTTCAGACACTTCCAGTAGATGGTCCTGGATGAAGGCGTCCACCTTGGCCAAAACTCTGGCATCTCCCATAGAGCTGGAAAAGTTACGGAAAGAGATGGCGCTCTGGGAATCCATTTTAGACAGCAGGTAGTCGCCACAAATCTGAGGAGTGAGGGTAATATTTTGAAGTCATTCAAATGTGAAGTTCCTTGTAACCTGTAAAATGACTGCGGAACCAAAATTGTAACATTGGAGAAGTAGATGTAATAAAAAGCAGAAGAGTGAGAACAAACCTGTTTGACTCGCTCCATCTTGAACCTTTTGGCTGCAGAGTAAACTTCCTTAACCCGTTCCTTGTCTGCCTTTAGCCTGTTTTACACAGAAGACAAAAGAGAAGAAGAGGTTTTTAATCATTTAAAAAAATGTTTTTGCTTTGATAAGATAAGAGGAAAGGTCAAAAGCCAAAATGCTACGTACTGGGCAGTATAGGCGTAGTTGAGCAAGATCTCCACAGCCTCCGGGTCCAAGTCCTCAAAGGTGACATGTGAGACTCCATGAGGTTCGATGTCACTATTAAAGATCTCAAACAGGTAGGGACTGCAGCAAGCCAGAACAGCACGGTGAGCCATCAGCTCATGACCACACACCTGGAGAAAAAGAAGACGACAAACAATTATGTCTTTGAGTTTATTAAATCTGCTACCAAACATGATATTCAGAGTTTAAGCGTTAAAGACAACTGGAGAAATAAACCCAATATTGATTGAGAGACTGTTCTGAATAAAAAAGCAACATGATCATTAGTTACAAATCAAAGACATTTGAGTCCCTTGTGCCTCAATGGCTATCTAAATGTTGATTCCTGATCGGCTTCTTTCTCAGAGGTCTACATTATAGAAATGGTGGGAACAGGTTCTCCCATTTGAGATACGAGGGCAACGAAATAATAACAGGAAATAATAAAAATAAATTCTCAAATCTTTTCCTGGTTTCCAAGTGTTGCATGACCATTGGTTTATTGTTGTACGTCATTCTGACAGACAGGGGTGTTAAATTCCGTCATAATCTAAACTATGTATACTCCCACGAATTAATTTAGCCCCACGGGTAGTAGCAACATCTCAAACTGTTTCGTATCAACATGTTTCTCTTGTTATCACTGAAAGTACACCATGGCCTCTTATGCGTTTCACAGAGGGACTCTGTGGCTTCTCTGAAATAGTGTCCGAGTGCATGTTTGGATGAACCGTACCTGCAGTCTAACATCGCAGAACTGACCACTCTTTCTCAGAGCGTTCATTTTGGCCACAGTGGAATCCAGGAAACTCTCATCCTCAAAGATCAAATAACCGTTTGGAATCATCTTGGCGAATTTTGATGGTATGCCTGCAGAGAGAATGTTAAAAACAAAAATGAACGTTTGCCAAGTAAAGCAATAACACCCAGCATGCTTGTCTTCTGCACTCCATCCAACATTGTCATAGTGGGCTTCATTAATTGATAACCGGAGAGGGGATTAGGATAAGGTGCCTGTAATGTGCATTGTGTATTATGATCCGTTTTATGCATTAGTCACGGCCTTACCTAATAAAGAATAATGCAATTCCAGGGAAGCAGCACTGCTGAGAGTAGAACCGAAGGTAGGCGATGGGCAAAGCAGACTGAGATCACAGTGGAACTCAGGACTTCTTCACACGAGGAGGGAAGTTGTTAGAAGAAATGCCAGTTGACTAGACGGGCGTGAGCAGAAGGGAGAGGGGGAGCAGCCGCACGGACAAACTATCAGGCTTGAAGCGACTGTAATCAAGTCCTTGGGATCCCGTTGGCTATAGAGTTGTACTTATTCTGTGTTGGTCATACATTATAACCTAGAAGAAAAGGAGAAAAGGAAAAAGGGACATGAATATTCATTAAGTGGAGAGAGGCCAAATTCTGCTATGAGTCAGTTCCACGTGGTAAATCTAGGCAGCCTTGCACACGGGATGACAGTTGAACACTCACAACACAATCTCCTTTTCACAAGCCATTTTACAAACATGCAGCACAGTAAACAATGTTTACATCTCCCCCACATGCATACAAAATTTAAAAAATCGATTATCCGATTCAGGACATATTGGTCACTTCATCTGATCGCTCTATCCTCATCAAATTCAGAGAGAAAACTGTAATTCAGCATTTTATCCCAATACGCTGTTAACAAAAATGCCTCCATAAATTGGGAGCTAAGCCAGTGCCTTTGATACTCCTCCCTCACAACACCCTCTATTAAGCGCTTTAAATCTCCACACCTGCTGATGCGTCCCACCAGGCCGAGCAAGACCGTTTAATCCGTCTCATGCCTTGAGCTCTGTCTCCACTCTCTCTGAAGCAGCACCCCCCCCACACACACACACACACACACACTCACCTCTATCTAATGTGACAAGCCCCTTTGACTGGCTCCACCCTATAGAAACCCTATAGCACATAACCCTGGCCCACAGGCCCCACCCACCTGCAAGTCACATCCAATAGAGACCGCTCATCCCGTATCCCTCCATCTCAAGATATTCTATTCTGATATTTAAGAGTTTGAATTCCACTAGCTGTAAAGCCACTGGCAGCCCAAACTGAGCTAACAAAAACACAAATCACTTTTACCAATTAGATGTTCACAGCAAAAACTCAACACAACTGACACAACTCCATGCCTAACCAACTCAGCACCATGCCATCTGCAGCCCAAAGTTCAATAACTAAATTACACTGCAGTCCCAACAGTTTTATCACTATACCAAATGGGGAGAGAGGTCAAGACAGACCACAGCAGCTGCCCATAGTCTAAAAATTGTATCGTCACTCCATGTGACAAGGCGTTCCTCAGTAGCCCAGCTTTGTGAGAGTGTTGCATATCCAACTTGCATGCCGTTCAAAAAGTTGTGAATTACTCAACTGCTGCGCATATAATGTTCTCGTGACTCTAGCTGCTGTCAGTGGCACATTCAGAAGCCCCGTGTGAATTATTGTGGAAGATTTTTGTTCAGTGAAATCCTCTAGTTAGTGTGCAGGTTAGTACTCTTCATTGTCGCCATAAAGCCCTGTAACAGATAAAAGCTGGTCTCTATTCCTCAAAGGACCATGCAACTCTGCGAAAATGTCCTTGTCAGGCATATAGCAAAAATACTAAAATATTGACTTCATGAAATAGTGTTCAGCTGAAAAAAAATGAATTCATACAGTGCAATACAGTTATTTTCTGCTGCCCTGAGCTGTGCCCTTACAGTATATTATGACAAATAGATTTGTGTAAGGTGCAAAAAAACTGGTTGAACAAGAAAATCACAACACCAGTTACGTGCAAAACAACGATTTGTATGCCAATAATCTGAAACCACTAGACATCAATCCTTTATTTAAAATCACCCACAAACACAATACATTACATACGTGTACTGTGGCAGATCGCAAAACATTAAAATACTGAAATCCATTGACGTACTAATCAAGATCACACTGTGTTAATTTGATAATGATGAATTTTCTTTATCCTTTTGACAACATTTACACAGCACAAGACAAACAGTCGAGGGGAAAATAAGGACAAAATGCACAAGGTGGGGGAGAATTAAAAAAAGAAGGAACTGTGAAACTAGACTCCATCTTGTGATGGGATCACAACAGCTGCAACACCAAATCGGGACAGGGGCGTAACGTGGGACGGTCAATGGCCCCTTCCCCACACCCAACTTGGTAATGGGCCGTCATCTTAATCTCAACTACACACAGTTTTGTGACGGCAACTTGCACAGTTGTGACACTATCACGTTTACGAAATCTGTCCTAAGACAGACAGGCATGTAAACATCTGGCAAAGTATTCAAACTCGCTTCTGTAGTAGTTCCAACTACAGATGGTGCCGATACTGTTACTGTCAAGTCACTGAACATTTCTACCGGCCACTTCATTTTAAAATGGCACGCTGTCACGGCTGATAATTAATTGCTTTGCTCTGAAGAAGAACATTGCAATATTTAACATTCACCATCAGATGAGTTGTAGTTGAAAGTAATCCTTCTAGAAAGATGCTACTCATAAGCCGTGAGATTTTTAAACACATATGGGACATAAGTACAGCGTGTGCTGCACTACTGTGTGAAAGGCGAATGTGTAAAACTACCAAGTTAAGACTGCTGGAAAGCGTGCCAGACATTTCTATGGGTAAATGCTCAAGCATGATAGCCAATGCTAGAATACAGTCTTTTGTATTGCACTGAACAGCGTGAAAAGCTATAATTCAGCCTGTGTGTGGATGGAGGGAACACTGACCCAGTTTTGAGTTGTTATGCAATATCTGGCAGAAGGCTTCTTGTGAAGGCTCAAAAGCTCAATTCCTCCACATGTTTGGGTCCAACAAGCTCGCCTGTTGCTTTGTGCCCTTTGCATGTCTCCACCTAACACTTAACCCAACGCTCTGCCAGGCAGGCCGCACCTTCAGGTCTCTGAATGATTATTTAATACAGAGTTGCCGCATTAATCACAGCTGTGATTAAATAAAAATCTTCTGCGGACTGATAATCAATCTCTTGCCATTGCCAGCGTTACCCCGATAACCAGGAAGTGGCTACATGAAAACTGCTATGTTAAGCATAAACACGCTGTCTATATATTAAATTGTTGCCGTCTAGAGAAAATGTTAATCTTTTGGTCACGTATGTGGACACAAGATCATTGTACAAAAACTAGAGTGAGGAGATCAGGTCAGTGTCCACGCATTTGGGAATGTATGTATAGAAAAAAAAAAAAAAAGGCAGATTTGGTGGGCTGTAAATGTGGATATTTGGGCATACACTAGCAAACCAGGCATCAACGGGAGAGAGAACAAAAGGCACAAAAGAGAACAAGTGAGTTTGTTCACAACTTTGTCACAAAGGTTAGCCCTAAATGTTGTTTTTTTCTTTTCTTTCATTTAACCATCAGATTAGTCATTCACATAAGTGCAGGCCTGACACTGAACAATCAATGCTTGTTAGACACCCCTCCAGTGGAGAAGAGAGGCATTGCTGGATATTACCCAGTTCAACTGTATGGAAATTTACTGCTTAAATTTAACACATCCTGAAAAGGGAATCCATTAAAGGTATGACAATGAAGACGAAGGTCGAGTTAACACTGTATTGGTTGTGTGTCCATAAAATGCATAAACTGATGAAGCACAATTGAGAAACTATATTAACTTAAATGCAACAACATGATTGTGAAGACAGTGAAATTGAAGATGTCTTATTTATTTATTTTTTTAATCAAAAAACACCCACATTCAACTCATTTCGATACCACTAAAGGAAGTAAAAAGGAGAATATCTGAGCATGACCACTCAGACAGAAATCATGTTTTATTAAATCACCTATTGGATAAGCCTTAAAGAGCACACTAAAAGGATTTTTCACCCTTTTTTTTTTTATATAAAATCACTAATCCACAGCATGTCATTTGTAAATCATCTTCGTTGTTGCCAGATTCAGGACAGATTAAAAAGCACAGTAGGTCAAATACTACCATGAACACTGAAGCACTTTAGGAAATCTGAAACGTTGGACAATTTCCTTTTTAACCAGACAATCGATACAATACAGCCAATAATGCTCAACGTCGGCGCATCAATACCATGTCAAGACAGGTCACAGCCCAGAAAAGGTCTGTCACTAAATGCATGGTGCGTAAAGGACAGGATGTACCCATGCTACCTTACCCACCCAGCCACCCAAGCCTTACAACTGGCAACCCCACTATCTGCTGCAAAGCAATGTCATTCACAGGCCTCTGGTGGAGTAACGTACCAGGCCCCATGTCTGGCAATATACACCCCCCACCCAACCCAAAAAAAAAAATGCATATAGCAGAGTCTGTGCACACATCCCGCCACCAGAAACTGGGTCAGAAAACAAGAAACCCCACCCCCACATCCACCTCTCCACCCCTCCACAATCGGATTAACTCAAAAGGCAGAGATATGCTTAAACTTGACCACACTAGTCCCTCCGTCCCCCCCAAGTTGGAGCCGAGCAGCGCTGACTGGAGATGGAGGTCGGGCACGCGCGGAAGCTAGTGCGCGTTGGCCTGCTACGTTATAGAGACAACCTGCGGCCAGATGGGACGCCATGAGACAGCCATGAGACAGCCATGAGGGGTGCATTTTGTTGAATTATTGGCCAATTTATCCCGCCGTTTTCTCTCGACTCGAGACGTCTTTAACACGGTCTCGTCATGCGGCCGCAGCAGCTGAAACAACGTTACCCGCGTCATCACATGTAGTCCGCGCCAGTCACGTTACAATAGGTGTTTCTAGCATTTTCCACCCAGTCTAAAAAAAAAAAGACAGCGCAAAATAACCATCTAGCAACAGCGTAGTGTTTCTTCTTAAACTCCCGTCAGCTGTAACCAATGACATGTTTAATTAGTCTAATTTGCCAAAGACGTCAAACAGCAGCATTTCCTCTTTGATTGTTGGTAAAGAGCGAGAAAACGTCTTACCTGAGGCGTTTGACAGCAAACGATGTTAGACATATTTAATGCAAATTCAGAGTTGGTTGGTTCGGGTTAAAGCAAAGACGCAACGCGACTACAGGCTCGGCTCGGCTCGGCTCGGCAGATGTCTGATTCCTCTTTGTAGGAGAAGCACGTCCTCTCTCTGTCTGCTCTGGACTCGCTCTGACAGAATGGCAGGGTCGGCGACGAGGAAAGCGCGCTCCCGACAAAAGCTGTGCGACCGCCACGCTAACTATGACGTCAGCAGCGGTGGGCGGTCCTACAACGCCCACTCGCACTGGGGAAGGTGATGAAATCCAGGATGCGGTGTATGGTGAATGGCTTCATAGGCAATTTATGTTTAACAAAAAAATCAGCTTAAGATAAGTGCAAGCACTTCCTAGGTATTACAGTTCATCAGACTTCTAATGAAGAGGAAATAGTGAGTGGTTGAAGTCGTCTACTCAAGATTAAAGAGATTTAATCATTCACATACAGTACCAGTCATTCAATGGTTTTTTGTTTTTTTTCTACATTGTAGATTAATATTGAAGACATCCAAACTATGAAGGAACACATATGGAATTATGTGGTAAACAAACAAATGCTCAACAAACCAGAATATGTTTTATATTTTAGATTCTTCAAAGTAGTTGAATGAGAAGGTGTGTCCAAACTTTTGACTGGTACTGTATAAGTATTTCTATGACTACAACATTGTACAAATACTTCATTATATAGTTGGAGTACGTCCCCTGTGAATGTTATTCCAGACTACAGTTTATTACTTGATTATTTTTTACTGACACATATACAGTACATTTACTCTGCATTTTAGTTGGTAAAGTTGGAACTGGTTTTACTGGTTTGTGTATTAAATTTGTGATTTGTAGCCATGGCTGTCAGATAATTAACATTTAGGTAAATATTTAAAGGAGCAAACAAATGGGTGTTATTTAGTAAAGTGCAAGCTCCTCAAAACTGTACTTAAGTAAAGTACTTTAGTAAATGTAGTCACATGTAGTTACATTCCATCATGGTACTGTATGATCTGATGGTAATAACCATTTGCTTTTTGATGATCCAATTCTTTTTTATAACAAAGCTTCAGTGGAAATATAGGCCTAATTATTTGTTATGTTCATATATTGTTAATTGTTTGCCTCATGGTGATCACCAATGGGTGAATTTTGTTCACCCAGTGGCAGAAAAAGTTAGATTTTAGAACTTTCACATACTAAAGTTGCGAATCCATAGTGAAAAACATTCCAATACAATTAAAAGTGCTGCATTCAAACAAGAAGACAGTTGTACTAGTATCTACAGTAGTCATTGCAAAGTAGAAGAAAGGGAAGGAAATATAAATGAAATAAATTGCGATGAAGAAATGAAGATAGATGATATCAGCATTATTTTATGACATGTTCCTTAAGCTTATATTTGAGTACAGAATATGTCTGGACCAGTTGGATATTCAATAATGAATGTTAATGAATATTCTTCAGGAGTTAGGTCAGAGAGCAGTCCATTAAGAAGGTACATCCAGGCTCAACCCTCTCCACTACTGCTCATCTAGAGGAGGAAGGACCCATTCACCTGCCTTGACTGAACAGAGCTTATTACTACCTCAGTGCATCAGTAATTAGATTAAAGGATAAGAATTGCTTCAATACCAATGTGTCAGCCAGCTTTTGTATCTGCATAGTGAGTGTGTGCGCATGTCTGTAATTGTCTGCATGTGAAGTTGTTGGTGAAAGTCTGGCACCGAATGTAACTAGGGGACAGCAGCACAAGATCATTTAGCCGTAGCCCTAAAACCATGCTGACCATTGTGGTAAAAACCACAGTGTTAACAACCAAAGCCAGGGGTCCAGTCAACGCAGATTAGGTTTATCAACACAACATAATCTCCTCATAAAAGCTCTTGTGCTGGAATTATAACAACAACACGTTGTGCTTCCATCCGTGTGGGGGTGACATTCCTGTCAAGGTGAAAGAACTTATTGCTGGCTCATTGGCAAGAAAATGAATGGCTGGTTTCCAAGGATGGACACCTGCATCGTATTTCATCACTATTTTTTATTTATTTTGTAGCTGTGTCTTTGTGTGCCTGGATTGCAGAGGGAGAGCCAGCATACAGACGGGCCAAGAAACCAACCAGCTTTAAGGTCATATCACCGAGGGTGTTTTCAACAAAATTGAATTGAAATTGAAGTACGATACAGTGCATGCTATCACTGATGCATCACTATGCAACTTCCACATGATGATAATATTTATGTCTTAAAATAGATTACAGAGTGCAAACCTTCAAATCAGCACATTTTCCTTCATTTCACACAAAATAAAAAATACTCTTCTAGTCTTTCATTCACTAATCCGTTTAAGTTTTGTCTTTGCAAAAGCTCCTTTGTCTGACTTCGGCATTTGGACTGTCTGCAAAGGTGAATGAAGACCTCTGGCAAGCAGTCAGTCCGTCTCCTCAGCACAGCGTCTGGGGTGTCAAACAGGGAAGTGGTGATTACAGCTGACGGTGCGCAGCCAACCGACAGGGGCCTGACTAAGTTTCTTAAGTAGGTGTTTTTATGAATTGGATTGGGACCAAAAGTGGGAAAGAAAGCTTACCTTTCCATTATGAGATATCATCCTGTAAATCTAGCCTACAGGTTTTAAGTTTAATCTTCGTCTTTTACCTGTCCCTACCAACAATGTGTTTCACTGTAAATATATTATTTGCAGCACAGCTGTTGAACAATTTAATGCCTTATGGTTAACATTTATACTCCCCAATACTCACTATGGCTATGTTTTATCAGACATATTGACAGTAAAATCAAGAGATATCTTAAGGAAGGTGATTTTCTTCATTAAACATCTTAGATTTACTGAGGAGTTTTATCTCTGAGTTGTTATCAAGTACCTGTGTGTGTGTGTGTGTGTGTGTTGGCTCCGTCTTATTCCAACACAAAGGATACGGCCCTCATTTTGCTGAGTCGTCTTGTAAACTCTGGCGCCCCCTCATTCTTTCATTCTACAGAGGTTTGTTCAGTGAGGCTGCACAAATGTGTTCTGACAAGGACACTATGAATATTTTAGGTATCTAGGCCCGGCAGTAACACGTGGCAGGCACTGCTGTGTGGACGGTGTTGATGTAAGCAGGATGTTCAAGTCTTGTGAAGAATGTAGAGCGACATTGCAGTGTTGAAAAACGCTACTGAAGAAGGTTTTTTGCTATTGCTAAAACAGAATTTCTGAAACAAGGGCCTTCTTTGTCAAAACTCTACACACAAAAAACTAAAACATGCACAAAATAAAAAATATCTTAAATCTCTTTAAGCAAACACATCATTAAAAACTATATAAACTCTTCTATAATTGTATTTTTTGCATCACAACAGTAAACACAAATATGTAATAAATAAATATTTTCAACTGCATTTGGCATTTTCATGTGTAGCATGCTGTAAATCTAGACTATGAACATAAAAGTATTAGGGAAACAAAATAATTTGTTTATTCTCAATACTCATAACAGTATTAGTCAAAATTAGTCCTCTAACTCTCTCCAAAATTAGCATCCGTTGCACTCAAAAGATTAAACTTGAATCCTATTCATAGTGTTCAACCTCTAATTTCTAAGTGATCTAATTGGTTACCGTAAAGCTTGTCTTTTTTAAGCCTAAATTAATTCAATGTATACTGTCAAATATTTCATTTAGCAGTATATGGAATTAATTTACTGATATCATGCACTTCATTCTCATCAGCGTGGATTATTTTTACACTAAAATTATTCTGATATTGTTATCATTATTATCATAAAGTGTATAGCTTGGTTTTGCATTCATGTATTATCATATTTCATTGTGTATGGTAATGGCCAAGATGGCATTGTGTACCTTTAGTGTAACAGCAGCCTGCAAACTTGTAGCTGCCTGTCGGAGTCATTTAACTGGACTAACAGAGAGTTTTGAACCTCCCGACCCCTCACCCTGGGGCACTGAAAAAAAGAACAGTGCCATGTGAGTTACATAGTCCTCTGATAAGGTACTGATAAACTGTGAAACTCTTTAAGTTAACCTTCTCATGACAGACCAATGACATTGACTAAACAGAGGCAGTTGTTTTTCAGTGGGGGCCAGCTCATAGGTGAAGACAATCATTTATTTTTACTTTAGTAGCCTACTTTATGGTCTGCCTCATGAAAACTTCAGTCAATACTTATAACTCTTCTTCAAACTCATTGAATCCCCAATAAAGTCAACATAAAGTCCTAACACTCTTTGAGTTACAACAGTGTGTGTATGTGGTTAACCATAACTTTAATTTGATGGACGTGATCATGTAAATAAAACTGATACTGTGTTGTGAAGTGGTGCATGCAAAACAGCTCAATTTTGCCACATTTAGATAAAAACAATAAAAACAGAGTTGAAGTCACCTCTTTAAAATGACTACATTTTCCAGACTGCTTTTTCAGAGTTGCATTGAACTAAATGTGGCCCAATAGAGCTGTTACTTTGAACCGGCACCACTTGCAACCCATTAACCTGCATCTGCATAAACAGTTGACACTGTGAGCCGTCAGTTACAATTATATTATAAGTTATCGCAAACAACATCTGCTATAACTGATTAGTGTGAATGTGCAGATCCACAAAGGCTGCCTGTAGTCAAACACCCTCACTAGTGTTTCCCACAGATCTGTGCCAGGCTCTTCTCTCGTCCCAACAGAAGGAAAAGTCACAAGAGTGTCACGAGAGTCTAGCTTTGTGTCCCATGTCAGTACACAAAATCTCCCAGACAATCTTTTTTTTAAACCCTCCGGCCTCCTGTGGTCCGTCCCACTCTGCAGGAAGTGGGTCAGTTCAGTGAAAATACACTGTACACATGCGTGTGAGCACACAGACACACAAATCCAGATTTTGTAGGAATAAAAGGCTTGGTAAGCATCACAATGAGCTGCTATGTTGACTTAATGTTGAATTGATCTCCCTGCAGGACACACATATAGAAACAACAGGCCCTATGTTTTGATTACAGTAAAATACTGCATTAGCCTCACTCTCTTATTTCTTTCTCTAGTCGGCCAGAACCTACTGTCAGATTCAGTTTCAAAATTGCTAACATAAAACTACTCAAAACGCATCAGCATTGAAAACAAATGTGAGGAAGACAAAGTCATGCATGTATCAAATTTGCACAGAATTTCAAGCAAATGGACGACATACCTACTACACCCTTAAGCAATCAAATGATACTGTGGTGTCTTGGTCTTGTAATGTGCAGAGAGATCCAGAGGTCTTGAAAACACTTGCGTCACGTCTTGCCCTCTGATCTCTGCATTTAAACAGTGATGTAACAGCACCAGGCTGTGTAGCCTGTTTTGGTTACTTTAAGTTATGTAAAAACTTAAAAATAAAGTATAACAATAACTAATAATGTCCCCGCAAAACAATACCTTGCACAGTGTTAAACGAACACATTTATCTCAAACAATTCTCACAAGTTAGGATGATGTCAACAATGCACAATGCATGCAACGCAAATCTGACAAGCATATCTGGGTCCCTTTAACTGATCAATGACTTTAGAGAACATCATATCCACATCTATTGATGGATTGATTTTATTGTTGTGGTAGAAATCTATGTACAGATGTGAGCGTGTGTGCAAACTTATGTGTTGCGTAAATGATTAAGACAACACATGATCTCTCGTACTGCTCATGCTGGTGACCTAGACAGCACCAATTCAAAAACATGCAAATCTGTAGACTTGCATGTGACAGTGTGTTTGGTCTCAGATAATTTCAATCACTGGCTGCTCCTATCTGCTCCTCTGCTCTTCTCTGTCTGTCGGTCTCATCTCTCTCTCTTATCATCCTTCTGTATTAGCCTATGATTCTTATGTTTTCTCTTTTTGTGGTGATGATTTGTGAATGCTCAATCTTTTCAAACACAAAAATAACATCAGTCATTCTTTTTACTCTTTATATAACTACGTGGGGTTTTTTTTAATCAGATGCCGAGCTGTCTTCTCTTTTCCTCACAAATTTTAAAACAGGATTATCTCAACTGAATTCATAAAACCTCATACATATTACACAGTGCCAGGAGCAAGCGTTTCTGTTATCCAGAGATAACAAATCTAAACAGATCAACACATCACATGGAAGCCTAAAGTCAAGAACGAACGCAATGCATCATCAAACAAGCACATGTTTACAACTAAAAATGTATCCGTGGATGTAAATTATTCATAATAAAATCCACATTACAGTACTACAATTTCTGTATTCCCTCATGTACAACAGATTATTTTAGGCGTTTGTGTTTCCTCCAGGACAAGTAGCTGGGTGGAAAGAGGACATCAAAAAAATAAAGAGGCAAACACGATATGTGGAATTGAAGTCAATGCACTCTACCTTTCCCTTTGGTGTTTAATTTCTCTGTGTCTTTCTTAACGAGATCTAATATGGCACAGCTTTCCTCTTAGCACCCATGGTGACAACTTGATCAGTTGTGTACCAACGGCCAGCTCATCACACACTGGGCTTTCCCTAATGAGCTAGTTAGCAGCATTTCCCCTCTGAGGAATAGTACAGCGATACACATTAGTGTTGTGATTGCCAGGAACGTGTTTTTGAGGCCATGGTGAATGGACAGTTGTATGACCACCAGTCAGCTGTCTCCACTCTTATTTGAATTTCCTTAAGAAAATTGTCAATTTCAACTAACTATAAACTATGACACATGTATGGCCAACAAATAACTATGACAATACATTAAACAGGCAGTCAGAGAATTTGTCAGAGAACACTGCATACACATTTAATCATTATTCTGTTCACACACTGTGTTGTTCAAAGGGAACAACTGGGGCCTTTAGCAGTACTGCTGATGTTGCAATGAGATTTTTCTGTTTGTCTTGCTGAAAGGGGTTAACTCTAAAACGGGTGGACATGAAATCTAACCTGGATAACATCATGGGTCAAACTTCAAGTGGGAAAAGGGACACACAACTCAAATTCGTGTTGTGCACACATCTGCACACGCACAGTGGCTGTTGGAGATCAGTAATATTCTGTTTAAGCAGTTTAACTTTTAACCAGTGGGCCTCCAGCAAGGAAGCCTTCGATCCCTTTAACCCCAGTCACATTTATATAGTTATAGCCAGAGTGATTGGCAACTCACACCACCAGCGTCACAGTAGCAAGTAATACTTTTAATCCCAGGAAGGCAATTACTTTTCACAGAAAACCATCACCATTAACAAACCTTGTTGTTTGCACAGATTGATTGTAGAAAATACAAAGTACATTTTACTATCTCACCACACTGGCAAGAGTTAGTATTAAACTGTTGTAGTTGTACCTGAGATTCACCCTTATCAGCTCAGCTGTCTGGGTCGAGGAGCTTAACTCAGAATTAATCAAGGGGCACCAAAGTAAACTGGAACATTTTAGATTTTCTACTGATTAACAGGAGAAATGACCAGACATAGAGTCACATGTTAGAGCTTCAGAATTGAGTGGCGTTATATGTAGGTCTGGACATTTGCTTCCACATCCTTTATTGGGCAGTTGACCTGGTTTCTATATGCACTGGTTTCTTCAGAGTTCATTTGGTTTGCAGCTTTCATTGTGACTGTGAATTTTGGAGGCGCGTTTTTTTAAAACATTTATGCCTGTATTGATATTTAAACATGCTTCATGCCTACTCTTGTTTGAATGTATCACAGGTAGAATGCCTGATCTTATCACTGCAAGAAAGGTTGCCTCTTAGAAATTGAAGTCAGGGCTTCTAATGTACTTCTTTTTCAACTTCACCATTTTGTGATTAACTAAAGCAGACGATGTTAAAGTCCCCAACACAGCAGTGCTGTAACAGGAGAGGCCATGACATTTACAGTCCAGGCTAGAGAGTGAATTAATTGTGGAGCTGTGGAGAGACCAGAGTGCTAATGCAGGTTGATAAATATGTGGTAGTCCCCTGTCTACCTTTTGCATACTGTATGTACTACAGAAAAACACAGACACAGTATGCTTTCGACTTTCTTTACAGCTACAGTTGTGCAAGTAAAGAGAGGTAGCATTCTGTTTGGGGCCTAAGGTCAAAACTGGCATCGATGTTTCCTGTTTAAATTCAGCAGCCCAAACAGACACAGAGCCAGTGGCCTTGATCATATGACTGCCCTCTCTGCTCGTTAAAGTATATAATAACGAGAACCTGTGCTTATCTTGTGGAAAATTTGCAGATCATTCTCCGTGTTGTGATTCCAGCAGCTTCTGTTTTTATCATTGTTGTCTGTGATGTCTTTTGTTATGGCAGCAACTGTAAATGTCAGAAGGCATATTCCGCCGTGGCAGACCATAATATTTACTTTAGAAATTGGATCATAACAAATCCATGGCTGTCTCGCTTCATGAATATACATAATTGAATAAGGCACAACAATGTACCATATCATTGCATTAAGGGAAATTACATATTCATGTTAATTACATAACAATTTGCACAATATTATATAATAGATCTTTCATACATTATAAAATACATTATATTATTTAGCATTTTTTTTGCTGTAATTATTGCAAAAAAACTGGCTTGTGGGAAAGGTTAAGTTAGATGGCAGTAATACAGAAGCTTGATAAATAAAAATGTTTCATCACGTGTCACTTTTTATGCTTTGTTTCTTTAAAGAAATGCTTTGAACAAGTAAATATAATAAGAGCTAAAGAGAGAAAATAAAAGTTTTTTTTCCTACAAAGCAACCAGAAAGAAGAGGACAGTGGATAAATTGCAGCAGCCAGACAGCAACGTGAGGTGCTTTTTAAGATGTATTTTTCAGCCTTTTTTGTCGATGCATTAATAATGCAAACCGCCTAAGATGGAGAGGCTTCTTTAAAAATAGTCTAATATTGTGGCTTGTTTCCTTGTGTATCTTGTATTTTTCTCAAGGTCACATTCCAGCAGTGAGGGACAGTGTTTACATTTTGGCCTGGACCTTATGTTTTGGTCAAAAACAATAGCTCACATTTTCACAATCCTTTCTTTGGCCTTCCTTAAGGTCTCACCAAGATGTTTTCATATTATAATCAGGACACACAAACAGTCCTCACAGGGCTGAGAACAGGTTTGTTCAGCTGGAACTATCATGTTTTGTTAAGGTTGCCATCATTTCCTTTTAATGCAAAGGACTAATAGTCTTTGTTTTTCCATAAAACTCAGACATCACACTTTGGTGCTTAGAGAAAAATCTAAATACCCACATTTTGCATTGGTTGATCTAAAATTTAACTTTTTAGCCCTTGACATGCACAACAAATGTAACATTGATTACCGCAGGCTGCAGACTAAATGGCCCTTTCAAGTCTAATATGCATTAGTGCCAGTCAACTCGACATTGTTTATACACAAAAGATGGATTCTTGGAAATGATATGGAATAGATACATTCTGGTTGGATTTGATCCAAAGCTCACAAAAGGTGCATTTAGTTTGAGAAACCTCTGCTGTCCATTTCCTCAATTACTGAACATTTGGGTAATCTTCTGCCTTTTGCCCTCACTATGCATGACCGGAAGCATTTGTGAAACTGTGAAAACTGTATCTGATAAACAAATTCAATAATAGTGATGCAAATCAGAAAACGATGAGATTGTATAAAACAGAGTTTGACCACTGTGCTTGGAAGAAACAAAGTATGACTATTGAAAGATGAAAAGGCTAGTACAACACAGCAACTACTAATTAAACATTTTTACATTTATTTTGGTGCATATTTCCCCTAGAAACTGATTCAATATGCCAATTTCTCACTAGATACCATAAATGAAGGAAAGACTAATTAAAGGCTAAGAGATTGTAAAAAAATATTGTTAATGTAGATCAAAACTAATTAAACTTTCTGCCTACCCACCAGGAATTTTAGCTATAAGACAGATATTTTTTCATAATCCAGTGCATATAGACTTCCCAGTCAGATGTAGGCTAAACAAGATGACACCAGAGCTAGACACACATATTAAACTGTTTAAACTCCCCCCCTAGACCTTTAGGACCAATGCAGACCAATGAAACCATCTTTAACTAGTACACAAGTTAATAGTTTTCTCAAGGAAGATTACAAGCTGGTAAACTCATTTTAAAACACATGTCACATTTGACCTTTAACACAATTGTTTGTCATATTTTACTTTACTATCCAAATCAGTGGCATTGGTGTCCTTCTTTTAACTGACAAGAACTAGCTAACACTATCTGACGTTAGCTCCCTAGTTTCAACAGGTGCATTTTTGTCACCCAGTTCTAGCTTAGGTTAGCATGTGCAGCTAGCTACAGGCTATAACATATTTGGCTGTAAAATATTGCCACTACAATTATTAAGACACATAGCATAGTTAATAGTTCCTATATCATTTGATAACATCCTTAATGTGGATATTTTTGACTGAGTTGATTTGGAAATAAAAATGTGTTGTTCCATAATTTTAGTTTATTTATGTACAACTTCAGCTAGAATACTGTAGCAATTGACTAATTAGCAATCAGTTAGCTAAGCGCTAGTTATATATTTCACTCTTTATACCTGTCCTGTATGACAACATAAGCTACCTAGTTTCGTTTGCTACCTAGCATAGGCTAGCATGCAGAAGATAACATGATTGGCCATAAGAGCCTGCACTCTACAGTGATTTTGGCCTATGTGGATTATGTAGTGACCAACTTTTCTCATTTGTCAGCAATACTTGGATTTTAAATAATTTGTCAACGTTACAGATATCTTAATGCTAACATTACATGTAAAGGTTATATGGAAGATGAGGACATGTGAAAAATGTTGTTATTATGACCATGAGCTAGCTCCCATTGCTGTCCATTCATTTACTTTTGTGAATATTTATTGTTTTGACTGACAGGGACAATACTTTACTCTCTTTTTTAATCATATGAAGAATCTATGATGCATGTAACGTTATCTCAGTAGCCGCCTAATGGTGTGCAATTGTTACATTTTCACTTGCAGGCCTATCCGTCATGCTGCTCATGATAAGTTTGACCAAGGATGTGTCGATAACTGCACTGTACTGTGCATTGTGGTCTTTCTTTTCTTCACGTGTATGATGTTTAAGACATGTAACTCATAGTTTTACAAACAAATTGGTGGCAAAAAATGTTTTTGGTATGAGTCCACCAGACAGATATAGTATGAAAATAAAGCACTACATAATGGCAGACACTAAATCGGAGAACATATATATTTTGTTTGCACAGAGCAACAATTCTGTGGAGAGGCTGTAGGAAAATATGTGGTGGGACTCACATGCTAACTAGAGGCAGAGAGCACAAATTATGGAACACTTCCTGACCTTGCTCAACAGAGGCCAAGTAAAAATAAAAATACCTTGAACAACATTGAATTAATTCTTGGCATGGTTTTCTACAAGTGATAGAAACCTTTGATTTACTCGACTGAGCAGATGTTACAATGATGAGGCTTGTTTATTACGCATCTGTTCAACTGAAGAAAGCCTGTATTTCCAAACATACAGCAGCATTTTTGTCCATTCTCTTATGTAAGATAAACATCCATGAGTCAGCTTCCTCAAGGCCATGGGAAGTGGGACTTACTGAAACTTGTCTATTTTTTGACTTATGCTTCCTTGTTGGGTTGCATTTGGAGACATTATGTTCCCTTTCATACAAACACATAAATGTATATGAACACATAGTATGTCTGATGCACACACAAATGCCTTCAGTCAACAGAAGATTTAGTGGACTGTGAAAGACTTTATTGTCTGAAAAGCCACTGTGATTATAATAGAAGTTCTTCGGTGGGATAATGTCAGGGAGATGTTTTGAGAAAAGGTTGTATGGGAATAGATAAAGTCTGCTTTCTCATAATATTCTAGTGCACGTGTGTATCTACTTCTTGTTTTGTATCGTGTGTTTGTGAATGAGAGGGGGCTGCCTACATACAGGTGTGTGGGTTAACTTAAAAAGGGGAGAAAGAAGCAAAGGATGGAAAACAGGAAGGAAAACATGGGAAGCAGATGTTTATGACAGAAAGAAAAGAGTGGAGTGACATCAGCAATAAGGGTAAGAGGGATGCAAGGAAGGGAATGGGATGGAGACAGAGAGATGAATGGAGTAAAGTAACAGAAGATATCACACAATTCAGTAGAGTTCTCTCTTCTCTTCTCTTCCTACTCTTGTACAGTGTGTGCTGTGGACAGATTGGCACATAGACAATAGCCAATTCGTCAATTTAGTTGAGAGGTAAAGAGTGGAAACTGAGTGTTTCTCCTGCACAGACTTAGATATTACAGTAGTATGGAACATGGACAGCATCATGTCCTCCTAACAGCTTTGGTTTTACTGTGAATCAATTTCTGCTGTAGGATTAAACTTGGTGTATTTTTTTTTGACAAATCCTCTGTCCCCAGGAGGCAGCAGTAAGTGAGCACAATAAATGCCTTGGTTCTGTTTATTACTTTAAATTCTGTATTTATCTGTTACTTTTATGAAACCATGTATCTTTTTAATGTTCAATAATTTGTATTAGCAAATCCTTACATTTAAAAAACTGGAACAAACAAATATTCACCATTTCTGCTTGAAAAATATGTATCAAATAGTTGCAGATTAATTTGATTAAATAATCAGTTAAGGGGGAGGGGGGTAATCATATGTGTATGACCATGGATACCAAGGCAGTGACAGCCACAATGAATTGGGACAAACAAGTTATTCTTCAACTGTAAATGAGGATTTCGAGTTTACTGTCGGTCAAGTTATGTTCTTGCTAAACCACAATTTGCTCTGCCTCTCTCTCTCTCTCTCTCTCTCACCCTTCTTCTCTGTAAATCTCTTTGACTTTGTGATACGCCTGTACACTTACATGCGCACACACACGTACACACACCACACCTGCAGAGACTGCTTTTATGGTCAGTGAAAAACAAAGCCTGAATGAACGCTTAATTACGTGATCATCATTAACGGTAGCTTTCAAGATAGGAATGTGCAGACCACATGGTAGCAGATTAAAGAGGGTGACAGAGAGGTGCAGTCCAGTCAGATCTGGGTCAGACGGAGAGAAGCTTCTTCTTTCTTTGTCTGTCATTTCCATTATCAACCAACTAGTCTGTATATATTATTTTTAGTTATTGTGGATTTTTTTTAACCTTTTAACTTATTTAATATTGTTTACTGTGTGATTACTTATTTACTTATTTATAATACTTGTTTTGATCTTGTTTTTACTATGTCTCTTGTTTGCACTATCCTCACTGCTGCTGTAATCCTGCAAATTTCCCCGCTGCGGGACTAATAAAGGATTATCTTATTTTATCTTATCTTATATTATCTTACATAGTGTGATGAACGACCGCTGTCTGTCATAACTTTTCAGAAGTCAGATGTTGTAAATTCTCATTGTTTGAGTTCTGCAGTGGTTTATGCATTAAAGTTACAGATAGTAGTAGCCACATACTCGGTTAAATGTCTCATTGTTACTTTTTTATACCTTTCCCTTGATGTATACAAACTCCTGATAAAAATAGCAAGGAACAAAGAAATATTTTCATTGTGTGTGACTGATGTCTGTGTTGGTGAGAGAGAGGATGAGAGAGTAAGAGAATGGGGACAATTGTTTGTGCACACAAATGCCGGTGTTTGCGTGGTTACCCATGCCTATACTGTACAGTGTGTGTTTATGGAAGCAAAAGACCCAGAGTGGGAGACAGAGAAAAAAAGAAAGAATGGAGAGGGATTACAAAGGATATGTTGGTGTGTATGTGCCCAACCAGTGAGCCTCATTGGCCAGATGAGTTGTGTTCCCTACAAAAGAGTGACTTTAGTGAGATGAGAGGCAGTAAACCCAGGGATTAGGGTCTGTTGGGCAACAGAGCACAAGGCCCCAGGGCAGGTTTCTGGTTGGTTTACTGGGGGGCTGGAGCCCATGTGTCATGTGGATCATGTTTGGAAGACAGAGGGGCTGGTGTTGGTGCTACAGTCATGCCTGTCCTATGACTCTGCACTCACAAGCCAGTAATTAGGCAGCTTTAGAAAACTGCACACACTCACATTGGGGAAAGAAACAGCTTAATGTGGTTCACCTAGTTTATGCAGAAGGATTATCTCACAAAATGATCACAAACATATGCAAAGGAGCTCACATGAGGAACAAACTCACCTTTTCTGGAACTTTCTAGCCTGTTTCCAGGTTCTTTCAGAGAACAATCGAGATGAAAGATGACGTGACTGACTGCTAGAGGCAGAGAGCAGTGCAGGAAGGAGAAAGTTATTGATGTGAAACTATTGTGCCATGAGTTTCTCACTTTTTGCCTCATGTCATTACCTCAGATTTCTTCCTTCTGACAGGCTTTTGTGCACCTCTCTTGAGTGACAAAGGACTCGATTTTATACAGAGAAATATAACAGAATTGACTTGACAATATATATTCCCACAGCTGTTTTGGTATGTTAAGTGAAATATTCTCTCTCAATGATATCTCTTGATATCTCGTTTGTCAGCACAGTTTTGCAAACAACATATTATTTAATTCATAGTAAAGACTAAAAAAGACTGCAACATGTAATTTCCAATTTCTAGATGTGCATAAAGTTGTCCTTATTTTTTGTCAAGGTAGAGACTGCCAACGATTTACCTGAACATTTTCAACTGTGGCCCCTCATTGTTAGTCATCGAAAAAACATCCTCCCACCATATTTCTCAAACCTGTACTGCAGGATTTTCAAAATCATCAAAAGCATTTTGTGTAACAAAAATACTTGAGACTGTATATTTTCCTCCTCTCTTTCCTTGTCTCCTTACTATATTGTCCCAAAACTACTGGTAGACAAAGGGGAAAGTAAGTCTCATATGATTTTGTAAGAGCTTGGGTGCGTTTTGTTGCCCAATGGAAAAGGAAGTTATGCAACTATAATTTCGAGTCCATTGGATTCTCTGGTTTGTAAAGTTCCGTAAATCTTTGAAGGAACTGCCTCAGGTCAGTGAATTCCTGTTAAGCCATCAAACCTTCTTCAGAACATAAAAAACTGTTCTGTAGCATTTTTGTGCAGAAAGAAACAGACGCAGTGTTTTCCAATTATACCTGCATTAACAGCCACAGGAAGATCAAGTTTATCTATTTTAAGCAGCAATTTTGAGTTATTCAAACCTAAGCAGAATTATGTACAATTCATAAAAAGACAAGAAAGGTATTGCATTTACAGTATCTACAGTTTTTAGAATATAAATACAGAATCCAAATTATGTAAATATGTTATAGATTCCAAGAAAGTGTAAACAAATCTGGTCAAACTAGACTGTAATATGTGATGTCATTGTGAGACAAGTTGTGGACCTGATGCAATGATAATGTAAGATCCATGCCATCTAATAAGTCTAATAAGTAAATAATTAACTCATTGTCTTTTGCTACAGCTCTTGTAGCCTTGGCGGTTGCCTTGGGACAGTGTTTGTGCCAGTGAACAAATATCCTGTTTGTACAAACTGTTCAAGCTCTACAGTAGAAAGTTGAAATTAAATATTTTAGTTACTGCAATTTCCCAGATTATTATATATTATTATTATAATTATTATTATTCAGATGATTAAGGGTAACAAATGCGAAATGAAAACTGAATTTTCTTTTCTAATTGGATATGATCCTACCACCTAAACTGAATATCTTTCTGTTTTGTGAATGGTTGATGTCTATCTCCTTATTGAGTAACACTTTTATAGTCAAAAGGTCATGAAGGTCCATTTAGATGTGGGCCTGCTGAACTGGGTTGTTGCATGGAAACAAACGTACAACCTTCTACTGAACGCCAACAATGTTCACCTCCCATAACTGATCGTAAATCTCTTCCCTTTGGCATTGCAGAATTTGCCTTGAAAACAATCTAAAGCATTGTGTGTGTGTATCGGAAAGAAATATCCAGCTTGTGTGTGTTTGAAATGATACACTTACATTCCCTTATACACTTCCTGCTCTCTTTCTGAAATGACAACTACAGTATCTCTCCACCATTGTAAATTTCCCCACTGCAGTACTAATAAAGGATTATCTTCTCTTATCTTATATTTCCAGGGAAGGGATATGTATTCATAGTATTTTAACACATCTACTTCAGCATATTGCCTTTGGATGAGTGTGAGTGAATGTTTTAACAATCCCTTATTGTTATTATTATATTTGTTCCTGTATGAACTTGTTGGGAACAGGATGCACATCAGATGTGATATATTTATGTTGAGAAATGTGTTGTGTAATCACTGCCTGCATACTGGATTTGTCATGGTCCATTTTCAAAAAGCTCTATTTGTTTACCATGCAAAATTCTCGTTCCACATCATTTGAGTGTGCCTTGGTTTGTGAGATTTGGATTCTTATTTGAATGTTTCCGTGTAACTTTCAATTCACATCCTAAAGACCTGGGGAAATGAACTAGGGGAAATGCAAGACACTTCACTTACCAATACCAAATCCCTTAACAGAGCCATGTGATTTGAAATAGACTGATGACATCTCTTTATCTTTACCTTTTTTGTGTTTTTTTCCCCCTGATCTCACTTATTCAGCAATATACAAATATACAGTTTTAAAGCCCTGCACTAGCAGTAATATGAGATATCTGCGGTGTACCAGCTCCTCCTAGTGGCCAAATATGCACATTGTTTGCAGTTTATTATTGTCCAAGAGGAGTGAAGAACAAATAATGGTTGCAGAGAAATCAGCTATTGTGAACATTTGAGTGATTTATGATGCACAAGATACACTTGTATTTGTTTTCCAAACAATTCTTAAATTGGATTACTTGAAACTAAAGCAATGCCTCACAGATAATTCATAACCAGGTAGTGCTGTCAGTTCCAAACAAAGAGCTATCTAACTGACCAGGATATTATTTGCAGTCAATTTCTCCCTAATTCTCCTTTAATTTTGTTCCCAACTCATTCACTCACTTTTCATTTAGAGTTTTGGCTGACATGGATGTGATGGTATTGGTTATATGTTGATTTAGAATTTTTATTTTGTGAAAATTATAACAATTTTAGATTTAAGTATGCCCAACTCCATCTGAAAAATATTTAGAATATAGTACACAGTTTTGACAGAACTAGTTGGTGCAATTAACACGTAATAAGAGAATGTTAAAAATAAACATATTTTTGTTCTTAGAGATGTTCAGGAGACCACTCTCTATTCATTTCTCATAAAATACCCCTGCAACTTGAATACAGTTTAACACTGAATGAACATCCATCATAATTCTAACACATCATACTTCTGATATTCATCAGCGGTAGCTCTTCCATGATTAACCTTTAAATGGTTATTGTTTGAAGTATGATTTTAAGTTACAAAGACTACTTCTTAGCCAAAGAGGCCTTTTTTAAAAAAACATGAAAAGCACAGGTATAAATAACTTAACTGGTTATGGCTACATTATATTTAGCTGCTTTGGTTTCAGGCAGCTGGTATAGACCTTTTCACAGCAGACATATTGGCTTGAATTATTTCTACATACATTTAGTATGAATAATATAGCTCTGGACTTGGAACACCTAATTCAGTAGCAAAGACCACACCTTCATCAGATGCGTTTTAAAGATTTATCAAAGAAAAACATGGTTGATGAGCGATGCTTGAACCACTAGTAGCTCATCTGTTTTGCGAAATGTGTTGTGTGGAAGCTTCGACAGGAATCCGCCGCTGCACCTGGGCACGACGAACCCAACCAGGTATGGTTGAGGAATGGTGATGCTAACAAATGGCTTGGAGCTGACATTAATTGTGTTAAAACACCTGTGCTTTTTCTACTATCACAAGTGAAAATGTCTGCTTTGATAAAAGCCAATGGTTTAAACTCTCAAAAACCTAAGTTCGATACAATCTCACTTGATAAGTGAGTCTTGTAGGTGTTAGGATGTGCCCAATCCCTAAGACTGGTTAGGAGGTTGTAGTTTCTCTCACCAGTTACTGTCTGTGGAGTCTCTTCTCCAGTCAGCTAGATAAGATGGAGACCGGTATTACTTATTGAAAAGTCAAAAGGAATTTACATTTGAGTCTTATAGCCCCTCAGGTGTGACAAGATGGATAATATATGATATTTAGGGCTGAAATCATCAGTGAAAACTATTGATCAAATTGAAGTTTCATCATACAAAGACTGGCTTTCAAAGGTATTGTTGTCTGTATGCAATATTGCTACTAGTACTTGATATCTGTTTTATTTGTGCCTAATTAATGACATCCACTTTATCGTCTTTCAAAGTACACATATCCGTTACTTGAGTTAAAGTATCAATACAACTAAAAGTAATCAATTACAAGTAAAAGTCTTGCTTTCCAAATCCTGCTGAAGTAAAATTACATAATTATTATCAGCTAAATGTAATTCTAAAGTAAAAGTAATGATCGTACGATAAATGACCCATGTTACTGATTTATATACAGTTATAACATTATCGGAATATAGCTACTAAAGCACTATTTAACTGTTGTAGCTGGTGGGGGTGAAGCTAATTTCAACTCTTTTATATACAGTCAGCTATCCTCCAAAGGGTCACAAGATCAACCCGAGGGGTTGTCTGTGTGAAATATTACATCATTGGAACTGTTATTGCTATTAAACCATGAGAGAAGTTTAGAGGGAAAATTCTCTTCGGTAAAAGTGTTAATAACAATGAGACAATGAAATCATCGCAAGGAGCCCAAATAATAATATCAGAGGTCAATTGGCAAATAGGCTGGGAAGCACTGTTTTAATTTTGAATTGCTTAATTTGTGAACTTATCACATGTTATTTTAATGACAAATCTTACTTTTAGAAGTAACCAGTAACTGTAGGGGCTGTAGTGGAGTAAAACATGCAATATTCCTCTCTAAAATGCAGTGGAGTAGAAAATGGATATACTCGAGGGACGTACAAGTACCTCAAAAATGTACTTAAGTACAATACTAGAGTAAATGCACTCAATTACTTTCCACCACTGCTTTTGAAGGACAAAATATTGGCAAAAATACACAGAAGCCTTACATAATTAAAACTATTTAAATGGGGTTAAATTAAGAAAAAAGGCTCAGAAAAACTTTATTTAACTTTTTTTCTTGTATTTGTTACGATGAGATGCTCCTGAAAACCAAAATGCTGTTTTTTCTACTGTTTAAAAAAAAAAAGAGATAAAGGTACAAGCTGACATGTACAGGTTGCTGGTTTCATTCTCAGATGACGCCATTCCGGAAATGGATTCCAATGTTTGTTTTGTGTGTTTTGACAAGCTGATGATAATTTAACTGGTTTTTTTTAACCACATTAAAAAAATCCTTAAATTTATAGTTCTTCACTTCCATGTTTCACTTTTTTTCGCCCCATTTTTTTGCCACATTTTTTTTTATGAATAAGCAAAATATCTACAATCAAGACTTTTTAAGAAAAAGTTTATTGTCATTTGCTCACCGAATATAAATTCTAAAGTGTCTTTAGTTGTAGGCACTTGGCTTTGTTGTAGGCACTTATTTTTTAGGTTAAAAAGCAACCACTAGGTGTCAATAAAGAGCTCAAAATCACCAAAAAAGCTGCTTTTTTAATTGTCCTGGTCTCAAACCAGCTTGTGTCGTGCAAGTTCAGCATATCAAACTATTGCGTCCTTTCTGTCAAAATGTTATGATTCACAAATAGTTCGACATAAGTTGCCCTTTTTTTTCCAAATCGCATCAGATTCCTTATTGACTCTAGAAGAAAGTCAACGAGACATGCAACAAGTGTGTTACTTGCATGGAAATCCAACAACATTACGTATTTATTACTGTGGCCTATTTATTTTATGATGGGGGAACATGACTGCAGCTCTTTGTGTGACGCCTTCAAGTTAATTGCAAAACACGGTCCCTCGAAGTAACCCCAAAAAAACATCTCGTCCAATCAGAGCACGGCTACTCTGCGCCTTGGAGACCTTCTGCCCAGCTGAGAGGTGGTCTTTGTATGACAGAGCTGAACAAGGGCTCCTGACTCTGCAGACACCAGACAACACACTGCTGCAGCTGCTGGGACCGCAGAGCTTTCTGTCCACAGAGAAGCGAGAGGTTGCGACTTCTGCGCAAAGACACTGCAGAGGAAGACGCGCACACAAGAAAGCTCCTATTCCTTTTGTTGTGTTAGCTCTTGCACCCCCCCTTTTGTGAATTGTTCTGCATTACGTTTCAGTCCACTTGTAAAGAACCCGATGTCTCTACCTTTACTTCGAGACTCATCCTGAGGTTCCAACTGGCGAGAACGAAAACATCCAAGAACATTTGCTTGAGAAGAGCATCTTGGATCTGAAATGGGCAGCAGATTGGTGTGGCTGTCCCTTGTGCTGTCGGTGCCGTTTTCCGCCGGGCAAGACACGGGGCCCGGGGCCACAACAGAGGACATCCCGGAGGGGGCTTCCACCCTGGCGTTCGTCTTTGATGTGACCGGCTCCATGTACGACGACCTGGTCCAGGTCATCGAGGGCGCGTCCAAGATTTTGGAAACGTCCCTCAACAGACCGAAGAAAAATTTGTATAACTTTGCGCTGGTGCCATTCCACGACCCAGGTAATATAATGAAAGTATGCGGAGTGAAATGCTAATCAGTTGTGGTCTTTTTTTTTAAAAAATGACATTTTTGCTTTTTTTGTGTGTGTGTGTGCAAAATGTCTGCACACACTTTTGTGATTCTTTTGAGTTTACTGTCTCTTATGACAACAAAAAGCACACAGAAAAGTGAGAAATGTGATAGTTTGCCCACAATCCGCCCTTTGAATGCCTAATGCTCCTCACACCTCCAGATGAGGGACTCTGGGGGGATTTTTGTCTCCGCACACAGATGTTCAGCCTGGCGGTCACTATCATTAGCATTCCGCCAGGTTAGTGTGTGGCTTTATGTTTGCAATGCAGCTCAATGATTATCATCACCCCTGGGTGCCCTCTCATTCTCAACAGCTAATATTGCCTTGACTGTATATCACTGGGCTACTTAACAGTAACCCTGGCTTGAAGATCAGAGTCATGTAAAAAATGAGCTGGTGTTAAATAATCAGTAGTGTTAAATAATCTCCTGAGGAGTGGTTTGGGTGTATGGCAGTGTAAACAAAGCGTTTGTAGAGCATTACATTCGATGTAATGAATCACAATAGTTTTTTCTTTCCATGTCAAATTCATCTTTTCTATCTTAAACCACGTTACTGAAGGTTATGTTTGAAGTTTGAACGTTTTGGTGATGGACAGACTCTGTGTAAGCATTTTAAAGTCCCTGTAATTACTATTTTCTGAGAGGGAGGAGAGGTCACTTACCTGCTTGCACCATCAAAGGCTGCAGTGATGCCATGTCACGGGGGTTTGTGTGCTGATTTGGAGGTGAGACATGTTAGTCATCCACCTCCAAAAAATGCTCCATCAACGGCAAGAACAAAGGGTTCATGCTCGAGTGTGTCTCTGTAGATTGACCTAATAAAGGTCAACGGAGACAGCTAGCGGCATAAATCATAATGTGTGTGTAATACTTAATAGTGTCCTTTTAAGCATTTTAGGAACCGCCCTTCTCACCACAGACTCTTAATATTGTATAATTTGTATAATATCCTGCCAGCACATCTAAAAAGTCCTAAAACATAACATATGACCCCCCCCCCACACTGTGTTTAAAATATACCTAGTTTAACTTGAGTACACTTAGTAACTGCAGAGAGATAGTACAAGATGAATCGACAGAGGTGATCTGGTGAAGAGGCGGATTCCTTTTCCAGATGTTTGCGCTCATCTGCTACATTTCAGCATGTCACATTTCTTATGAAGCTCAATTCCTCATAGATTCTGTGCCTAGAATAATAATTATATTCAACGAGAAATATGCTCAGTGTACACAAGTGTAACAAATGATGAATTCATTATTGTGTGTTTGGGAGGGAGGGAGAGGGGGGGGCACATTTTAAATCATTAGCAGATGATAAGAGAGCTGTGATGCATTGCATCTTGGACAAAGCAACAGTTTTTTGACCGAATCCTGTGAATACAACCCGTATTCACTTTCAAGGCTTGATTCATAGCAAATGTTACTACTACTGTCACTAGGAAGTCGTTATACGATACTCCTCTAACAGTAAACTGAAGCTACAACAGCGCGATCTGAAATTCTGTGTTTGTCTTTGTGTTTGTCCCTCACCATCAAGTGTCATTTATTTGTTCTTAAAATGTTTACAGGGATGTGAGAATGAAACCCCAGGGGAAAAGAGGAATGATTAGCACAGCAAACACTGCAAGCAGGGGCAGCTGAACATTTCCCCAACTGTTGTGCTGCCCCTGCCTAACTCTTTGTCCTTCTCCGGCAGTTTACCAGACTCACTGAGAGAATCCATTTCGTTTTCATAAGAACTTTTATTTTGGGTTTGCTTCATTCTTACACATACATTTTTCTCCGCTTTCCATCCGACCCAGTGCGATAACGTGGTCCCTCCTGTTTGATTTGGCTCCTTTTAAATCAGAGGCCTGGAGCTTCCCCTTTATTTACACTGCAATTTGACCCGGTAAACACTAGAGAGTGTGTTTGTGTATCTGTGTTTCTCTCGGCCTGTGTCTGTGTGAGCTTGTCTGTGTGTGTGTGTGAAGCGAGAGTGTCAGGAGGATGCCTGGCTATTGGGGTCAGGCTTGTGTGGGAAGATCAGTCAGGAAGCCTCCCCCCTTTCCTCCATCCTGCAGGGGGAGAAAAAAGAAAGCAAGCAAGAGGATACTTCACAAGTCATTTTACAGCAGCACAGGGGTTGTGTATTCTGCACTACAGTTTGAAAACGCTCCAGTGAAACAGTGGGACGTTTGAAGAATAACATTCACCTTAGGAGTTAATCCTCTGTAAAATGCCTTCCTGGACTGTACAAATAACAGTTATAAACATCAACATCTCTCTTCTGTAGCTACAATTCAGAGAACGATGACTTATCTTTCATTGAGAAATCCAGTTTTAGGCTGAGTAGTCTAGGGTGTGCTGCGAGCAGACTCTGGATTAATGGAACATTTATTTGACAGTTTACAGCCAAATAAACTTAATTTCACAACACTCCTGCAACTACCAAGTCAGGAAATCTGGCATTTATCCCAGAATTAATGTTAATCTGTTCAGGTTTCCAATTAACCATATAAAAAGACACTACAAGGTCAGAATAATTTACTCTGAGGAGGAAAGGTGAAATAAAAAGATTGCGCGTGTGTCCAAAGATTTGTTTCCAGAGTCCCCTGAGATTCTACGTTCTTCATGACTCTGCTGACGTCATTACACACACATGCTTGTCCTTGTAAACACTACCTTGCTGTGAGAGGGTGTGTTTGTGTGCGTCTCGTATGTGCTTTTGTGAATGTTAAATTAGCTGAGTATGAGATGGGTCAGAACCAGTGACACTTGTTTGTTGTGTTAGCTGTGGTCTCTAGCATTACGGATTTAAAATGTATCAATGACTGTGAGGTCAACGTTCTGACTTGGTGCTTTAATTGGAGGGTGTTTGCATCTACATCAGAAGTGGCACATTTTATCCCTTTTCCATGAAGGTTAGCAGCGAAGTCCTCCAATTTTAAATGTCAGAGGGCAAAGGACAAATTCACATAAACTTAAATTAAGTCATTATATTTATTATTTGGTTGCAAAGCCTTTGCAGTCAGTAAAGTTTTGGACCTCATCCAGGATGCAATCTCTCTCAATCACATATTGTAACATCTTGAACTATTTGCTTGTACCGCGTGATTGTCTTGTCATTTTGTTCTTCTGCATTGTCCTATTCTGGTTAGAAGTGGCTACTAGTCCCACATGATGCTCCCAATATGGATGTAAAAACTCTCAAACACAATGAAAGCTAATGATAGAGGTGCGCTAGTTTGTAGAAACTGTTTGCCGACATGTCGAAGGGAAAAGGGTGGTAGCTGCTGTCATAGAGACCACTTTTGGACCTGTCTTTTCTGGAATGCATTCATAGTGTGACAACTGTTTGTACATAACATAAGTGATGAAAGAATTGTTAAGAAAGCTTGACAGAGAAGATCAAATATCAAATATGTCAAGTTTATCATCTCCACACACCTTGCCAAACACTGAATAAAATTCGAGTGCCTGCTGGATTGAAAATTTCGGAAAGTTGCAAAAAGATGAACCCCCCCCATAACGTCATTGGAAAAGTTTTGGGGGGGAGAGGGTTTTAAACTATCCCATATATTGAAGCATACTGACCATTTAAAAGTTGGCACTAGTAATTGTTAAAGAAATTGTTTGAGAAACAGAGCCCAAACAGAGAAACATATCTCTGTCCTTTCTGACTGCACTGGATGTGTCAAGAAATGGCACAAGCCAAACAGAGAAAGGCTGAGTCATAGACTGACCGACTAGTTACTGAGCGATATCTGACTGACATCAGCTTGCTCACATCAAGAAGTTGGGACTCAGATTTTGACATTCTATCTAGTGTCTGTGTTACAGCTGTGAGTTCCGTAGATTGGTTACCCTTAGTTGATGGCCTGCCTTGCCATCCTTTTCCAGCCAGCCAGTCCAGGTCTGAACTTTAGTTAGAAGGAGATGAACCAAAGCTCTGGGCGTGGAATGATGAGAGGAGATGACGGTATTGCTTCGACCTCCTCTGCATGATCAAAGGCAGTTATCTCAGAGCTCCCTTTGTTGGTGGTCAGTGTCCATCTCTTTTTCCCTTTGTTTCCTTCTTTCCAGAGCAGCAGTTTTTGGTCTCGGCCGCCCCGCCTGTGTGAGATTACAAGGAGCCTGCGTTTAGCTGGACAGAGTCAATAACGATGCTATTAGGCAGGAATGCCAAAAAACAAGAGGTGGAGGTTTTTTGTAGAATTAGAGGAGGAGAGAGGCGTGTGGCATAGTACAATGTGTGTTTCATGTTTGCACTCTATTTAACTTTGTAATCGGTGCTCAGAGGTTATCTCTCTTTCATCTTGGAAGGCAGCACATACCTGAAGGCTGCATCGGACACTTAAGACGTTGTCCATTTTGTTCCATGTTTACAAATGCATGTATGACAGCTTTAGAGATTCCAAGGTGTTTAGAAAAGTCACAGGTAGTTAACCTCTGGATCCGGTCGTTGACATGAATAACCCATGTGTCAAATGTCTCTGTTATTTTGTCTTCCCACCATGTTGGTTTGGTTTCCTACCAGGCTTTGGATTTGTTTTTCAAACTCTGATGACTTCTGAGGCTCATCCTGAGGTCTGGAGAGTTCCTGTGCCCTGGTCGTGACCTTCAGGGCTCTTTGACATCACTGTCTGGGCTCCAATCAATATCCTCTTGACCTCTTGTTCCTGGTCTTTTGTTTGTGTTTCAGCATCCCTCAGGTAACTGTCTGAGTGCAGAGGCGTCAATGTTGGATAGGTTGTAGTGAAAAAGAGGAGAAACAGACTTGAAGGAGAAAGAAATAAAGACTAGGAAGTTGTTTTGTTACAGGATCATTTAATGATTGAGGCCTTGGGAATTCCTTGGGCATTTATTTTAGTGAGGCCACTCTGTTGGCACAACATCAGTGCCAACCATAGACTGTATATAAGAAGTTCACGCAGTAATAGTGACTGCCCCCATTGGTTTGTGGACTATGGTTTTGAAGCCTCAAGTTCGACGTTTTCGGCCATCGCCATATTGGATTTTCTATTGAGTTTTCTATAACAACTCAGGCCTTTTTCAGCATTTTTCTCAAAGTCTTATAATATTAACTTAATAAACAAAGTACGATTATTTAAATGCAGAGAAGTCAACAATGTATTAAATCCTTTTTTAAGACCTATGTAAACCACAAGTCCCCTTAAGCATTGTCGTCCAGTTTTCAACTACTTAAGAGTATAATTTGCCTAATTCAAATTAATCTGCATCGAAACAGGTTAAAAAAAGAACTGTCTTATAAAGGCAGTTCACTGTGTCACAAACACACGTTTTTCTGCATGTCTAAGATGTGTTTTCCCTGTTCTGGGGCAGACATGTTTACCTGACCTATCCTTAACTCTTACCATGTGTCCACAGTATAAGCAGCCAGTCACTCCAAGTCCATTTATCTAGGAGAGCGCCTTTTTAATGCGGCTGTTACAGTTTGTTTTGTCCAATGCTTTGTAGTAGCTTGAGAAGGCTTGAGTCACAAAACACGTCAAATATGATTATGAATAACATACTGACCATTTTTATGCCCCTACAAAACAAATGTTGGTCCCAAGCAAGTCTTTCAAAATGACTGCCCTGGAATCCAAGGGGATAGTTTCCAGCTGCTGATTGCCAGCTATAACGGCTGCAGACATACGTACACTATGTTATATATTAGTATTTGCCAGTCAGCATTTTCTGTGCTTTATTACTCATAATAATAAGCAACAACCTCACTACTTTTACTGTTGGTCCTTTAATGAGGGCTTTCCCCAAATCAGCATTTTTTTATAGTCAATTTGGGCTCTAAAGATCGATGTCTAGACGTTGTTATTAAAGAAGGTTTTTTCTATGTTTTTAAGGCAGATTCATTTGATTTTATCGTTTTACGTCATACTTTCAAGGTCTGGAGGACTCATTTGGAAGATGTTAGATTTACGTCCATATAGATCTGGTGCCAGAGTTAACATTCCCATGGTTTGGTATGGCATGACCTCATTGTCTTTACTGTGTAAGCTGTTTATGTACATTTTAGTTGAAACATATGCAAGGTTTGAGCAGCTTGGCTGGTGTGTTCAGAGTGAAAATTACTCTCAAACCATTAATGCTAGTGAGATGTGGTTCTTCCCATAGAAACAGACAGAGGACACATATGTTTTTAGTTATTCTGTCTTGGCCACATGCAGTCATTTAATTGAGCTTGATGATCCTCGATCACATGTCATGTACATTGGGAATCTTCAGGACAGCAAGATAGCAGAAGAACAGTGGCTATACTTTATTTTCATTTTTTGGTACGAATTTGGAATACCAAATGAATTGAAAACATGCTGACTAATCAATGTCTTCATATTAACAGGGGATCAAATAAAAATGTTCTTAGATGCTCATTGTGACAAACCCACGGAGAATCCACAGCATTAGGAAGCTTTTTAATTGTTTTTACTGATTTGATAAACAGATACATTCACTGTACACCTACTTCCCAGCTCTACAGGGCAGACAAGTTCTGGGCTAGCTGCTGAACATAATGAAGCATTTAGCTCTAAAGAGCTCGATATTTCCCCTCAGCAGTTAGTCCTGACCATAAAAGAGGTCAAAAGGAGTGTGAATATTTGACTTACATGTGTCACAACTCTTACATGTGACACAACTCTTAATGAATACTAATATTGTTCGGTGTCTGCTGCATATGTGAATAGGAAAGTGTTTGCTAACACGTTCAATAATTATTGTTAGTTAATTAAACTCTGTCTACTGGGCCAGCTTTATTATACTGAAAAAGACCAAGCAGGCCATGGCAACCTTGTAAAAGTTTAATGATCCTATTAATCCCAGGACTTTAGGCTTACAGCCATACATTTTCAGTGACAGTATGCACTAGATGAGCTCATGGGTCGCTGTCAAACAAGAATTGTCAGTTTTAGCTTGCTGGCAGTGTTCTCAATGAGCTTCTGCCATGTGATGAAAATTGCTCTCTGGACGTGCAAGAAAACATTGTACCTGTTGTGCTTGATGCAATTAGCCCTCTCACATATTTGCAGGTACATTCTTTTCCCTTTCCTCTTCTTCTCGTCCTCTTATTTTTCTCTTCCAGACAAACTTGAAGCATTTACTGAAAGGCTACACAACTGGTGACAAGTGTTTACACCAGAGGAAATGACATACAGATAGAAACAAGGCAATAGAGGGTTGACTGACATGGAGGCCTGTGTGGTTTTTAAATGTGGCAAATGTGTCTAAACCAGACAAGTGTTTTGGGAATCTGAATTACAGGCTGGTCAGTGCCCTCTGCCCCCTGCCTCTGAGGGGTATGCATTGGGGGAAGTCATGTATCATTAAGACAATCTCAGAATGGTGTTTCCCAATGTTTTTTATGCCATAGCAAACTCTCTATTTAAAAAAAATCCCTGGGCACAACATACAGCCCTTATTCCCTATAATTATAGGATAATTATGCCTCAAACCTGAGCTTGTTTTAATGAACCATGTATTCTGTTTCAAATTGATGAAAAGTACATCCTGATCTCACGGAAAACTGGCTAACTTAACTCAACAATAATCTCCTTTTCCATATAACCAAACCTGGACAGGTCTGAATGCACTCTTGTGGCACACTGGTTGGAAGTCACTGCCTCAGATATCTGAGTGTGCGTCTGTGTGTGGTCGGCAGTGCTGATCTGCTCAGCACGCACAATTAGAATTTCCTCAGGAAAACAAAAGAGGCACACAAAACAGAAAACAACACCCAGTCACTTTTGACCACTCTGGAATTACAGCGTCACGTATAAAATACTTGGTCATGAGCTTTACAGTTTTGTGGTTGTTATATTGAGGTTGTTGCCATGTATTTTAAAGCCTTCAACTTAATCTTTTAAGGCACATTAACCCAATTAAAAGGCCACATTCAATCGGAGATGTAATTTTTTTCTCAGAGTGATTCATAGAGTCAGCATCAGCCAAGTGTCTGGGTTTTGTCCTGTATTTCTACGATGGAGACCATATGTAGATACGTCACAAGGTTCTCTGTGTGTTTGCAGCCTGTGCCAGTTTTTGCCTTTTCAATGAGAGGCATTTAGAGGCTAAACACTACCTGAAGCCTCTCTAAGCCACAGCTTTGTCTTTTTCATCCTCTTTCAGCCCTCCCACTCGTCCTGTTGTCAAAGCAAGAAAATGAGCTTATGTCTGACCTATTTGCTGTGATGCATTATGGGTAAGGGGGATGTTGCACAACACAACCCATCAGTTGTGGGGTCAGTTTTGTAAGATGTTGTTTTAGTGATGCAAATGTATCACTCCGCTCAGAAACCCCCACAAAAAATTGAAGTTAGGGATTTGAGAGAAATGAGTGCCTATACGTAGGGAGTGGGGAGGTGCTGAGCCGAGAATCGATAACACAGCTTTTACAACAATAATCATAAATCAGACCCAAACTCTTTCTCTCAGAAAAGTAAGTTGAGTAATAGAGCGGCGGTCAAATATATTGTTGAATTGGGGATGTCTTTTATGTAAAACATCTCCTTTCGAAAAGTGCTGAAGCATACTTTGCTCCAAACACAAAATCCTCAGTGTGTTTTTGAACTAAACTTCATAGCTCTCAGAAATATAAATAAAAAATATAAATGAGATAAATAAAACAAAACTCAATAGTTCAGAAAACTAAAATGAAATTCTGAAACAGTAGAGAAAAGTAAACTAATGTGCTTCAGGTGGATTTATTTATAGATTACTCTGCCTATTCACAGAGTTCAAGAGCATCGTCGACGAAGGTCTAAAGTCGACCTTGAGGACAGGGTCTCCAAAAATGATAACTAATTTCTCCTTGTGGTGCTTTTCTTTGAATATCATACAGGAGCACATACGTCCCATGCAACCAAGTCAGTTTTATATACACAGCCCCAAATTACAAATTTGTTCAGCAAACTCTCCACTAAGAGATTTATTTTGAATACATGCTATGTATTCTAACACCGCGCAAAATCTGTACTCAACACACTCGCCCTCCTTGCCTAATAGTACTCTATACTGTTTTGAGCAATAAAATATTCACTTACTTTTGCCCTGTTCTTCCTTCCACATTTGTTTGCTTTCTCCTCTTGTGGCTGGTGTTCAGACTCAAAGTCTAGGCGGCCACCCAACCACAAAGACAAACCAAATTCAACTCGCTTTTATGTTTTTCTTTGTAGAAATTTGCAATTCCACAATTCACATTATGTCAGATTATGGTAAGGATCACACTAAAAGCTTTGTCTGCTAACATGTGATACTGTTTATATTGATCCTCATTAAAGAAGTCTTTGTTGGGTCCAATACGATCAGTGTCTCTGACCCCACCCTGTCGTAGACCAGATGTAATGGAGCATCCAAAATATGATATCATTATTAAATTCCTTAACTGTACTGCCTATCATGCATTTATGACATCTCTTTATGAAGATCAGTGAGCGATAATTACATGCAGATGGCCCATGTTGACAGATATTTTGAAATCTTTTGTCGTCCACAACAACTATTTCATCAGTTTCAGACTTTAAAAAGGACGAGTGAGGTATACATGTGTGTGCAGGCCAAAACTGTTCAGTTACAGGAGAATATAGTTTTGCAAAGAAAAATAAAATGAACAATGTCATGTGGACTTTACACTCAGATGTTTTATACAATTACCTTTATGCTATTTTCTCTTTCCTTGAAAGTGGACGGTGACAGGAAAGATAGATGACAGAAACACCATTTCTTTTTACACAATTTCATTGTCTCATCAGTTTTCACACACTCACAGATTGATATGTATATACACATGTAAACATGTACAAACCCCGGCAGGAACTTCCATTTACTGCAAGGTCGCCGTGTTTCTTTGGTTGCATGAATGGCCACACCACAGAACCACACATCCCCATAAATGGCAAACATACATTTACACACACACACACACACACACACACACACACACACACACACACACACACACACACACACACACACACACACACACACACACACACACACACACACACACGTGGCACGCACTCAATTAAGACTTACCCTCAGGCTGCGTCCCCTTCTGTGTTCTGTCTCTGGCTCCAGTTATCAAGTCAGAAGGATGACTGGTGGAGGTTTCAGAGCTGTCATCTTTCTCTGGAACACGCTCCCAATGCCATGCATCTGGGAGGGATTACATGCTGTGTGGTTTGTGCATTGGTCGGGTCCCATGATATGTTTACGTGTGAAAGACTGTGTGTGATCATTTGAACTCATGGGTGCCATTATTAGAGATATGCAGTTTTGTGGCACATCATACCGAGGCAGATCCAATTGGGTCGAATGAAGTGAAAAAAGAAGGCTGTGCGCAGCTAGCAGAGTTTAGCTGCCTGCTGGTCCTTCTTTTTGTGTTGGTTAAGGGAAGAAATTTCTCTTTTACGAGTTCAATTTATTGTGGTTTGAAATCAAGCCTGTCGTCAGCTCTGTCGCTCCGGGCTGAACCTCAATAATTAGATGGCAGCTGGTGAAGTCAGTTAGGGTAAGAGATGCAGATCAAAAGAGCAAGGGTGAGGAAGAAAAGAGGGAGACACATAGGGAGGCACTGTAATAAAGGAAATAGCAAAAGGAGAGCTTTTGAATACAGTAATTTTGCATCAACCCAAAATGTGATGTTTTTATGCTGACAGTGATGAGAACATTGGCGGTCTTTGATGCATTACGGAGAATTAAACTGACAGCTGGTCGGATGTTGGAAGTAGTACTTGCTGCTTCAATGTATTTTCTGCGAAGCTACATTTGAATACTTTATTTGTTACATTTTTCTCAAACCTCATACTGCTAGAGAGGAAATGGATAGTACCATTACAAGTGTGGTTATTGTTCTGGAGCAGTGAGGACATGGTTGTGTCTCTGTCAACACCAGAAATAACCACTGCATTTAAATGACATTATCCTGTGAGAGAGGCAATAACCACTTCCTCTTCACTGTGATTTTCCTTTTTAAATAAGCAGCACATATGAACTTGGTTAAAAGCATGATCACACTTTTCACAAGGCTGCAATTTCCTGTTTGGGAAATTCTTTCATGCTGATTTCACCATTGTGTCTGAGCAAAGCTGGCCAATTTAACCAAAAGCAATTAGGGATTTATATCCTCATCAAAAAGGCAAGAAAAAAAAGGAAGAGGAATTAAAGAGAAAATAATGGAATAGAAAGTAAACATTTTAAATAGTAAAAGCGACCAGGAACTTTCGTTTTGTGTTGATTTTGGCGGTCCCTGTGGACTAAAGCGGTAGTGTTTCTGACCACCAGATTCCCTTTAAAGATCAAATTACTGCAGCAGAGTCTGACAGTCAGCCCCGTGCAATCCTAGTTCTGGTTCTCCAGTACTTCCCATCCCTCTAGCAACCCAGCAAGATGGCCTAGGCCTCCAGCAGGAGAAAGTGCTCTCCAACTTCCACTGGAGCTCTGACTGCAGGTCTAAGGTGCGACAAAGCCGGATCTGGGTCTCTCTACTATGTCCTGGTCGCTGCCAGAGGACCTGCTGATGTCTGAGCTGAAGGAGGTTTTGGGGAACTTGCTGGGTGCTGCAATGACAGGCATTAAGAATAAATATATACTCTAGAAACTTTAATAAAGTTAATAGTTTAATTAATGGAATTAAGAGAGACTTACCAATTAACAAAGAATGAATGTTAACAATTAAGTACTGCACATTGTTTGCACGGAGTGTACTCAGACCTATTTGGTTTTGTTGCCTCTTTCCAAGAAAAACATAACATTTGTGTGCCCTCTGTTAGGAGTGATGGCTGCTTATACTGAGGTCATTACAGAGCACTATGTTGTTTACCTTTTATCCATGGCATATTTGTTTGTGTTTGTGTATTCATTAATGTTAAGAGTGTAAATGGACTTGCGTGCCTTACCTCACATATGTGTCTGCAAACATGTTTACTCCTTTGTATGCAGTATGTATAGTACTGGACATTTTACTCGCACTGTGTGCTTTTACTCGCACCGTGTGCTGTTTCACATGTGTTTTCTCTGTGGGGCTGACATAGTGAATTATGCCTCAAAGCTGACAGTCAAGACAACAGCCACTGTTTTTCTGGCAGATTTTACCCTGAGTCAGCAGAATGACAGAAAGCAATGTGTGTTTACGGCCTCAGTTGCTGTTAAGTGCTGCAACAGCTACATGTTGTGGAACTTGACGGATTTTGTTGGACAGGGAGGCATATAACCCCCTTTACCTGACCATTCGTTTAGTAGGTAAAAAACTAAATACATAGCTCATTAAATCAGTTAGAAAAATCTGGGCACATTGGGCACATTTTGTTAATGCAAATCTTGGATCGGGAATTAACTGGTGCCTGTAAATAGAGGATAGCACACAGCCCTTTGACTTTGTTACTGCTGGTATATAAGAACAAAAGGTTTAGTTTAAAGATTCCTTAAGTAGCTGTTGGTCTGTATGTGCACAGCACTGGTTTTCTGGAGGTTTGTGATTAGGCGTTTATAAAGCAGTTGTCAGTTAGGAACATTCTGGTCTTTGCCTTCAAGTATGAAAAAAGAACAAGGGTTAATGTGATCACTGCCACTGCTATATAAACTCTCCCGACTGTGGCAGAAGATCTTGGAGGCACAGAGCATTTAAAGAGCAGAACTTTCCCAAAGTGTTGCATCATTTCATGGTCACAACTTTGAAGAAACGTTGGTTCAATGCCTCTTTCCATTATCTGTCATGTACCTTAGCAGCTCTCCTGACTTGTGTATTGCTGCCAGAACTCAGAATGTATTTGGTTGAAAGACATTGACAGCTGTGACCTTTCGATGCATTGGCCTTGGAATTCCTTGCTGCTGATGTTGTCAGAAAAAGAGAAATTCACTCCACAATGATTCCCAGCAAATTACTTTAAGTCAAGAGATGAAACTAAGTTAGCGATTGGGAAGTTGCCAAGTTTGTTCCATCCCATTAGACTTTGTGTGCGTGTTTAAGCTTGCACGTGATCTGCAGATGCATGCTTTTACAGCTGGCATTACGGATGAATGCTGTAAGACTATTAAAGTGGATTAATTTGTTTTGATCATTTAGGACTATATAAATTATATCTGTGTCAACAATTTACACAACAGATAAAGAAAAACAGGATGAGATGCAGGTCATTTTCTCTCTTTTGTTGTTACTTCTTGTCAGACTTTAGAGCATTCTTTCACTCTGACTCCATTCACTTGGCAATGTTCACACCACTAATGTGTTCCTTGTTGTCATGACAGAGAAAGCATTAAAACGATTTCCTCTGTGGAAGCCAGGATAAAGCATTACGATTTCCCTTATATGTGTAGTCATGTAAGCGGAGTAAATCTCCTGTTTCCTCACACATGTTTTTATATAAAACTCAGGTGGTAAATGAGAGCAAAAGCTTTTCTTTGCCTAAGAAGTGGCTGGTTTACTGTGCAAGGGCACCATTGGTTTGACTCTCCAGGCCTGCAGGCAAAATGTGTTTGTGGAAATGAACCTGTAATGATTTCCCTTCTCTCACCTACAATTCATGAAGTGCTCTTGTCCAAAGCACCTCATCCCGAACAGTTCCTCTGGACTGCTGGAACTGGGATGCTCCCAGGCATGAATGTTTTTAACTGTTCGACTTCGGCACTGGCACTGAAAAGGAGCACTCGTGCTCTGATTTCTAAATGTAATTAAGAGAGAGAAAATAATGTCAAAGCAGTGCGCGAGTTATCTTGATATGTCAAAGTCAAAGACTGTTACACAACTAGCGTTTGGAGAGTTAGGTTCATGTTGTTTCTCACTGTTTATAGGTCTTATTAGCTATGGTTTTCCAGTTGGCTGGTGCAAAGAGGTTCACTGTAACCAAAAAACAGTCATGGGAACTTCTCCCATAGGGAAGGAGATGTCAGCCTTTCCATCTCTGAAAAGTTTGGCTCAAGATCCATGTTCCGTTCAGAGCAGCCAGACACATTTCCATGTTAGTTTTAAAAAGCGTCTCTGATCGCCCCAAATGTTCCTTCATTCTCCACCTTGAGGATTTACAAGGATGCCAAAATCTGTCAGTTGGAAAAAGGCTTTTTTTTTTTTCTTCCTGTATGGTATTATAGAAATGAAAAGGGCATACGAAGTGCTTTTCATGAACAAAGGTGATGCTGGTTGCAAGGAAAAGAAAATAATTGTGATTCCTCATCGCATGGGGTGTAAAAAATATGTCAAACTCAACAAACTTAAATGTTTTACTTTAAAAAAACATGGGCTTGAGACAGAAGGAGAAAAGAAGGTTCTCAATGATAATTATGTTTAAGGAGTCTCAGCACTCCACTAAATTTAGGGCCTGGCCTCTCGACAAAATTTAAGACTGTTGTAAAACAGTTCAAACTGTATCCTTTTTCAAAAGTCAGGGATCCTTTGTAATTGCCCTCCCTTCAACAAGGGAAACCTTGTTTTCCAATGTGCTTGCATGTGCAAAACTGCAGTGTGTGTGTGTGTGTGTGTGTGTGTGTGTGTGTGTGTGTGTGTGTGTGTGTGTGTGTGTGTGTGTGTGTGTGTGTGTGCCTACGTGTGTGTGCTTTTTGCAGCCCCTCATCAGGCTCATTCCACAGCACAGCTGCAGTGGCTGAAGTCATACAGTTTGACTCAAGAAGTGGCTTAGCAGCTCATTAACGGATAGAACAAAGTAAGCTGAGGAACAGCAGTGACTCCCAACACTGGCAGAGGAACAGAGCACAGGCCATGTTGTCCCTATCTAGAGGTGGTGCTCTACTTTCATGGTACAGTGAAAGATGGCCCCTCTTTGGGCAAATCCTAAGCAGAAATTTCGTTAAGAACATTACAATAACTGAATGAAAAGGTCCTTCATCTTTAACCAAAGAAGTGCCAATAACAATAGGAATGACAAGGAGAATCGTGACGATTAGTCAAATAATCAATTAGCATCTTTGTCAGCTATGTTGTAAAGTATATATTTTCTAAAATTTCAAATTTTCATCATCATTATCTTTCTTGAGATAACATTTTAAGACTATAATTCCAACCCTCCTTGTCATTGGTCTTGTGTTTTTCCTTTATCATCTCATCTGTCAGTCTAGAATTATCTTCCTCACATTTCCCTCTTTCTTTCTGTTAGTTAAATATATCTCCTTTCCGCAGTGCATTTCAAATTGTGACATTTTAATCTGGACATCCGACACGTCTGCCAAAAGCAATATTTGGCTAAGGATAAGAATTTAGGAAACAAAAATGCTTCAGTTATTCATCAGATGCAGACTTCCGCCTGTGGCCCTATTAATCACAGAGCCTCTTTCTTTCTGTCTCTTTGCAGAGATTGGACCTGTAACAATCACAACAGACCCCAAGAAGTTCCAGTATGAGCTGAGAGAGCTGTACGTTCAGGTAGGTTCAGTGATCTCATTCATCAAACCAAGGCACAGCAGCATCAGGTCATCTGGCCTTGAAAAAAGCAGTAGAGTGAGGTCATACCAGACGTCTGGGTAGGAACATTTGTTAGCTGATTGAGACCAAGCCTGATTGGTAAGTCTACATTGGACGTTGATTTTTTCTTTACTTTTACAAGAGATTTGTAATAGCTAGGGGCTCTAACACTCATGGCTTTGGTCATATGTTGGCCTTGCTGTTGCGAAAGAAAAATAAAACTTCAACCCATGTTTATTTGCCTTCCTGCATCATTACAAACAAATGTTTAAACAAAAACAGAGAACGGCTAGACAGCTAAACAGAGACTTGCCAAGTTTAAATGTTTGTGTAATCACTTGGAGAAAGAAAAGAAGTTGTGCAGAAGGAAGTTAAGCAGAAACCCTGCTGTGTGCTTCTTGAGCAAATTTGAAAAACTGCAAAGCTGGTACTCTTCACGTCTACGTATGACAGAGATACGGATGGACACGGACAGAGAAAAGTAGCATTCAGAGGTCTGTCCTTTGAAGAAAAAGATTTTGGCAAGTGTCTGTGCATCCTTGGCATGAGCTTTAGTTGATCTGGTGTGCGAGCGTGTTGTGTGTAGAATGGAAGAGATCCAGTTTCCTCTCACTTGCTGCTTCATTCCTGAGTCTGTTTTTTCCTCCCATCACCTCTTCACCTGCACAACCCAGAAGAGGTTTTGGCCAGAGTGCATGGAAAAGATAGTCTTTGGAGTTGACATTTTTCTTGAAATTGAAATGTTTAAGGGTGAAGATGTCAGGCAACACTTCATATATTTCAGTCACAAGAACAAAAGTGCACAGCGAGGTTATCAGGCTTAGTGTTGGGGTCAATTGGGGATTAGGAGGGTGAATTTTTGTTCAGAGGGGAGATGTTGGGGTTCAGGAGAGACAGAGGATTCCTGTCTCTTCACCTTCCGCCCCCTTCCTCGGCCAACAATCATGGGTCACTCCATTCCAGATGTTACTCTTGGGGGTGATGCATATTAGCTAGCTATTGAACCCCTCAGACAGACAGAAATGTGTCTGCTGGAATGCTGCAGAGGACATTTGTCTTTGACCCCACCAACAAGACAAAGAGTCAGACCGAATAGTGAATGAGAAAGATGGATCTGACACTCACAGTCACACATACCGTCACACATTTTATTTAACTATGTTCGTTACGGCTGTCAGTAATGGTCAGCAATGTCAGGAATGTCACCCCTTGGTCTATTTTTAGCGGCATATCATTGAAAGCTACAAAGTTCATGGATGTGTTGTTTCTACCAATTCAATTCTATTAATCTATACAGCGTCAGATTATAACAGAAGTTATCTCGAGACACTTTTCATATAGAGCAGGTCTAACCTGTACTCCAGCATTTACAGAGACCCAACATTCTCCCATGAGCAAGCACTTGGGCGACAATGGACATAAAAACCTTGTGTACAGGTAGAACGGGTAGAACCTTTGGCAGAACCAGGCTGTAGATGGGGACCATCTACCTTTTGAGAGAGAGAGAGAGACATACAGAGATGTACAGCAATTACAATAACAGCACAACAGCTATGATGATAATATAAATAGGACTTATGACTGTAATAATAGTAGCGGTGGATATAATAGGATGATACCACCAGACATTCAGTCTTTTTTAAGACATAATATTGGTTCTATTTATGTGCTATAATGCTGATTGGAAAGTCTGTCATCATGGACTTTTCACTGATGCTGCTAAAATACCATTGTACAGGTATACCTAATAACATGGCCGTGTATTACCTAGGACTGCATACTTTAACTAACACTATAACTAATTGTTCTGAATAAATCAGAGAACGCTGTTTGTGGCTCACTAACTCAGACATGTAGGTGTACATGCACACTATTTGATGATGATATCCTTCTCATTCTCAGGGAGGCGGGGACTGTCCGGAGATGAGCATTGGCGCCATTAAGATTGCCTTGGAGATCTCCTTGCCGGGATCCTTTATTTACGTTTTCACGGACGCCCGTTCCAAAGATTACAAGCTGACCCATGAAGTTCTGCAGCTCATTCAGCAGAAACAGTCACAGGTTTGGATATTACTGCAGTCTTAAGCACATCATATACAGGTTTAGAGATGAAGAGGTCACATTTTTATGTATGGTGTGTGCAGGTGGTGTTTGTGCTGACCGGAGACTGTGATGATAGGACTCACATCGGCTACAAGGCTTACGAGGAGATCGCCTCCACCAGCTCTGGGCAGGTCTTCCACCTAGACAAGAAACAGGTCAATGAGGTAAGAGTATCACTGAATGGAAACTGCACTTCAGCTCAAGAGGAACATGCTTTAGTCACAGATTTCACATATCAGCTTGGCCTTTGGTTCTGCCCTTAAGCTGTGTAAATTTAACGTCAGTAGAAGGTTTTACTGCCCTTTTCTATGTTATTTTGCTCTGTCCATGTTCAAGTCTGGACTCTAGATCAAATGTCCTGGAAACATTTAATTGATTGATGCATACCGTAGCTCTTTTTAACCTTTCCAAGAAGTATAAATCAGCAGCCATGGGCTGGGCAGTGCTTCAGAGCCTGAAGTTTGAATAATATTGCTATTTTATTACTGTAAGATAAGAGTCCTCATTAGTGAAGGAAGGGATTCTCGATTTTGAAGAATTTTCTGTAAGACTGCATGAAGGTCTTTTGCATTTCTCTTTAAATCCATTTTTTGACCTTTTCTTTGTTTCTCTCACATTGTCTTTCTGTTACATTTACTAATAAGCAGCGTCATTTCCACTTAAAAGATTTGCAAGATCAAATCCAACACAACTTTACAGTCTTTCCCACAAGGTCAAATTTCGTAGGAAGCAAGGAAGTAAATTAGAAATGCAATTTTTAGGTAACAATAGTTTAAAATATCTTGACCATGGTTTGGTTTGTTTGCGTTGTTAATTCTAAATAGGCTCGTGTCTTTAAGGAAAAAATGGATTCTAATTCATGACAAATCAAGAAATTGTACTTTTTTTTAAAGCCTTCAGTATATTTGAGTCAAGTCAATCGTTTTTCTTTGTGCATCCAGCTTTACCCTAAGACTTTGACTGTGCTGAATCATTTTACTCTCACGTCAGAATGGCCTGGTTTACATATTAGGGGTTAAATAGAGTCTATGTATGGGTCTGACACAGTAGCTGTTGAGTTCTCCATAGGGACAGGGGGGAAACGGGAGCGGCGGGTCACGACCTTGTGTGCAGCTGAGGGGGTAAATGTGTGTGTGTCTTAGTTGGTAGCTTATTCATATTTGAGAATAAATAAATGGACTTTGTTAAATATTGTTATTTTAAATTGTTAAACATTGTACTTTTAAAATAGAGTACCTTATCTAGCATCTATCGCATTGTAGAGATAGAGTACATTTGCCATTCTATAAAAGATTTGTTTTTCCTCCATTCTTCACACTTCCTTCCTTTTACTGTAGGTTCTGAAATGGGTGGAGGAGGCGGTGCAGTCATCCAAGGTCCACCTGCTGTCCACTGATCACATCAATGGGGCCAGCAACACTTGGCAGATGCCCTTTGACCCCAGCCTCAAGGAAGTCACTGTGGCTCTCAGCGGCCCAGCACCTAACATCGAGATAAAAGACCCCCAAGGTACGATAAGTGTTAGCATACATAAACAGTTTGTTGTGGGTTTCCAACAAAATCTTCACAGATTGATGTAGTTACTATCACATAATAGAAATGTTTATACAGAGGGTGACAAGGAAATAAAACAAGATAGATAAGATAGAAAGATAAAAACTGAAAAACTGGAAAACATGAGATGAGAAACATGAGAAAATGCAGATCTCTCAATACAGGATAAGAAGGCTCATTGAATGGTTTGATGAGCATGACAAAGATTTAAATCATTCATTATGGTCACCATTTCTCAACCCATCTGAACATCTATGGGAGATTTGTAATATCGTTCTCTCCACCACCCCATACTGTGAAAACACCGGATGAGGGAATAAATATCAGTTAGACTTAATGAGTCTGTGACAAGCTGCATGGAAGTCGTTGCATCTGGTCGTGGTGGCCTGACATCTTACCGAGCCACTTTATGTTGGATTTTCTCTAAATTTGTTGCTCATCTATATATAAACTAACCCATTAAATTGTATTTATTGTACAATATTTGGTTATATACTGATATTGGGTATATTAGCTATGATTTATGTTGAATATGAATAAAGGTGTATGAATATAAGTGTTTTTGCACATTTAATTTAGTTCGACCAGTCATAAAAGGCCATTTTTCCCATGTGAAAGGAAATACTATTGCAGTAAAAAAAAAAATACTGTAACGCAGAAAAAATCACTGTAAAAAACACAAAGAAAATCTGTGTGGTGGTTATTCACAGGCCTTGGATGTTGTTGGCTTAGATTATGATACAAACAGTGATAATGCAACATCAAAATACTTCCAGTGCACCTACAAAGGATTGTGAAAGCAGACAAACTATTTCAACAGCAAGTGTTATCTTCAGGTCTTGGTGTCATTCTCTCCAAGTAAAAGAGAAGCTTTTTAGACTATTTTGAATTAATGTTTCACAATAATACAGGACGAGTTTGAAGAACAGGAGGACATTTTACTTTTAGGAACTGAAGTTAACTGTAGAAGTAGAAGTACAGTTCACAGACCAGATATACAGAGTACACGAAAAAAATCTTTGTAGGACTGGACTGATTCCAACATCATCTGGTGTCCACTAATTTAGCATATGGTGTTTAATTCACCTACAGTATGCTGTGGATGCTAAAGACATATCCTGCATCTATAAATGTTGATAACTAACATTCAATACTCTATATGTAACTTGAAGCCATGATTCAAGAAGTGTTAATAATTCATTTGTATCAGTCAAAGCTGCACAACAGGTGAAATATCGTCTCAGTATTCATGTTTGGCCTCCAGGGAAGATCGTGGGGAAGAGTGACGGCCTGACTGAGCTCCTGCACATTCCCAACTCTGCCAAAGTTGTCAACATCAAGGACCCACAGCCTGGGATGTGGTCTATCAAGGTAAACAATTCATTCTTTCAGGGAATGTGTGTAAAATTACAGGCTTCTCCTCACAATTCCCAGAGTTGAGCTGTCTTTTAAAAAGACTTACTGCAAATAGTTCAGTAGAGTAACCTTGAAATTAGGTCACAACTCACACTCGGGAGGGAGCTGCACCCTTGAGGAAGGTTCTTAAGTTGAATTACTGCAGTAATATATCAGCATGTTGAGATACAGTGATATGTTATCAATATAACATGCATGGCATATGGTGAAGGCATCTACAAGCACACAACAACATGATCAGATGGACACATTTGAGCACAGAGATGATTTTCAAGACAGCCCTGGTAGATGAAGATAAAGTATGTTCAAAGACACTGCTGTCAAGGTAATGTGCTACATTTTTGTTTCGGCCACCCTTCCTGTTGTTTGCCCTTTGCAGAGTTGAAGCTGTTTGCACCCTGCTGACTAGGTAAAAAAAAAAGATCACACATTTGACTGCCCGCACTGTCAATGCCAGATGTTGTGAAATGACAAGCATTTTTGCCTGAGTGATTTGTTGAAGGGGCCCCGGTGGCCCCTGTATTCTCTGTAGACCCCTTCTGGGACACTTCTCTGCATAACTGTGTTATGTGTTAGAGCCCATTTGATTTACAGGGGAGGAGATTAGATGGAAAACTGTCATCTCTGAGTTTCTTCTCAAAGAAAAATGCAGTGTCGAGGAAAACAGGATGCCTTAAAGATTGGATTTCCCATGATTTGTTCTGGCACTTCTACACTTCTAGTCTTGCCCGCATTTACATTTTTTGGATGTAAAAGTATCTCAAAAAGGTAACATGAATGGGGAATTTACATTTAATAAGTAATGCATTTTTGTTTTTGGACTGAGATTGATTTACTGTAAAGGATGGAACAAACCCTTTCCAGCTGTGTCTACACTTAACCCACAGGTTGATCTCATGCTGTGGTCCATCACAAAACACCGGTGTAAGGAGCCCTTTCTCTGTTCACACAAAATGTCAGGAACCCAACATTTCTTTCCTAAGCTGTCATTTTCCTCCTGTGTTTAAGAGACTAGAAAACACTCCTGAGTAGTTTGCTGACCTCTGGAAGACCTTTTCAGGTTCAGATCAATTGTTTGGACTGGATTTTTGGCCTTCATAACACCCTGTTTTGTTTCTATTGGGGGTATTTGTTAAATAGAAATGTTGGGGTTAAAAGATTCCGAAAGATGAACAGTACTGCATCACTGTGTGCTCGCATTAACCTCATAACAGAAGTCTTTGATTGAGGCCTTTGCTATCTATTCAGATATGGTGAGCTGTACCATCCTCCTGTCTCATTTTTGTATGTTGCCTCTCATTTCACTCCCTGTCTCATCTTACTTCATGAGTATCTCTCAGTATCACATATCTTCTTTTCTGTTTCCTCATGCATCTTCCTGCAAAACACATTTACTCCTCTAATTATCTCCCTCAGAGAAACCCAGGTGGATTTTCTATTCCTTCTCTCTTTACACCAAACAAATCTTGTTTTTTCCCCATTTCTCAACTTGGAAACTGGCCCTTTTTTTCGACCTCAGTCCCCCACACCACTCTTTCTGGCTTGCCAGCTAAAAATATCTCCCTCTCATCTGCAGCCGTGTTTCCCAGGACATCGTAAGAAATGTGGATAAATACTGTTCTGCCATGCTGGGTTTCAGTAAAGCTAATAGACCATGACACCCCAGTGTAAGATCCAGGCCATAGATTGTCTGTGAAAAGGAATTTGATCAATTTTAATCTGCCTTTAATTGGCTGTTGTGGTGGAGTGTAGAAGGTGGGCTCACCCCAGTATCACCGCCTGCTTCTTCAGTTTTTCCCATAGTTTTATACCTTAATGACCTACTTTATATTCACTTTGTGCTGAATTCAGTAAATTCTATGACTATCACTAAGTGTATTCAGTGTGCAAATAAGTGTAATCGATGTGCAATAAATTATGTAAATCTGTTTCACACTAGGAGGAAATTATACCACGTGTACACAGACAGATGCCAGTCAAACAGTGACCCTGTTGACTGTTTGTAATGTGAAAACACTGCTACATTTAAGAAATGAATTATCTTCATTGGTAGTGAGCAGCTCTTTTATTTGTGCTTTGTGGGACTAAAGTGACTGTGTGTTAGTCTTTGTGTGTGTGTGTGTGTGTGTGTGTGTGTGTGTGTGTGTGTGTGTGTGTGTGTGTGTGTGTGTGTGTGTGTGTGTGTGTGTGTGTGTGTGTGTGTGTGTGTGTGTGTGTGTACGTGTCTGACTATATGAGACATCCAGGTGAGACCTCTTCGTGCTGTGGTGACCTCAGCATTGATGAGAGCATTGGAGCTGAATTGAATTTTATTGCCCATGATAACAGTTTAGCAAGGCTGTAATTTTCAAAGCATGCAAACAGCTCAAAGGAAGAGCGCCGGTAACGGGCCCTCCTCTTGTTCTTTGTGTCTGCTTTTTCTGCTCCTCTCTCGTCTTGTGTGTACACAGCACACAGATATCCTGCTGAACACAAAACAAAGTATAAAATCATTTGAATAATGGATGGAAAGAAGCAGGACAGTTGGACCTGGAAGGCTTTCTTTTGCCAAAATGCATAGAAAGACTTAACAATGTTTTTGGACTTCACACAACATATTTAAGTTAACTTCATCCTGTTCCATCTTGCTGCTTAATGATTTACAAATTAGGTCTAAATGCTTTACTTTGATTGTAGATTGCTATTATATATTTTTCACACATATTGGGAAAATAAAAATACAATAGCGCTAAATCCTTACAGCCTTAAATATACATTTGTGTAATTGAGAGAGAACTTTATAACATGAAGGCATTGCTGTTGCCAGTGAGAGATTTGGTATATTGACATGAATGGAAAGGCAAATCAGAGCAATTCATCATCATAGTACATAAAACACATTAAATAAATGTTACATAACCTTTAAAGAATCTCAAATCAGTGTGTCTAGGTCAGTTTTCTTGCAAATCAAACCGGAAGAATCACAGAAGGTGTTCAGTGTAAAAATCTGTATCAGTTATCTGATCCTGGCTGTACGTGCTAATGAACGGCGTTAGGGTGACTGGTCAATCTGTCTGGGTGTGTGTGAAATTAGGAAATGAGTAGCTTTAATGACAGGGACCCTTCTTGTCTTTGGTAACAGCGTGACCTTTAAGTGACCTCTCCCCTAATTATGGCCTCATTTACAACCAACTAATGACCCGGGGTAATTCCATGGCAGCCATTTAAGCAGGTTCGACGACCACAACATGTATTGTTTTCCGTGATGGCAGGCATTAGCATTTAAGGCTGTGCTGGATCCCCTTTGTCCTCGTTTTACCTCATTGTTGGAGCGATTTCACCTCTGGCTTTGTTATGTGTCTGCCTAAGTGCACCGCTCTACCCTATTTGGTGGTTTTCTAAGCACAGGGAAGTTTATGTCAGGTAGAACTCAGTAATTGAATGAAATGAAACTCTTTCATTTTAGGCAATTGCAAATAACAGTGTAGGTTGGCGTGCCTCACTCAGCATTGTGAGTCAATGTCTGTGACACCTCCAAGGTGTTTTACCTAAGATGAGGAGTTTCCACCTCTCACCAACCTGTATTTCATTGTAATTACTCTGTCTATATTTCTTCAGAGCTTCAAAAGACCTCCACTTGATACACCATGATTATAGTGGTCGTGTTTGTTTAATTAAAGTATGAATATCAGACTGAATGGGTCATCTCTGATTTGATGAGGTTTTATAAGGTTTGCTAGAGTGTTTGGCACTCGACAGTCAGCCTTGACTTACTTAGAGTGGCTTGTCTATACATGCAGGGATGGTTGAAGTACAAAAGGCTGTAACCCATCAGTCCCAGTCCTGTGTCTGTCATTTAGACCACTCAGTGCTGCCTTTTGATGAAAAAGCTCTCCTTTCTTTTGTTTTCTTGAGTTGTATGAAATGTACCACCATCAAGTGTCAGCCAGGGTTTTTGACCAAATCAGTTTGGAACAACATTCTTATACTACTTATCAAAAAACAGTTTCTAAATAATAAAGATGTGGCCTCAAAAAAATACTTTTTTCCATATAGATACTGATCTTTCACTGGAATTCATCATGGAAGCCAGAAACACAGACGTACTAACCAGTTGTTCTGACATACAACCAGAGTCCTGTACATATCTGTAAATATATATGTGACCTTTCTTTGATACAGACGTCAAGTGAAGGAAGACACTCAGTCCGTATCTCAGGTCTCAGCACCATTGACTTCCGAGCCGGGTTTTCCAGAAAGCCCACCCTGGACTTCAAAAAGACCTCCAGTAGGCCAGTTCAAGGTCAGTAAGATCAACCTTACCAAATTGGAAAAAAGATAGTCATCACCACAGCTGTTTGCTTTAGCTCACCTGTGGTGTTCACTTATATTCTTTAGCTTTTGGACATTTCAGTATACAGTATGTTATACGTCTTTTCCAGGTGTTCCCACACACATCCTTCTGAACACCACTGGGCTATCACATCCTGCTCGGGCTGACAGGGTCGAGCTCCTATCAATCAAGGGCGAAGTAGTCAAAACTTTGCCAATCCGTTACTACCCCGACCGCGAGCCATTCGGCCTCTGGAACATCACAGAGTTCATTCCACCCAGCGAGGCCTTCTTCCTGCGAGTGAAGGGATATGACAGGGACGGTTTCCCGTTCCAGAGAGTCTCCAGTGTTTCCTTCTCCGGCATTATACCTGGTTAGTTATGTCACCCATATTTAGATGTGTGGAATTATTAAGTAATTTGAGAGATTAATTGTTATTTGCCTTTATCTGTCTTTTAGATGCCCCTAAGGTGCTGATGCCAGCCATAAGTCATGGTTATTACCTCCAACGTGGGGCTGTCCACTGCCAGGTAGAGAGCCTGATACCATTCACTCTACGCTTCAGCAGGGATGGGAGACAACTTGGGATGGACCAGCTCTTCAGGTGAGCAGGGTTGGGGGGACTATGTGTTTAGACACCTGCTTTTTAGTTCAAGCCAATGAATGTAAAGTCAATTTTATTTATGTAGCTTCTGATATCACAAATTTGCCTCATCAGAGTTTACAGACTGTGCAGCATTCAACACTCTCTAAATCCTCTAAAGTAAAAACTCTGATGAGACAGATTAAGGACCCTTCCTCTGTTGTTGTTCTTCTATAATAAAAGCAAAATCCCAAAGGTTAGAAATCAAGAGGAGAAAACATGCTGTTGAGTGCATACCTCTGCCAAAACTGTGTAACTGTCAATATATGCCAGTTTGATGTACTTTAATCATAAGGTTGTTTTAATCATGTCCCATTTCCAACGTGTTTAAAGTCAGGCGACACATCTGTTATGTTCCTAGCCACCTTTGAAGCATCTCAGAAGATAATTTCTGCAACATATGTTTAGTCAGAACTGTATTTGTTCAGCAGCTGTATTGGTAGCCCTTCCTCTACCTTAGCAGGTTTTGGTAAAGCTATGCGGTCGAGTTCAAGCTGAAAATGAGCCGGTGTTGGATTGGGACAGTGATGAAGGGTTCGCCCCCTCTTCTCTCAGCCAAGAATTTGATGATGATATGATAGTCTGTTTCGTATTACATGCTGAGAAACAATAACACTTTGGCCAGTAGCTGATGGTTCCACATTTCCTGCAAATCTATTGATACCTTGTGAGAGATTACTTTCCAGCAGGCAGAAAGACAAACAGAATGGATCCAAACTGTGCTTCCTTCCCACCTTCCAACTCTGTTGGAGGGTAAAGTTTAAATATTGTGTTTCCATCTCTGCACTCCTGTGTGGCTAAATCTGATTTGATTTCCAGCTGATCAAGGAATGAATTATTAGAAGATAAAATGGTTTCAACATTATTCCCAAGGAATAGTGAAGATAAAGGTATTGAACATACTTTATTTTGATTCTAGTGAGTCTGACAATGCATCATGGGCGATAGCCCAAGTAACTCTGAAGGATGAAGGCTACTACGAGTGTATTGCTATCAGCAGCGCTGGGACAGGAAGAGCTCGCACCTTCCTGGATGTATCAGGTAAGCACACATACCAAGACTCAATCACGCTGTCACAGGATGATAACAGCGACTTATTCAACATATTTGGTTATGTTCTTGTAATGCAATAATTAAATTACAAGCAGGCATATAGCGTGGTCCTCAGAAAATCTAAACTGTCTGTCAGCACAAATCGACTATGTAGAGTACTACATTGACAACTAGTAACCCTATTATCAACAAAATTAACTGAAGCAAAATGAATTTGCAGAATATCAGACAAATTACATGTTAAGACACTATTACAACATGTCAGAGCGACTCGCTACATAGACAGCAGTGTTGACTTTTGTCAATGAACTGTTATACTGTAGATAATATTAATTCACAGTTTATGGTGAGCTACTCTCCAGCAATGTGTGTAATGAGCCAGGACTGTCAGACAGGAAAGCTTATGGGCTGGAAGCATTAGACTGTCATCAAGTGTAATTGTTGTATTATTTATGAGAAATTTAAAGTCCAACTGATATTAAATTACATTTTGTTTTATCTGCTACAACATACATACCTGCTCTGTAAAACACAACCTATGTTCTACTTTAAGAACAAAAAAATCAGAAACCAGGAAGACATTTGAATTTGATATTCTTTTGATGCATGACGGTCCCCTAGTTTTGCATTACTTCAATGGAATACAGATACTAGGTATCCATCTACGTAGATGTGTTCCTTGCTCTTCAATACAATTAAGCGCAAGGAACACAAACACAGACACGGAAACAGCCCTCCAGCCGCCTGAACAAAAGGGGCTATTTTAATTTTTCCCCAAATACTTTTTTCTTCCTTTAAGTGATACATTTAAAAAAAAAAATTGACATTATTTTATACGTCAGAAAAGGGCTGACTTTGATCTACTGATTCATGTTTAGACAATACTTTTTGTGTAATGATGCAGCAAATAGTTTATGTCATGCACGATAGGTTTACACACATGCTTTCACACACAAACTCACACTTACAATTTGGAATCCAAGCGTCAGTTGATGTGAGTTGTGTTTCACTGGGTTCAAGGTCTCCTGCTGTGGATCACATGCAGAGAACCTGCATGCTGGCAGATTTAATGTAGCTTTAAGGAAAATCTGACCCTAGCATGGTGTTGTAATCCATGCCTCACAGCGATCATGGCATGGGGTTTATGTTATGATATGTGTGCCTGATTTGTAATGGAATGTAAATATAATGTAAGATGAGAATACATATAAAGCTGTAAGTAAGTTCCAGGCTTTGGACCAAGAAAAAAACATTTATAGTATAGTTTAGGTGGCTTTACTGTGACTCTTAGCACACTTTCAAGACAACAGCACCACAATGATAAATGCATTACAATTTAGGATCTCACAGAGAAATTCGTAATCCATGTAATAAATTACTTGCATGGTTAGTTTTGTGATCATGGAAACCAGTGGGATCATATAATGATTTATACCTTTAATTTCACCGCTGGGGAAAAGAAAAAACAATTTTTGTCTTTTCCAAAATTCTCTGCAGTGCGTTTATTTCTCAGTCTGAGCCCTTTCCATTTCGAGACCCCAGAGCTGACACCACATGAGTCCCAATGCTGTCGTTGAAAATCTCCTTGTCCAAATTTCTTTTACCTGCTTTGTGAAAGTCACTGGAGCGCCATCAACATGATGAATGCCAAGCAGAAAGGAAGAAGGGGGAGTGCAAAAAAAAGAGAGTGAGAGGTAGTTGAAAGACACTTTTCTGAAACAGAAGAAGGAGAGAGGGAGCCAGGCAGGGATTTGTGTAATGTCTGAGCGTAACTCATTATTGTAACTCACCCACCATGTTCACAGTCCAAAGGTGGAGGTGGACTTAGTTTGTCCAGCTTTTACCTCTTATGATGTCTCTAAAGTTGGGTAAAGTTAATCCGTCTCAGCCACCACTCCAACCTTTGTCTTTGGTACTCTTAACAGGATGACAGGCCTCAACACTTAACATTTGAACACACAGAAATACACATAATACCCACTTAGGTGCCAAAGTTATGTCCTAATCTCAAGGACCGATGCTGAAATCTTCAGCATTCTCCTTGTATCAGTGCCAAAGCCTCTGCTACCTCTCTTCACTTCCATCTTCTCTTTCTCTCCCATTTTCCCTGCTTTGCTTTGGCTCACCCTTGAAAAAAATATTATTGAAGACACACTTAGGCTCATGGGATTGTTTTAAAGATGGTGATGAACGAAAAGACAGAAATAGTGGAAGAGAGAGAGAATAATATAGAAGATGAACATGAAGATCAGTCTAATAGGGGTTGTTTGAAAATTACATTTCTGTCTAAGATAAGCTACATGGAGTACTTAAGAAACGCTCACAGCCAAACACACACTGTAGTTTAGACACACATCATATGAGGATTAGAAAGACATCAATATGCTGGATTTGGTGAAGAAATATGGATTATTTAAACTGCTCATGCAGATGATGGAGGTTCCTACCAGACAAGAGCTACATTCGTAGAACCTCTAAAGTGAAAATTTGCATTTGACTTACTTTTGTTGTTAAATGGGTTCTCCAGCAATTTAATATTGAATTGTCATAAAGTTGGTTGACAGATTAAATAAAGAATAGTCAAAATGGAAGCAGCAGATGCAGAGAAATCCTGCATTTCCCATTATGCAACTGGAGAGCTTCTTTCATTAGTCCCTTCCAGCCTGGTAATCACCAAAAATGTATGTTCCTTCTCAGATTTTTACTTAATGTTATTTTACAAAACATTGGTTTGGTCTGATAAATTGTTTCCCATGACTGGAAAATCTATACCTACGTAAGTATCAGCAAGAAAGTAACAACTTGCTCAAAATTCCTGTTTAGCTTTCTTTATACTGTAAAGCCCACAACATTATTTTCTCGTCCTGCAGAGCCGCCTCCAGCCGTCACAGTCGAGGGTAACGTGACCGTGTCTCCTGGCTCCGGTGCTGTACTCACTTGCCACGTCGTCAGCACGGTCAGCTTCAACCTCACCTGGCTGAGAGGAGGTCACGATGCCCGCCTGGACCCACAGGTGCAAGTCTTGAGCAACCTCTCGCTACAGGTGTCCTCAGTGACCCCAGATCACTCGGGCTGGTATGAATGCATCGCTATAAACGAAGGAGGGGTGCAGGCAGAGCGAATCTACCTCACAGTGCAAGGTGAGTGGTGTGTGTTTAATATGATTCTGTGGTGTGAGATCAGAATTGTGTGAGAAGTGACATCGGAAACAAGTTGTTTTTAGTGTTCAAATACACATCATCCTACAACAACTGGGGCTAATAGGCCACAGTTGAACTTTATTCTTGTTACTGGTGTATGTGTGTGCGCTTACCTGGTCTAGCAAGACTTTTTTCTGTACGTGATTTATACCGTGTTGGAACAGAACTCTTGGCAAACACAACCCCCTTACCAAATAGACCATTGTGTCCCAAGTGCTTCCCTCCCCCAGTTGCCTATAATTCACCCTAATGCTTTATGGGACGTGTGAAAATTGTTTATGCTTGACCCTCAGGCAGCACTAAAGTAGGGATTTCCATCTCGAGACATCTGTCATACTCCTGTTCCTAACACTTTACTGACACTGAATCAGGAACACTGTGTTGTACAGAGTATCGCTGGCTATCTGGCTTGCACCACAGAGCATCGGCCAGAGCTTGGCCAGGAAATGCTGATGTAAAACAGCAACTAAAACCTGCCATTAGCAGATGATTTCAGCCAGAACACATTGACGTGAATCCAGGAGGTATAGAGGGTTGAAAGAAAGTAAGTGAGAGCAACAAAAAGCTTTGTTTTACATAATCCAGTCGAAAAGAACATCCAGTTTTATACAACCATCAGTCCCAGAAGAAGTTAATACAAAGACCATATTCACATATTCTTTCTCTTTTGGAACAACAAAGAAATAGTTTCACTTCACCTAAAGCTTACTTTTTTTCTTGACCTATTTTCTTGAGTATTTGAAAAGTTCACTGTGATTTTAAGAGAACAGTTGTCTCTGCAAGGTAAACCAAGCACAGATAGAAACATTGCAGGTTTAATACCACTGCTGCAGACAGGGTTGGAGAGGAGCTCTGTCATTTGGCTTGTCTTTCAGATAAGTGACACAATTTACCCTAAAACATTTTTCCTGGTTTAACTGGATACTTTTCTCTTCATCTCCTCACCTGTTCATCATTTTTCGCATCATCCTGTCACTACTTTCTTAGTAATTCTTTTCTTTAACCAATTTCTTACTGCTTCTTCAAGATTATTTTCTCGGCCTCATCTCTTTTTCTCTCTAAAACATCTGTCAGCAAGCACCTTAGGGTTTCCTAATTACCCCCTGGTCGGACCCATCCTAGTTATTAGTCTCACTTTAAAGTGAGTAAAGTCTGCTGTCATCTTACAACACTTTGACGGAACACAGTGGAACTTGTTCTGCATGGCCACATGCCAACAGAAATAGGATGAAGAAGAGTTGTAGCTGTTTTCCTGCTGTTTTAGTGCGGAAGGAAATCGGTAGGAAAACAACCTGAAAACACCATTGAGGTTTCACATTGTTGATGAGGGGAAGATAGTCAGGGACCAAGGGAAGTTGAGATAGGAGGGGGATGCATTGTAAGTAGGAGTGAATGTATATGAGCGAGGCAGAAAAATGGAGCAGGTGATGAAGGGAGTGCCAAAGACAGGCTTCTCTCTGGAACATTAAGGCTGCTGCTGAGTCAAGATAGAACAATGTGTCCTCCCCCTCAGGAACCTCCTTGTTCCTGAACTCAGAGGTATCCCTGCCCCCCTTTAGAAGAAGCCTTTGAGAATAGAGGCCAGGTTGGCTGTAAATAAAGTTGTTCCAACGCCCTTAATTTTGACCTTGTCCCAGTTGTACAATCAGCACAGTACAGCCTGAATACTGTGTCAGATTGAGGTATTTCAATTTGTTATAAATCAAGGTTGTAATATATCAAAAATATTGCCTCTACGTTTATTGTCAGCATCTGGTAAATGTGCTGTGTTTCTTTAAATGCTTGAAGTTGAAGCATCAGTACAAAACTCTCTACATTCATGCACACCTACTGTACTCAGGTATGTCAACCTATTGAACTTTTGACTACTGGCCTTCTCTTATTACAGTGGTTACCATCAGCCAACCCACAAACACTATCATACACTAGATCATAGATGGCATGCAAGGAATAAATAGTTTGACTTACTTTCCTCCTTCTGGTCATAGGAAAAAAAAAGACCTCACAATAAATCCCTCTCTGGCATCTTAGATGGACACAAATTGTTATTTTCTTTTTTTGGAAAGGTTCTGTTTCTCCATTGTGAAGACTATCTCACACTGTGTTTTCTACAGTTTGGAAAGAGATTTTTCTAGCAGTGGGAATAGAACAGAGAAAACATGGCTTTGAAGGGATGAGTTACAGTACACATCGTGAAGCAATTGAAAAAAAAAATTTGAGACCCAGCTTCTCTGGGTCTGGGTTCAATATTCCTCCCTGTTTTACGAATAGAGAAGTAATGAGGGGGAAAGATACGCTGTGAAACATTATTAGTTGAAGTAACAGCCATCACTCTTCCTGCTACAGTGACAATAAAAGTTTATGCTCTGTTACATCTCAAGGCTGCGCCTCATTCAGGGTTATGGAAAAAGTTCCAGACTTGAGAACGATATATCCATAACCTTAATGATGGGAGAAAATATTTTATTTCATATTTTCACATTGAGATTGGTTTTCACTTTCACATATTCTTATTGTGACTGTTTTCAAAGATAGATTATGTCTAATTGATTTATTTAGTCTGTGAAATCATGACAGTATACTAGGTGAACTGAATTAGACCAATATTGTTTAATTGTTTGATCTGGCAAATTTGTATCTTTGTACCTCTCTTTTCCTTAAATAAAATCTTATCTTATATATTTTCCTATAGAGGTGCCCAGGGTTTCAATAGAGCCCCTGAATCAAACCTTTACGGCAGGAGAGGAAATGAGGATCAGATGCTCGGCCAGCGGCTATCCTCCACCCCGTCTAGTCTGGACCCAAAATGACATGTTCATCATGGCATCCAGCAGGTGAATTAATCTCCTTCCACGTGAATAGATTTGAGGGCTTTTGTGTTTCTTAATTGTGTTTGTGTTTAATAATATCAATCAATCAGAATAACTTATTTACTTATTCTCTTTCCCATTATTCCAGTCATGCTTCCATGATCACTTTTTAAACTATCTCTGATATTTCATGAAAAATACTGAATTCTGTGTTTTGCGTGTTCAGACTCAGGATGACTCCTGATGGCACACTGGTTATAAGAAACATGGACAAAAAGGATGGAGGAGTGTATGGCTGCCTGGCCAGCAACAAGGCTGGCACAGACACAGTGACCTCCATCCTCACTTACATTGGTAAGTGTCCCAGAGCACATGCATCCATCCATCCATTAGCTTTACCCACTTATCCTTGAGAGGGTCACAAGGAGGTAGAGCCAATCCCAACTGACATTTAGTGAGAGGCGGGTTACACCCTGGACAGGTAGCCATTCAATCACACACACATACAAACATAGAGACAGGCAACCATTCACACTTACATTCACACCTACAGGCAATTATTAAAAGAGTCGCCAGTTAACATAACCTGCATGACACAAAGCACATCCAGTCAAATGGAAATGAATAAAGCCGACATTTACTTCAATATACACATCTGCATTTCCATTTGCTCTCTCTATCATACTGATGTTCTGTCTGTTGTTCAACAATTCTCCTCCCCTAGAATCTCCCGTGGTGACAGTGGCTTTGAGTGATATTCTCATCGGCATTGGAGAAACCACAGTGATGGCCTGTTCAGCTTCTGGAATCCCACAGCCCGAGATCTGGTGGTACAAAGGTAACACCTGAGGAGAATAAATACAACAACAAAAACAATATATCACTGGACAAATTAAAAACCTAAAACCATAAAAAACAATTTTAAAATCTCAGCGTGGAGCTACAGTAACGCCCCCTTGGAATATCAGAAACTTTTACTGTTTTTCCCACAGTTGATCACACAATCCAAATAACAACTAAGCTGACCACACACCACTATTGTTTGTTCTGATTGCTAGGTGATGTCCAGCTGCATTCATCATCCCTCTTGGATGTGGACGCGTTAGGAGGTTTACTGACAATCAAGGAAACCCAGGATGTCGATGCTGGAGATTACACCTGTGTAGCTGTCAATGCTGCTGGCACCTCGTCAGGAAAGATCTCTCTTGACGTCGGAGGTGAGTGGCACCCAGTTTAGCTGTAAAAGCACTAATTAGTTAAATGAACCCAGAATAAGACCATAATAAATAGGAAGATTACAACCTGTGTAACCTTACCATGGATGTGACTGTAGAGATTATAAGTGATGGAGTCATTTATTATTTCTTGTGTTGCAATGTTACTACAGGTAGCTGTTTCCTGGTTTGCTTCATATACCCTTTAACCCTAAACGGTCAATGAATTGGGTGTTATGGCTCACAGTAAACAATAGTGTGTGATGTCTGTTTATAATGATACAAAGGCTGCCTTGGTGCAGTTAATGAACGATGCCTTTGCCAGGCCAGAAGCACGTGTCTGGTTTACACCTAAACAAGGTCACACAGGAGTGTGTCAATATCCTTGTATGGTTAACTGTGCAAGCTAGACTTTTGTGCATGCACAAAATAATGTGCATGTGTAAAATATATAAATGAACCAACAATTTGTAAAATATTTGAAGACAGTGTGTTGATTATGTTATTTCATCATTGATTTTCATAATAACTGAACTTTATTGGATATTATTTAAATGTTGTGATAGACATTTTATCCAAGATGTTGGATGTGTTATGTAATAATGACTAGAAATAGAAGTGGTTTTGGGGAAAATGCCATTATGAAGTCAAAGCAGACTTTTGAAAAAGTGCATTTTGAAAAATAAATGTCTATTATGAAATAACAATGAAGTCCTATATAACACAATATATTTAGCATTTTTTATTTATGTGATTATTCATTATAACCAGCTTGATTTTCTATAGAATGCAGTATATGTGGATGGGTATCCCCAAACTTTTTGACCTTTTACATCTTTAACCTTGATCTTTCCAGCCACACCCAAGTTCACCCGAGAGCCATTTGATGTGGCGATGGACATCGGCTCCAATGTGACCCTGCTGTGCCTCGCCCAAGGTCACCCCAAACCACAGGTCACCTGGAAGAGAGAGGACGGGCTTTCAGTTTTCAACAGGCCCCGTGCATATGGCACTATTACACAGAGCGGGTCAGGTCTACATATCCCCAGTGAGTTTTTTATTGGGAAACATATTATACATTTCTCTACGTTTATGCCGACATAAATAATATACCTTTTTCTCTCAGACCTGTGGGTGGAGGATGAGGCGGTATATGTCTGTGAGGCTCACAATCACTTTGGCAGGATTCAGGCCCAGGCAAGAGTCACTGTGACTGGACTGGGTAAGTGCAAGTTTTGCCTCTGTGACTCTCTGTATATTTACTTCTTAAATAGTGGAATGTCTCTTAATTCTTAAATGAAAGATTGGTATTCACAGAAAAACAGCTGTTCTTTTTTATTTCCATCTGTGTGCTCTCTAAGTTATTATTGATTAAACCATTATCTTAAAAATACCCTAGGGGAAATTAATCATGGTTTGCATGCAATAAGTTTTGTGAAAATGAGGAATACAGAAGTGTAGCGGAACTGAAAAAGTGCTCAGACAGGCCTGTCTGCCTTGAAATGCATATACACACCCACACATGCTCACATTGCTTCATACTGACTATGCATTTTTTTATGTATGTCTAATCAAAGATCCTATCTTATCTCCATGGCCAGTACTTTTTCTAAAACAATATACAGTACCGTTGAGTGCCTATGTGCTGCATGTCCTTGTGGATGTGTGTGTGTGTGTGTGTGTGTGTGTGTGTGTGTGTGTGTGTGTGTGTGTGTGTGTGTGTGTGTGTGCCTCTGTTTCAGTCATAACATGTGAGTGTGAGTTCATTAGCACATTTCAATGGGTGTGTTTGAACACATGGACCTTGTTAAACACTGTTTCTATTTCACCTTTTTCTTTACAGTGGAAACACACTGAGCTCTTATATGTGGGCCAAAGGTTAGAAACCACAGTCCCACCCAGATGACATATTACTGCCCCACTACCCCATTTCTCTACTGACAACGTTGTCTCATGAGACACACACACCCAATGCAGAAGCACATGTAAAGTACCTTATTTGGACACTTGTGGAAGTAGAGAGCAATTAAGTTGACATGCATGTGTATGTGAGTTTTGTGTGTGTGTGTGTGTGTGTGTGTGTGTGTGTGTGTGTGTGTGTGTGTGTGTGTGTGTGTGTGTGTGTGTGTGTGTGTGTGTGTGTGTGTGTGTGTGTGTGTGTGTGTGTGTGTGTGTGTGTGTGTGTGGTTTTGCTCCCAGGTCATTCAGGGCGGTCGTCAAATTTTCCTCTATGACACCCTCTATCACAACCTACACAGATGACATTAGCATTGTCTGAGTGAACACAGCCAATCTATCTAGACAAATGTGGGCCATTATGTGTGTGTCATTTTCATGAAAATGTCCCTGTCATCCTCTCAGCATCCCCTTTTTATTATTTTTTCACACAAGCCCTGTATAATTGTTTGCATGGTATCTGCAGTCTCGCCTGTCATAGCGATAAGTCCAGCTGTGCTCAGTGTAATCGAGGACCAGCAGGTGACTTTGCCCTGTGTGCTATTGGCTGGGAATCCGCTGCCTGAGAGACAGTGGCTACACAACTACGGCTTGGTGAGGACAAACAGATTTGACACAGTTTGTCTTTGTTTTAAATAGCCATTAATTAATTTGAACCACTTCAACCTACAAATCTTTCAGGTGACCTCAGACCAGTTTGTGACAGTTAGGAGGGATGGCAGTCTGCATATTGAGAGAGTCCGGCTGGACGATACGGGTGACTACACCTGTTTGGCTGAAAACGTTATTGGGGCCAGCAACCATACCACCACTGTCAACGTCTATGGTAGTGTACAAAAACTAAAATACAAACTATAAACAGACATGCATTCTAGCAGTTGGTGTCATTACTTTGATGCAAATGTAACAATGTGCCTAAAAAGGAGAAACAGAAGATCCAAAGATAATGCTTTTGTTGAAACAGCAACATTTTACTTTACCTCGCCCTATTTAGCATTAATAGGCAGTATATAAACATTTAATAAACGGTTTATCAAACTATAGTGTCAGATTCCTGATATTGTATATACTGGGATACTTCCTAGAACGTAGCCTTAGTTATAGTTATTTTTACTTGGACTTGTCTGCTATAACAGGTCGAAACTTATATGGAAAAGGCTTTGCTTATTGCAAATGTTTAATCAGATATGAAATGCCCCCTGTGTTTTCTTTTCTTTTTCTTTTAGTCTGTTAACTCCTACATTCCTCACTGTCCTGTTTAAATGTATCCTCTACACTGCAGAGGGCTCTTAACCTCATGAATAGGATTATCTATAAGGTTGCATTAAATCCGGGCCGAGGGTAATGGCACAGTGAGAGGGGAAAATGTGCTCTCCATTTATACTAAAGTCAGTGTTTGCCAGATTCTACCAACTTAAGTGGGAATGGTCCGCAGCATCTCCGTAAAAGCACTGACTCAGTCAGTCCTTTTCAGCTGTAAATACACAAAGCATTGGACATTTACACTATGTAGGTCAGTGTTTAGTTACGTTTCCCATAATAATCCCTGAGATATACTTTCCGTAGAGCGTACATAATGCAATGTACGTGCAAAGACTCCAGATAGAAGACCACCATGCAATATTGGTGCGTTTTGTATATACCGTGTGTGATATTGTTGTTTAGTTTAATCACATTTTTCATTTCCAAGAAGATGCTTCAATCCTCCCAGGGCTGATCTTTTCTGCAGATTCCCAGAGACGTAACAAACAGCAAAAACAAGTCAAATAGTAAGAAGGAAGGAGAGAGGGAAAGGACAAGTTAGAGAAGAATAAAATAAAAGACACAGAGAGAGAACCAAACGCACAGTAGATACAGAGTACTTAATGCATCTTAATGGACAGATTTTACAAATACTCGATGAATGTATGTATGCACAAAAAACTAATATTTTTTTCCCTGTTTCCAGTGATTCCTACCATTCAGTATGGCCCTCAGGTGTTCAGCACAATTGAGGGCACACCCATCACTCTGCCCTGCCGTGCCAGTGGAGTACCCACCCCTGACATTACCTGGACTAAGGTATAGATTAGCATCAACCGTCTGAGTACCTGTTTTAGTATGAAGTGGGGTGCTGTTTTCCTGCCACTGAAGAACTTAATTTTCTCTTCATCAATGGCAAAATAATAAAATGGAGACTCCACAACATAATGCTCAGTGAAAGCTTTTATGCAGTTTATTTGGATTTGATTTGTGTACAATTTATGTGTGGCTGAGCAGTTTTGGGCAGTTATAACCTTAACTTGAAAGTGTCCAGATGTGGATGCACAGTTTTCAACTACAGGGGAACAGATCCTTGTGTTATTTTTTGTCATAGGTCAGCATTTCTATATATTTTGATAGCACATGATAGTCTGTCTGGGATTACATGTATGTGCCTAATGTGCTTCTCCATGAAAACAGCTCTACATGTATCCATTAGCCTTTACAGTGTGCTCAGTCTTTACATGGGCACTTTTGTGTGTTAGTGTGTGTGTATGTGGACGGTTCCTCCCTCTTTTCCATCTTTTACGCTAGTTTCTAGGAGTTGTAAAATTGATGCTGTTAAAGTGAACAGGGCTAGAGGGACACATGAAACTAGACCCTGCTAAGTTGTGCACCAGCTGTGATTTCCTCTGATTCTTTTGCTGTTCTCTATAACATCAATCAAGTCATGTCAGATCCAAAGGGACAGTACAGAGACGACATGATCCTGAGGCACTGATTTAACATTTGCTTTGTGTTTTAGATTATTTGATTGTATAATATATACTACATGTATATGGAACTTGAAAAGTTTTTATTCACAGCCTTCTTATTCATCAGCAGCAAAGAAAATCAAACCATAAATTTCAAGAACCTTTAGTAAGTCAAAGCACTCCTTGTTGAGCACCTTGACAAGTGTTAATAAAGCTGAGTTAATGAAACAGGCTCTGGCCCCTGCCCTTTCCCTGTTGTGATTTGTTTTGTAGGGTGGGGAGCTGATGTACTTGGGTGGTCCAGCCTTCTCCCTGGATTCTGACGGCAGCCTCCTCATCACCTCCCCCTCTGGAAATGAGACTGGAGAGTTCATCTGCACAGCTACCAATGCTGCGGGCTACGCCTCCAGGAAGGTCCAGCTCACTGTCTATGGTAAAACTCGTCACCAGCTTGAGGCTGGATAAAGTCTGTACAAAGAGAATGAAGCTATATGTGTATGTTTAATGTCAACAATTTATTACTAAAATAATTCAAAAGATAAATGACCCTGATCTTTGCCAAGAAGACTAGCAGCCTCTAAATGCTGGCAAACTACATTACAAGTCATGCCACTTCGAGGATTTTGTAAAAAAAAATTACTTCACAGCACAAATATAGATGGTTAACACTACAAAACAGGAACTATTATCCATTATTTTGGCTTAATGGTTTTTACTTAATTGTAGTTTAGCTTGTACATGTGCAGATCCGGTGTCCTCAATGAATGTTATTGATTCTTAAAGCCAATCTTAAGGCCAAACTTCTGAACTTAAGTGTTTCTAAATCAAACAACATGCTGTCACTCAAAGTCATGGCCCAATTACAATAGCATATGCATGAAAATGGCCAGAGCTCCAGTGCTCAGCAGGTAGTTGTCTCAAAGTTCTTCTCAACCAATCCAATCGCCCCCATGTGGTGTTGTGTGAGTTCATAGAGGAGTTGTATATAGTTTTCAGAAAATAGGGTCACAGATATGTGCCAACCTGCTCTCCACTTTTTCTATTTAAATGAAACAGCTGGTAGAAATTGCAGTTACCTGCAAGACAGCTATAAATGCAGGATTTTAAAGTTAGCCGCTCTATATAAATATATAGAAAAGGCTTCACTGACATTGCGGGCAACAGGTTGTATGACTTTGTACTGTATATGTATAGGCTTATAAATCTACTGAGAGCAATGGCAGATCATTTAAAGGAGGAAGGAACAACACCAACACTCATTGCAACAAGAGGCAATCTTATCAAAATCTCTTAAAAAAAAAAGCATTTTCTCTTATTAACTCTTTGTTTGTATCTTTTTACTTAATAAACATAGTCTGAATTTGTCACATTTATATCTAAGAACTTTGATTTGAGTCACTGTTTCTGTGTATATGTATGTCCAGTCCGTCCAAGGTCCAATGTTGGTGGAGCCGGAGGCTCAGCTGAGCCGATGAAAATGTCAGTGATTGAGGGTGAGGACGCCATTTTACCATGTGAGGTCCACAGTGTCCCACCTCCCACCATAAGCTGGGCCAAGGAGAGGCAGCTCATCTCACCTTTCTCTCCGAGGTAAAATTCATACAAAACCCCTTGCTCACTGCTGTAGGTACAGTTTTTTCACTAAATTCAACCTTTTGGACACACACCTCCCTGCCTTAAATTACACCCCAATAAATCATTTTGTACATTAACTATAAATAAACATTTGATAAAATCATATTTTACTGACTCTAGGCCCAAAGTTAGATTTGCAGTTCTAAAAGAGACCCCATGGTGTCTACATTGCTGTGCTCTGTGTCTGGACTCTTCATAGCTTCAGGGTACAGTTTGTGATTTTATAAGATGACTGAGTAATCATAGGCTTCTCTGTGATCTGTTGTACCTACTGTCACAGCACCTACAATTGTGGTTGATGGTGGATTATTAACAATGTTGGAGTGTCTGTTGACAGAAATGACTGAAATAGTCATTGAGTGAAGAAATCTGTGTGTTTTTGCTTGTTTTGTAATTGGAAGCTTTTGTAATACTTTGTACTCATACTTTCACTTTACATTTTATTGAATTGCTGCTTGTGTGTGTATGTGTTCCTCCCAGGCACACTCAGCTTCCCTCTGGCTCTATGAAAATCTTGGAGACCAGAGTGTCAGACAGTGGACTGTATGTGTGTGTTGCCTTGAATATTGCTGGCAACTTAACACAGTCCATTGAGCTAAGTGTTTTGGGTAAGTTCAAAGATCACAAACACACAAGCAAATATTTAATCATAATATTATCAAGGGATTCCTGAGCAGCAGTATCACTTGTTTATGTCATGTATGTAAGGATTCCTGTTTCTCTAAGTGTACTATGTTTAGGTAAATTTAAAGGCACTATCAAAAGATCACATTATGAAACCTGCAATCATTTAGATCAACATTTCTGACTGTTTTAATGCAATTGATGATTTTCATCACATAGCTGTCATGTAATTGATTGTATATAGCTGAACAGAATTTAAAACTACCCATGCAATACTCACTACTGTCATTACATAGAATAACTACTGAATGACAGAAACACATACACTATGGAATCTTCCAGGCCGATGTACCTGTGTGATTAATAACATGCAGGTGCAGAGGAGGAACTAAAGTACATTAAATCTGGTCCTCTGTCATCTGTCCTGCAGTGCCCCCCAGTATCCAGGCAGGACCCAGGGTAATGAAGGTTCAGGTGGGTCACCATGTGGAGCTACCCTGTGTGGTGAGAGGGGTCCCAGAGCCCACCCTCACCTGGACAAAGGATGGTAGGAAGTACCCGGTATTATCTGATGGCAGCCTGGCACTGAAAAATGTGGGGCTAGCTGACGAAGGAACCTACACCTGCACAGCCACCAGCACTGCAGGCAGAGACGAGGCTCGAGTACGGCTTCTTGTGCAAGGTTGGTCTCAGTTAATGTCTTTATCCCACACACTTGCACTGTGTTCATTATACATATGAGTGTTGAATAGTTTTCAGAGTTGTATATGTCAAGAAAATGACATGTGCAGCACAAAACATTGCACACATGCTAAAGTAAGACATAATGTACCGTATATTCATGCATTTTGTAGTCTGTATTTGTCATTAATTATGGGTTTCTGGGTTTTCAGTGCCCCCTGTGGTCGAGGTGTTGGAGCCGCCCTTCAATAGTCCTCTGCAGGAGAGAGTTGCAAACCAGCGTATTGCATTTCCCTGCCCTGCCAAAGGTACCTTCTGATATTATAAGTAATTAGATGATAGACAATAATTAACATTCACCTACACTTATATCAAAAGGTAAAAGTAAGATTAAAGTTAGTTGAGTAATTATAACTGTCTCATAAAAGTATACACTTTAATAATGACTATGTCAAATATAATGTATTTTTATCCTTTCACTAACTTCTTCTCTATTTAAGGTCTTCCCAAGCCAGTGATTCGGTGGTTGCGTAATGGCCAAGAACTGACGGGTGATGAGCCCGGTGTGTCCATTCTGGAGGATGGTACACTGCTGATTCTGGCCTCTGTGTCACCACTGGACAATGGAGAGTATACCTGTGCTGCTGTCAATGACGCTGGATCCACTGAGAGGAAGTACCAGCTCAAAGTCAATGGTGATTGACCTGTTCTCTATGTTTCTGACCTGTGACTTTAGAATATTTGCTTACGCATCACTAAAACAGTGTCTTCTATCTTATATTAGGCATACATTTGATTCCGTGGAAACAAATGCTTAAAGCTCGGTAATCCCTTTTGACACCTCCACAGTGCCCCCAGTTTTCCGTGACAAGGAAACCCCAGGCAACGTGTCATTGGTTCTGAGCCAGTCCACTAGCTTGGTGTGTGATGTCATAGGAAGTCCGACCCCTGTCATCACCTGGTACAAGGATGGGACTCCGGTAGGTCAAATCCCATAGAATATGCTGTTAACATATATTATTTTTACAAAAAAATGTTATCAATCGTCAGTCACTTTTAGAACACAAAGAAGATTCATTTTTGTAATACACATACTATCACTATCTTCATCATCATCATTATTAACATCAAAGACACAGTCTGAGAGATTAGGTAACATTCTGCCTTATACATTTCATAACCTCTACTTAAACTCTGGTCGAGTAAGTCATCTACAAGGATTGGATTACAAACTTTACAAGCATAAAAGTGACCTTTCCTTTCATTTATTTAGTGCTCATAAAGACTCAATGAGCTCTGATCACAGGGTACATCGTCCAAGAGAACAGACATGCAACCACTTGGATCCTGTGTGTATGTGTGTGTGTTTGTAACAGAGACCAGCCAGGCCAGCCATGGAGGCAGCATGGTCAAAGCTGTAATGGCAGAGTAATTATGATAAATTGATGCGAGAACAGAGAGTTAGAACACACTTTGCTGTAGCATCCCAGTTAGCTGGCTGCTTTTTGTTCCCTTGGCTGCCTGACAAATTATTCCTGCAAGACACAGATGGGAAAATCAGTTATTTTACTTTAATCTGTGAGTTATGAACAATCTCACGAAAGAAGAACTTTGAATGTTTTTGGCTCTAAGCAACAATTTAAAACTTTCATGTTTTGTAATCATATTATTTGGCTAAATGGATCATTGGCTCTCTCTCTCTCTCATTCTGCTTGAATTGTAAGCCGCAGCTTTTTCAAATTTAGATCCATTTATCATGATGTCTTGCAATTAGCCCCATAATTACTGTCAAGCAGTATTTCCTAAATTCTAAATTCTGCTGTTGTTTTTGTTTAATTCAGTTTATTTATGTTGATCGACAGGTTGTTGCTAGCAACAGCATCCAGATTCTTGACATGGGAAAAACCCTGAGACTACTGAAGGCAGCCACAACAGACGGAGGAAGCTACAGCTGTCAAGCGATCAACATCGCTGGCAGCGCAGAAAAGGACTTCTTCCTGGACATACTGGGTGAGTAAGAGCAGTCAGCAGTTGTATACGGAAACTCCCAAGAATTACAGTTAATGAATAATTGTGTGCAGACATGTGGACAAACAACACTTTTAATTATATCCACATTAATGGAAAACCATTTTGCACGAAAGCAGCCACATATGTAGGACTCATATGCTTTCTCAATTAATCAATTTATTGATGAGTCAGCTAATATGCAATGATACCTTTGCTCTCTTCCCCAGTCCCACCAACCATTGTAGGGTCAGGCTCTCCCCGAGAGGTTTCAGCCATTGTGAAACAGGAGATCAGTCTGGAATGCATTGTGCAAGGAGTGCCCTTTCCCACAATCCAGTGGTATAAGGACAGGAAGTAAGTGCCCTCTAATATACTTACCGTCTCTATTATGGTAAGAATTATCAAACAAATCGAATAAACTGGGTTTAACTTTTGTTTCTAGGCTGGTGTTTCTTGGAGATCCCAACCTAGAGGTCTCAAACAGGGGTCAGGTTTTGAAGATAAAAAGTGCTCGACTTGGGGACAAGGCCCGCTACCAGTGTAGTGTGATGAATACAGCGGGCAAACAGTCCAAGGATTTCAACCTCAGTGTCTTTGGTGAGTGTGGATTTTGACAGATCCTATTCAGTCTACTTGCAAAGCCTACTCTTTATACGCTAACCTAATGTGATTAAATACAGCTGATTTACAAATTTCAGATTAGTAATTATTTTGTGCCATTGTTCCAGTGCCCCCCTCCATCAAAGGTGGTAACATGACCTCAGAGACCACAGCCCTGCTGGACACGGTGGTAACACTGGAGTGTGAGGCACGTGGAGTGCCGCTTCCCACCATCACCTGGTACCGAAACGGTCAGGCCATCCTGTCCAACCGACAACTTCAGTATGTCGAGCGAGGCCACTACCTGAAGATTCCTCGGGCACAGGCGTCAGATGCTGGCCAGTACACCTGCAAGGTGACCAGTGTGGCCGGGAGTGCTGAGAAGAGCTATGAACTGGATGTCTACTGTAAGAACCTGACATCTGACACCTGATAATCTACAGACATTATGCTTCTTACTGTGCTGCTGTATTTAAGTTTAAAACAAAAAACTCATCTTAACTATCTACAGCGCATTTTGACATTAAAATTAGGTTTTCGACTGAGAAACTCTTTAAACACTAGTTCCCATTGTCTGTCCGCATTTGCAATCATTCTCATATGTTCTGGGCTCTGAGGCTTATTATTGTATTAATCAGAGCTTTAAGACATTTGGTTTCACTCACAAAGCATAAAGACATTTGCAGCAGTCACGAATAATTTCAAACAGCTGTGCATAGTGTGCGAACAATTTAGTGTAAAAGTAAAATCCTTGATCCTTGAAGAGCACAAAAATGGATACAGAGTGGAGGACATGATGCATATAGCAATTTTACATGTTGTTAGCTGATGAAAGCCTTGAGTGTGATATGTAAATAAGATATCAGTCAAGTGGAAAAGTCCTCTAAGCTTAACCCTCCTTTTGTTCTGTTTCTCTGTTATGCATCCCCCCAGTGCCTCCTACCATTGCAGGGGGTGATGACGGGCCAACTGAGAGGAAAGTGGTCCTCAGTAAGCCTCTGATTTTGGAGTGCGAGGCTGGGGGACACCCTCCCCCCTCCCTCACATGGCTGAAGGATGGAGTTCCTGTGCGTAACGGTGAAAGTGTCCGTCTTCTCGAGCAGGGGAGTAAAATAGAAATCCTCTCAGCCACGGTGTCAGACTCGGGACGCTACGTCTGCATAGCTACAAGCATCGCTGGAGAGAAGGAGGTCAAATACGACGTCAAAGTTTTAGGTACAGAAACACTACAGCCAACTGAGGACATGCACAGCACATACACACACATACGCCTCAATGTTTTTATCATTGTCACTGTCGTGTAAAACAAACAAGACTTGATGGGACTTCACTTATCTTTCCACACTGTTTTTATGTTTAAATTCAAGTAAGTTGTTCTCACATAGTATATGGTTTTAACAGGAATTGGGCTTTTGTGCACTACACAGACGGCAACTCCAGTTACCACAGTGTAGAGTTGAACAAACCTTATCACGTCAATGATAACAGCCTGTCATGATTAGTTTATTTTATCTTGAGCCAACTGGAAAAACATTTGTCCGTTGTCGGCAGGATTCGAACCTGCGCGGGGAGACCCCAATGGATTTCTAGTCCATCGCCTTAACCACTCGGCCACGACAACTGTGAATATCATGCTCACACCATGTCTCCTGATGCGTGTGTGATTTGTGCCATGTGTGCATTTCACATGGGAAACAGACACCTGCCATTTTACTGTGACTTACCATGTCTGACAAACGAGAACTTATCACAAACACCTTCCCATATTCATATAACAGAAGCAGAAATAGAGACAGAATAATTTCCAGTATAAATTCCAGTTCCAAACTTGAGATATTATAATGACTTATAATGACGAAACAAAAACAAAAACAGCTTTTAATTATTTTTTACAAGGTTTTCGAGTGTCAAATATAAGGTTATATCCATTTTGAAATTACACAGGTATTTGTTTGGGTTTTCCAGGGTCAAATGCATTGAAATACTACTTTAAAGCGTCACAGACAATAATGTTTTTCAACCCTAGTTCCTCCTTTCATTGATGGAGCCGATGATGTGACAGACAGCACAGTGATAATCAGCAGCCCTTTGGAGCTGGAGTGTCATGCCACTGGAACACCTGCTCCTGTCATCACGTAAGATCTCCATCTCATGCATACAGATAAACAGATTTAAAATACAAATGTATATACACACATGTTCAATGTAAAACTATTCTTTTCCAGGTGGTATAAAGATGGAAATCCAGTCAGACAGAGTGAGGGGTTGCGGGTTGCAGCCAGTGGTCGACGGCTGGTCGTTTCCCGCGCTCAGGTTTCTGACACGGCTCGTTTTCAATGTGTGGCCTCCAATGAAGCAGGAGACCACGAGAGGGACTTCAATGTGGTTGTCCATGGTAAAATGATAAAATGCTCACATGATGTGCAGTAAAATGTATTGTTTTCTGACTACAAATTACGAAAGTTGAAAGTTATGCATGCACTTTAATTATAATAAATGTAATTTGTGCTTTAAATGCAAGCCACAGGGACGCTCCCACTTTGGGTAAATACTACTTTGACTTGTTGTGATGTCCTTCTTTCCAAATTTGCTGTAAATCTCCCCAGTTCCTCCATCAATCCGTCCCAACGGGCCTGCTGAACGTTCAGTGGTTCTCCACAAGCCAATCAGTCTGGAGTGCATCTCCAGCGGCATCCCTCTTCCCAGCATTACCTGGCTTAAAGATGGCCGACCAGTTGACACAACACAGGGCCACTTTAAGGTTGGTTTGCTGATGGCTGAATATGAATTCCTCTGGAGTAGGCACAGTATTAGTCAAACCCTACAATACATGCAGACTTATGCTGCTTAAATGCACTGTACACTGTAGTCATTCAAAAATGTTTAACAGTCCCTAATTTCACATGAATTAAAAAAAACACACACTTTTTTGTTTCACGTTGGGCCTTGATTGACTATTTAAATCAGTGAATACTACAAAGAAAAAAAAAAGGCACTGTTTTTTTGGGTTTGTGCCAAGTGTGTTTTGTTTTTTTATTCTAAATGGTAGTCAATTGCAGTTGACGCTTTGACTTTTGGCATGTGATTTGTTTTTAGCAAATATCTAAATATAGGGTTATGCTTCAGGCAAAGAAATGAAGCATTGCTTTAGTTCAGGCAAATCACTGAAGTCACGCTTGTATTAGCTGATTGGCCTCAGCTGTTTGATTCTGAAACTGACAAATTCCTCCAACATGTAGAATATACTTCTATGCTCACATGGTAACATGAAAAGTAGTTACCAGTCTGAATTTTCTGTGTCCTGTATGTGTTTGTATCTGTCACAGCTGGAGTCAGCGGGCAGAACGCTAAAGGTCACAAAGGCAAGACTAGAGGATTCTGGGAAATACACCTGCCTGGCCACCAATGCAGCTGGTGAAGCCCAACAGCACATACGGCTCAGTGTCCATGGTAACTTTGAGATACACACAGCACTATCTCTGCATGTTTCCGTCCCTTGTCTCACTCCAAAAGTTTCTATCATGTATACTTCTCTCTGCATATTGTGTCAAGGGACTGGGTGGAGCGAGGAGAGTATCATCTGATAAAATACTGTTCTTGCGTTTGTCCTTCAGAGCCGCCCAGTATCCCCCACTCTGGAGAGATCCTCAACCAGACCATCCTGTCAGGCTTTCCCACTGAGCTTGAGTGCAAGGCCACAGGCAGCCCATTACCTGGTAAGACAGCTCACAAACGTTGTCCTCCGTCCTGCTGTGCTCACTCACAGGCTCCAGGGCGTAGTTTCCTTTGACTGCTGAGTTGGAATTGGCTGTTCTGCTGCTTTCCTTATCTTTAACCATTAATTGAACAGCAGAAAATTGATCTCAGATGACTCCCTGCAGGCAGCTTTACTCTCTTCCCACTGACTTTATTTCCTGTGTATAAGTTCAGTGCAGATAAGCATTCACATTCCAGTGTGATTGAACACTCTTTTCTTGGGCCGTTTCTGCATTTTACAGCAGGTGTTTCATTCCAACAATCTGATATCTGTGAAAATGTAACATGTGAGAACATTTTATTATAAATCTGCTTTTATGCTCCCTTGTCCAAAAGAAAAATATTGAGTTCCGGTTAGTTAATTTCACTACCACAAATAATAAATTCTATTCCTTAATGACAAAGCACTAAATGGGCAAATAGGTTAAAATACATTATGAGACCTTTAAGAACACCTGGACAGTGTTTCCCTTTTTTTTTTGAGGGTTGAAACAAAACATACTGAAGCAGCTTTAAGTTTCTATGCACCACATATCTGGAACAAATGTACGTTCTGAGATCCAGCTCAAAGCTTACTTTTTTTTGTTTCAGCACGGTAACTGTACTCCAACCTTTATCCCTTTATCTTTGATTCTCATCATTTTTGTATTCATTTTTCTTTTTGATGTCTTTTAAATCTAATTTCACATGTTTTTTTTGCTTTATGTAAGCACTCTGTATTACCTATTGTGCTTCAGCTATCACTTGGTACAAAGATGGCCGACCTCTGACAAGTGCAGCTGGCGTGACTATGATGAAGCGTGGCCAGGTGCTGGAGATTGAACGAGCTCAACTGTCTGATGCTGGGATATACAGATGTGTAGCGGTCAACCTTGCTGGAATTGCTGAGATATCTCACAGCCTACAGGTGTACGGTAAGTACATATATTAAACTGATACTTGCTGATCCTTTATGAAATCAGATAAGTAGACATCATAACAATGTATCTCTATATTTAGGAGATGATTAAGTAACACAGGGTTAAGATACCCTTCAGTTATCCACCTTATCCAACTTCTTATAATTTTCTTAAAAGCATTGTAGAATATTTTCTCCATCTGACTATTTGTCATGTATTTATGCAATAATTTCCCTTTCCTTCCTTGCAGTGCCTCCGGTCATCTCCAGCCGAGGTGGTACAGTAACAGTCGTGGTGAATGAAGCTGCCAGGCTAGAGTGTGAGGCCACCGGTGTTCCTCTGCCCAGCCTCACATGGCTCAAAGATGGCAGCCCTGTGGCAAGTGTGTCACATGGCATACAGGTGTATACACATTATTCTGATATTACTCTGATTATTTAGATTTTTTTAGGAGGCAAAATGTGGCATAACGTCTCCGCAAATTGTTATCTTGAATTTAATTAGACATATACCTTATATGCCTAAATTTTCATGAAATGTGCCGTGGTATTATTCTGTAGGTTTTTTGATACCTGTGTTTTTATGCACGTGTTTATGTGTTGTTCCTGACCTGTTCCTGTCTCCCTCCTAGGTGTTGTCTGGTGGCAGAGTGCTGTCTCTAACCAGAGCACTGGTTAGTGATACAGGCAGGTACACCTGTGTGGCTGTCAACGCCGGAGGAGAACAGCATAGAGAGTACGACCTGAGAGTTTATGGTGAGTAAATCTACACTGCAACAATTCTGAACATATATAACATATATATATACAGCTCCATACTTTAACGTACACAAAAGATAAATGAGTAACTGTTTGACAATAGATTTATTGCTTTAGCCTGATTTAAAGTAATATTGATAAAACATTCACTGGTCCTAGCCTCTAAAATGTGACAATTTTCAGCTTTTCTATGTCTCGTATGAAAGTAAATTAAATATCTCTCTGTTTTGGACCGTTATTCAGACATAAGGGTTCAAAACTGTTTAAATATGTCATCTTCAGTTAAGGGATTTTTTACTATTCTCAAAACAATGAATTGATTAATTGAGAAGAGTCAGATAAATGAGCAATGAAGTTGAAGCCCCAGGAGGTTTCAGTCGTATGTTTTGAATTTCAGTGGTGGGTTTCCCCTTTCGTTTACTTTTGGATCGCATATTTAGCCCACAATGACATAAGTGCCGTAATCATTTTGACAGAGACTTAACTATTGCTGCACTACATTATATTATTGGAATGCTTTGAAATACCTATGAATATATGTATTTAAACTGTTGTTAAGCATTAGCCTATTTAGGCAAGTTGTTGGCAGGCGCTGTTAAAAGACAAGTACTCATTATTCATTTCCTTTAAAGGACTTTGTGTTCATAATTTTAATGTATTTTCCTTGTTCCCTTCTTGTTTTACTGAGTAATTGCTATGCCCGGCTGTAGAATGTTTTTCAACAGAGCATCAGATCCAGCAGGGTACATGAATTGAAATACTGAAACAATATTTGAAAAAAGACCTTGAGCGAAATTTATGCATGGAGAGGAGGAATGATTTGATTAAGTTTAGCATTTCAATAAACCTTGTCAGTTTCCCTACACAGAGCTGAACTTGATGACAGATCAGTTGTTATACAAGTCTGATCAAAGCTAATTTCACTGAGCAAATAGAAGACAAGTAGTTTACATATAGAGTCTGTGCTTGTATGTGTCTGTCTCTGTATGTCTGTTTGAATATATGTATGCAAAATACAAACATCCACATGACGTGGGTTTCCTCAGAAAGATCAAAAGAGCTTGTCCAGAGGAATTACGGCAGATTTGTTGTGGTAATTGTTACCATTCTTCTGCAGCTTCCTGTTTCTGCCCTGAGCTGAGGGTCTGTTTCTGTCTTTCCCCAATGACCATAATGCAGGGGAAATTTGCCAGCAGTCTTTTCTAGATCAGACCAGATTAACCCCAAAAGGGGGATTGTCCTGTCTCATGAAATACTGACAAACAGAAGCTTTGATGAATCAAATTGCCAGTTGACGAAGATGTTATATTTAGGGAATCCAGTCTGCTGTAAGAATAAAGACATAGTCATACTGAGTCGTTGCATAAAGTTGTCAATTAACTTCTTTTTCGAACATTTGCCTCGTTGTTGCTCAGATATATGGGTCCCAGAAATGTTGTAGGAAATCTAGTTAACAGGTCTCAGCAACACCCATCTTTGGTTTTGATGATACCTAGTTAATCACAGGGGAACAAGAAAAATACTGTGGGAATGTCTTTGCTCTAGAGTCATTATGTTTCTCAGTGCATGTTAGCAATTTCCTTGGAGATTAGGTTTCATGAATTTCTTGGAAATGAAGCTTCTCTCAATTTTTATGCCACAAACAAATGATGCTGCCATAGCCCAAAATAGAATTAGTACTTAAAGAGCACCAGATGCCCAACTTAACAGAGCCTGTGCATCCCAGGAAGCAATTATTCTGTTTGCTTATGAGGTAATAGGAAGAGCTTACAGCATTTAGAGTGACCAAATGGACTAACTTTCAAAGTCAATAAACGCAAAAGAGCATGTGAATAGTGGGTATGCGTATCTCATTTACGGTCTCATTTTGTATACATGATTCTCTATAATCTGTCAGAGAAACATTTTCAGTAGCTTGCTGTCATGTCTGCCACAGTGCCACCAAACATTAAAGGGGAGGAGGTGAATGCCACGGTGATGCTCGGTCGCCCGGTGGAGCTGCAATGCCAGAGTGATGCCATCCCTCCACCTACCCTCTCCTGGCGCAAAGATGGCCGCCCACTCTTCAGGAAGCCTGGTCGGACTGTCTCGGTGGATGGGAGTGTGCTCAAGGTACAGCCAGATTTAGAAATGATAAAACTGTTATATTAATCTTTGTAAGAATCAACTTACAACTTTGAATAAACTTTGAATACACACTTTGGTGTATGTGCTGCCATTCCTCCTCCTAAACAGTTGTACTTTTACTATTCGCCTCTTTTTTTACTTAATAAATATCCTGTTTATTGGCTTTAGAAATATAAAGTTTGTCAGTGTATGGTTACCATAGCTCATGATTTGTCTGTGTATCTAATTGTTAGGTCGATAGTGCCCAGGTGCAGGATTCAGGCAGGTATTCCTGTGAAGCCACTAATGTTGCCGGCAAAACAGAGAAGAACTATAACCTCAATGTCTGGGGTGAGTTTTACTTCATTTTGATAAAATATTGCATGAGCCTGTTACCATAGTTACCTGCGTTTGAACTGACCTGAAGCTAGTGATTGATGATTGTGGCAATGGTTTGGGGGTAATTAGGGTTATATGTTGAGTTTTAATGGTGTGCTATTATATTGATAAGTTTTTATAAAGAAATTGATATAAACATTATTATAAACATTCTCTTTGGGTACCTATTTATATTTTTCACACTTTTAACCTTAGTGAAATGCACTAGCATGTAGCTTGAATAAGATGTGAGCGCCTCCTTTAGGTGTGTTGTCATTATTACAGTCTCTCCCAGCATCCGCGGCTCAGAGGATGTGTCTCATCTGACTGTGATTGAAGGAAGTCTCATCACTCTGGTGTGTGAGTCCAGTGGCATACCACCCCCCAGCCTTATCTGGAGAAAGGACGGTAAGTGTGTCTTAGTTTGTAGGTACACAAAACGACAACAAGAGAAAATGAAATATACTTTGGACATTGGGTGATGCACTGATGTTATGTGAGTGAATGTTTGAAAATCATATCTAATCTGTAATTTGTGTGTCCCAGGTTCTGAGCTCAAATCAGACCAACGGCTCAGGGTTTTGTCAGGAGGTCGCCAGCTGCAAATCTCCAGCACTGAGAGGACTGATACAGCCTCCTACACCTGCACCGCCTCCAGCACAGCTGGCATCACTTCCAAGGAGTACAGCTTGCAGGTTTATGGTATGTACGTGCCACCAGATCTGTGACATCTAGTGATCAAAGTAATTAATATTATGATTTTGTCTTTTATGGAGATTGCACTCAATCGGTTTAATATAATCAGTTACATGGTGGTAAAATAACTAAGAACCTCCTTTGAGAGGGCAGATTAATGTATTTTACAGGTTGGGGGGCTACAGCAGTGTGTCCTGGAGATTTTAAAAGAGGAAGTTCACAAAAATGTCCTTTATTTCTGGTATTGTGAACCAGGGCTTAAACTGAGAGGATGCCTACTTTGACAAAAAAAAGTACAAATTTACAAATACATGTTTGTTTCGTGCAGCAACTAGATATAGTTATGGAATATGCGCACCAACTCACTTGCTTCTCTCACTCCAGTCCGCCCTTCCATTAGACGCAGCGAGGGCAACACCGATGATGTTGCAGTGACAAAAGGAGGGGATGTGACCCTACAATGTGCTGCAGAGGGCGTGCCACGACCAGCCGTCACATGGCTGAAAGATGGACGACCTATCACAGGCCAGCACGGTGCAATGATCCAGAACGAGGGGAGGCTGCTGCAGATTAAAGATGCTAAAGTGTCAGACACAGGACGCTACACCTGTATCGCTGTTAACGTGGCAGGACAGGCTGACATCAAGCATGACATCAGTGTTCATGGTAGGAAGGTTTTTTTTTCTATTAATCTTCTTTTGTTCTTCAATTTGTAGAATTTCACTCATCTCAATGACTTAATGTTCTTTTTGTCTTTTTATCTAATTCACTCTCTTCTTGTTCAGTCCCACCTAGTATAATTGGTCAGGTGCAATTGCCAGAAAATGTGAGTGTTGTAGTGAAGAACCCAGTTGCTCTGAGCTGCGAGGCTTCTGGCATCCCTCTTCCTGCCATCACCTGGCTGAAGGATGGTCGGCCAATCAAAGCGACCAGCTCAGTGCGTGTCCTCTCTGGTGAGTTACCATCTGACTTTCTGGGCTTTCAAATTGAAATTGTTTTTCAACCTTGGCCCCCCCTGTGTTGTATGTCATATCAGATATCTTCAAACGTCTATAAAATTCCTTCTTAGTCTAGTGTCCCATCCATGAAGGAAACGACCAGTGGAAAGAGAGCCACCCAGAATATGAATGGTAGTCTAAATTTAAGAGGAGAAGAACTATTTTGGTACTTAGCTGGGTTCCAAAGGACAAGCAGTTACAATACATCACCAGTAATAAGATGTAATAGGCTTATTGCATTTTGGGCCAAATTCAACAGTCAGAGATTCTGGAAGGAAGACAAACAGTAGCAATTACTTTGAATTGTGTTTTTAAACATTTAACCAGATGTATTGGGTGTTTCCAAATTAAACTTTGGCCCCTGAACTTAAGCATACTACCTAGTTTTACAGAACAAGAAGTTGCATTCATCTGCCAAGTTGACCCATTTATTTTTTGACTCATCTCATGTTCAGGATAATGGAATTATTTAGAAAACAAATAAATGCCATTGTTTAAATTGTTTAGGTGTAGAAAGTAGAATTTACCTTGTGTCAATGTTTGTCACTGGTTTTCTGAAGAGATTCTCATGAACCCTGTTCAGTTGTGTTTAAAGACAGATGCAATTCAGCTCATTAAACTGGATTGTGTAAATGTTTTTACAGCTGTGAGCCTCAGAGACTAAATTCTTTCTGGTAATTGATCCCAGTTTTCGAAGAGAAGGAGATTTAATTTAATTTCAACAGACTTTAAATGTTGTTTACACATCCAAAGGATGTTTGTCTTTTGCGGAAAATGGGCAGATTTTATGACATACCCTTTGAAAAAATTCCATGATGACAATCAATAAATATTGGTAATTGGCCTGTTAAATCTCTAGGGGGCCGGAGCCTGCGTCTAATGCATGCTGCAGCAGAGGATGCTGGGAGGTACACCTGTATTGTGTCTAACAGCGCTGGAGAGGAAAGGAAAAACTTTGACCTCGACATCCTCGGTAAAGATATTATAAACCCATTATAATATTTTGTTCGACAGTATCATATTTAATGAAAGTGTCAAATTCGGTGTACAAATTTGAATACCATTGAAAAGTCTATAGGGGGGAAATTGTTTCCGTCTATAGATCCTTTGATTTCATCTATCATCAATCTGAAGAGATGTAATAAACATTTATCTCACTGTGAAAGCTTTTTAATGAATGGGAAGGCAGTGAGAACCATGTAATTGATTTTCAGTCTAATTCGACAGTTCCACCAAGCATTGTGGACGAGGGAACTGTGGTGGATACTAAAGTCAAGGAGAAACACAACATAACTCTCACCTGTGAGGCGTCAGGTAATTGACATCATACATACATCTCTGCATTGACTTCCAAATCTCATGTTTTGCTGATGAAAATTGTCTTGATCGATCCTAAATGTTGATAATATTAAAGAGACATTAATCCCCAACCTCCCCTAATAATCTCCCAGGTCACCCTGTACCAGAGATTAAATGGCTGAAAGATGGTCAGATGTTGGTGCCTGACAGACGCCACCAAGTCTTGTCTCACGGCCGTTTTCTCCAAATCTCTGTGGCCCAAGTTGCAGACACTGGCAGGTACAGCTGCCTGGCATCTAATAGTGCAGGGGATCGCAACCGCCACTTCAACCTCAATGTCCTGGGTACAAACACAACTATTTTAATCATTTCTAGTATGAATCAAACTATTTGAGATATAATCATGTCCTAGATTTGAAAGTTATGTGCTTAACCCCAATTTTTTGCCAGTTTCTCCCACCATTGCTGGTTCAGGGCCTGACGGTTCTGCAGAGGAGGTGACAGTAACTCTGAGCAACCCCACCTCTCTGGTGTGTGAAGTCCAATCCTATCCTCCTGCTCTCATCACATGGCTCAAGGATGGCACTCCGTTTGAGTCCAGTCGCCACATCCGAGTCCTTCCAGGTTTGAGATCACATGTACATTACGCTAGAATCTTACTTAATAGAATGCTATAGAGTGCATTTTTTGTCATTCATCACCCATTCTTTTACAGGTGGGCGAACCCTACAGATTCTCAATGCTAAAGAAGAGGATGCAGGGAGATATACCTGTGTGGCCACTAATGAGGCTGGAGAGACACTGAAGCACTATGAGGTCAAGGTTTATGGTGAGATTACTGCATTTTTTTAATATGTTGTATCCTATTTTACCAGAAAAAAAAGGGAGTGTAAAGTGCAAAGCTTTGCATATGGAAAATATCAGTTCTAGCACAGCCTATTTCATATGCTTATGAACAAGTAACAATTAAACTGATAATTATCAGTGATCACATTTTTCAACAATGATTTAACTTGGAAATTGTAATCTGTAAATTCTCAAATATAGATAACGGATCATCATACAAACATAACTATATACATACATGTAATCTGAAACATGTTTCTTGACTCCAGTTCCCCCTCAGATTAATAAGAATGATATCCCAGGGGAAGGACTGGCCCCGAAAGAGGTTAAGATCAAGGTCAACAGCACACTGACCCTGGAGTGTGCAGCTGAGGCTTTTCCTACCCCAGCACTGCAGTGGTACAAGGACGGACAGGTACAAAAATAATTTGATTCCATGGGAGATTATGGATGAAAATAAAGAAAATAAACTGTAAAAGCCACAAAACTTTTTCTACCACAGATCCTGCACGCAGATGACCATATGTCCATAACAGCCAACGGTCGTATTGTTCAGATCAAGCATGCTCAGGTGTCAGACACTGGCCGCTACACCTGCATTGCCACTAATATAGCTGGAGAGGATGAGAAGGACTTTGATGTAAATATACAAGGTGAACTGGGTTGACTGATGCCGATGTATTAACTGAGACTATTTGTGCATTTCATAGGCTTAAAGTATTGTCATGCTGTTGTTTGTGTTTTTATTTTAATAAGTAAAAAGTATATTTAAAAGGGAAAACAACTGCAAAAATGCATTGTGCTTGTTGAATAAAAACATCCATTTTAATGTCAACATCCTTTTAGATAAATGTAGAGCCATTGCCTTGATAATGATTCCAACCACAAATCAAAATAAAATTTCTGAATTTCTCAAAGAAGGACCTAAACATTTGTATTCTTTTCTCTTTTCCCCTTTTCAGTTCCACCTAATTTCAACAGGCCTGGTGGAGTTGGTGAGACCACGTCTTCCCCAGGCTTTGGAGGGGATGTTCGAGATGTGATACTCAACAATCCCATCTCTCTGTATTGTGAGACCAACGCTGTCCCCCCTCCAACACTCACCTGGTACAAAGATGGACAACTGCTGACCTCTAATGACAAAGTGCTGATCTTGCCAGGTGAGATAGACAACAAAAAAAAACAGAGACAAAATGAGTGGGAGGAAGACAGAGAACGGGTTCATACGTACTCACATTTGAAAATGTTATCCTCAGGTGGGCGAGTCTTACAGATTCCCAGATCCCAGGTTGAAGACTCAGGCAGATACACGTGTGTGGCTGTCAATGAAGCAGGAGAAGACTCCATTCAGTATGATGTGAGAGTGTTATGTGAGTGAAAACATTTTTCAGTTTGAAAGAGCTGTCTGAAAGTCTTTTTACATATATCAGTTTCTCATTGTGTATTTCTGTCCTTCATCAGTGCCCCCGACCATACGGGGAACAGACAGGGATTTGCCTGATGAGGTCACAGTCCTGGTCAACAGAACTACCCAACTGGAGTGCCACGTGGACGGAAACCCCGCCCCCAAGATCACCTGGTTTAAGGACAGCCAGCCAGTCAGCTCTAATGGGCCACATAGGATCCTGTCCAATGGGCGAACACTTCAGGTAACAACCAGGAAGCACACGTTCTGTGTCATGCCATAGCTAATTTTTTACTATTCCACGTTAAAGTTACTATATATATATATGTATATATATATATATATATGATAGTCCACAGTAAATAGAAACCCTTGTTCAATGTTATTCAGTCCGACAGGAAGTCCAATTACTGCTTTATTAATGCACAACTTACTACGGTTCAGATGGGTCAGCCACACTTTGATGTGGTATATAACATCTTTAAATCTGTGGTCTTACTTGGTTCTACATGTCTCCATCTTTCCCAACCATCAGGTGTTGACTGCTCAGGTATCTGACACAGGGCGCTATGTGTGTGTGGCTGACAATGTGGCTGGAAGTGCAGACAAATCCTTCAACCTTAATGTTCATGGTAAGTCACATGTGACATAGTAAATCACTTTTACATTTTAAATGCTCAATTTGCTCAAATTGTGAAAAGATGAGTTGAAGATAAATCTACATTTACTCTTGTGTAGAAATAACTGATTTCACTTAAATGCTGTTAAAGACTGCACCCTGAGATAAAAAAGACTACTGTTTGTTATACTGGATGTTTCTCATATTTTTCCTTTCAGTGCCTCCCAGCATTATCGGCCTTAGTCCTGAGACTGTGACTGTCGTGGTGAACAACTTTGTAACTCTGTCTTGTGAAGCTACTGGTTTCCCCCCTCCCACCTTGAGCTGGCTAAATGATAGGGGCCCCATTCAGGCCAACACCAATGCACTCATCATGCCAGGTGCTGAAATATCACATTTAAAAGAATGAACATAGAGCAGTGGGTGACAACTGAAGCCATTTTAGGTTGAAAGAATAATTAGAATAGGTTCTGAGTGTTTCTCTGTGTCCATTTGTGTCTTCAGGTGGTCGTACACTACAGATTCTGAAAGCTAAAGTATCTGATGGAGGAAAGTACAGCTGTGTGGCCATTAACGCAGCAGGAGAGGCTTACAAACACATCTACCTCACTGTTTTCGGTCAGTCAACATCCACAATGTGTGAACTATACACTGAGCGCCTGACTTTACATAATAATCTGACTGTTGTCGTCTCTCCTCTTTCAGTTCCTCCAAGTATCCGGGACAATAATGGGGACTCTCCTGTGGTGGTGAATGTTCTCGTTGGGAAATCAGTGACGCTTGAGTGCGAGTCCAACGCTGTACCTCCTCCCACCATCACCTGGTACAAGAACGGCAGGATGGTGACAGAATCAGCAAACCTGCGCATCCTGGCGGAAGGACACATGCTTGAGATCAAAGGCTCAGAGGTAAGAGATGAATGGATGCCATGCTGTGTCTGTTCTTGTTTTCAACATCTTTCAGCGATTGCATGTCAAGTCAAACAGTGTGGCCATTACTGTGATGTCTTTTTTCTTTGTTTTTATTTCAATGAAAGCTTCCACTTCTCAAGTTAAATAAGTTAATAAGGATACAACGACACTTGAATAAGAACGGTGTGAAATGTTTTCAGCTGTTTGTAAGACTAGTGGGGCAACATAAGTAATGCAAGATAACAGCTTGACAGAGCAAGCTATGGCATAAAGATGATACTGCCTATCAATTCTGTGGGGCCAGCCAAACCAGTTTAGTCTAAGCAGGTACAGTGTAGATTTAAGGGATCTGCTTTTTTGGCTTTTATTACATCTTCCTGTGTGTTTTTCTTTTCTTCAGGTGTCTGATACTGGACAATATGTTTGCAAGGCCACCAATGTTGCTGGACAAGTGGACAAGAACTTCCACTTGAATATTTATGGTAGCTCATGATATATTTATTGATTCAGAAATCTGCAAAAACTTTTTAAAACCACATCTTGAATTTTCAAACAATGCTAAAGACTTACAATATAATATTAAAGAAACTTCTCCCTCCCTCTTCAGTACCTCCCAGTATCGACGGGCCAGCAGAAGAGAGTGTTGTGGAAACCATCAGTAACCCAGTCACCTTTGCCTGTGATGCTACTGGAATCCCTCCTCCAAGCCTTGTTTGGTTGAAGAATGGACGACCCATAGGTACGACTTCGTTTAGGTTTAACTTTTTTGTGAATCACACAACCATAAAAAAATATTTTGTGTGATAATGTGCTCCTGGGAATAATATTCATTATTAAGCTGTATCTTACATTTAAATCAAATTACCTGTTGTTTCTCAACAAGTTTGCACAGAAAAAAAACACAAGTAAGGGTGGATGAGGAAAAGGGGTAACATGACGTAACTAAATTCTCCTTGTAATTTAATTTGTATTAACTTCATATTTCTTTAGAGCACTCAGAGTCTCTGGAGATGCACATCTTTTCAGGAGGAAGCAAGCTGCAGATTGCTCGCTCACAGCTTTCTGACAGCGGCACTTACACGTGTTTGGCATCCAACTTGGAGGGAAAGGCAAACAAGAGCTACCACCTCACCATACAAGGTACATGCACATGCAAAGCCAGTCACTATTAATAAGTTCTAACCCTTTTCTAGAGGCCAGTTTCAAATTAAAGAAATGCAAAAGCTGTTTTTTTCAGAGAAGCGTCATACAATATTATTACACACTTTTGTTAGGCTTTATGTGTCAACTGTATGCTGTCAAGCTTATATATTATCAAACAGGTACATGATTTACCATGTTATGGTTCCTTATGGTATTTATAGGATTGCTCTAAAGCCAGTTATTCTCTCTTAGTCCCTCCCAGTATCTCTAGATCAGAGCTGCCCAGTGAAATGGGAGTCCTGCTAAATGAAAGCATCCAGCTGGTCTGCCGAGCTCGGGGAACTCCAACTCCAACCATCCAGTGGTTGAAAGATGGGGAAGGCATCCACAATACAAGGAACGAGGGGCTCAGGTAGTGCTTGCCGCAAGAAAATGACAAAATAGAAAGACATTTCTGGGGTTTCGCAGCAACCCAATCCAGTGGTAAATTATGTTATAATGATGATAATGATGTTAATGATGATGCGATGCTGCCTTTGTGTGCAGAATCAGTCCAGATGGCAGCACACTCACTGTGACTAGAGCTCACACCGCTGATAGTGGCAAGTACACCTGTGTGGCCACCAACACCGCAGGAGAGGAAGACAGGATATTCAATCTGAACGTGTATGGTGGGTAGAATTGATTTACTGCTTTTATTGTCCAGTACAGACTTTTTCATTATTTTCATGTCTCTGACTTTGCTTTACATGTACTTTTTCAGTGCCTCCTGTGATAGACGGCAACAGTGAGACAGTTGATCTGCTGACCACAGTTTTGGATAGTTCTGTCAACATTGAGTGTGTTGCTGCAGGCTCTCCACCGCCCCAGCTCAACTGGCTGAGAAACGGCCTGCCTCTGCCAGTGTCCTCCCACATACGGCTTCTTTCTGCTGGACAGGTGCTCCGGTAGGTCAGTGGACAGGGCTCAAGAAGAGTTTGTATCACATGGTGCTGCATTAAGAACAACATCTTGTGCATTTTATGTGCAGGAAAATGCTGGTCAGTATCTTCCTGCACATAAATTGAAATTATTGCAAAGCAGTGTGTAATATTAGGGTTAGACTAAGGTATTAGTGCAATACTTTATCTGTTAAATTTGCAAAGAAATCTTATGTGTTCACTTGCACAGTTATGTTTTTCATGAATTCATTTTCTTCTGCAGGTCTTCCTACTGTTAATTCAGTATAAAACAAGGTCATTGTGATGGGTTGCATTGTAAAAGACAGAGAAATAGTTTGTTGGTTATTTTACAGCTTTAATGAGTGTGAAAATCTAACAAGATACGTTGTACTTTTTGTATCTGTTAGGATTACACGAACTCAGGTGTCTGACAGTGGCACCTATACCTGCATCGCGTCAAACAGAGCAGGAGTGGACAACAGACATTATAACTTACAGGTGCACGGTGAGTCTGAGAACATTACTCGCCAGTAAAATCTAAGGAACACATCACAAAAGAAAACTGTTCAGCAATAATGGTAATGAACTGTATATTTTATTGACCTCCTCAGTCCCTCCTGGCCTGGATGGAGCAGGGAGCACAGAGGAATTGACTGTAGTCAGAGGAAACTTGGCTTCTCTGATGTGTGTTGCTGACGGGACCCCGACCCCTTCTTTGTCCTGGCTCAAAGATGGCGTAACTCTAATTTCTGACCCCCACCTCAAATTTCTCAATCTGAATACCACTGTGCAAATCATCCAGGCCCAGGTCAATGATACAGGACGCTACACATGTGTGGCTAACAATACAGCTGGCCAAGCTAGCCGCCACTTCTACCTGAAAGTTCTGGGTGAGTAAAAGCAGAGTAAAGCTCTTATACTCCAGCTTCTGCTGTGATTCATGGATGAAAACATAAATATTGTTTGGTTTATGTTTTTGTATTCAGACCCTCCCCGCATCAAGGGCTCTGGTGTACAAGCAGAAGTATCTGTTGTGGTAAATAATGTGCTGGAGCTTCAGTGTGAGGCCTCAGGTATCCCGACACCCTCTTTGACCTGGCTGAGGGATGGACGCCCACTCCCACAGACAGACAGTCTACGCCTCCTCCGGGGAGGAGAGGTGCTCCGTGTGGCCTCGGCACAGGTAAGTGCCCAGGGATTGTTACATATTCAATTTAAATTATTTATAAAACATTAAAACCATACTTTGATAACATAATGTCTATGATTACATAAGTTCTCCAATTTTGGGCTATAGCCTACAATTTCAAAGTACTTTCATAGGCATTTTGTTACATCTGTGTCTCATGACTCATCATAATCAATGTCATACTCACTGGCGACAAACAAAGTTTTTCTGTCATCTATTTTAACATAGCCATTTTTTCATTCATATAGAAATAGAACGCTCTGTTTCAACAGTGCTCTCATTGAAGTGTAGAGCCTTACATTGGATTTACAAACGCACCCTTTGTCACACAAAAGTGTTTTTCTCTTGTACTCAGTTGGAGGATACAGGCAGATACAGCTGCTTAGCCAACAGTCCAGCAGGAGATGATGACAAGGAGTTCCTCGTTCGAGTGAATGGTGGGTAACACAGATGTTTAATACACGTTGTTTTTACCGAGCTAGAGAAACAATCTCTGACGCGAAGGTAATTAACTTGTATTACATGTAATAAAAGGATGCTTCAGTCAATGTGCTTACGTTATGTAATAATTTTAAACTAATAATGTTTCTGTTATGCCAGTAATAAATAGATAATAAGGTGACATGAGATTGGGCTATAAAATCCATCGCTATAGTCAGTCTATTTCTGATCTTTCTGTAACAGTTCCCCCTAACATTGCTGGGGAGAGCACACCTCAGGACGTGTCAGTGCTGCAGAACAGACAGGTGACTCTGGAGTGCAAGTCAGATGCTGTTCCACCTCCAACTCTGACCTGGCTCAGAGATGGCCAACCATTGCAGGTCAGAAATGAAACAAAAAAAAACAACTATCTACACAATGCTATGAATTCTCCTGAAATGTGTTCACAAATTACTGTCTTTGTGTAGGCCTCTGCCCGTGTGCGTATTCTGTCTGGTGGCCGCTACTTACAGATCAACATGGCCGAGCTCAGCGATAGAGCTCAGTATACCTGTGTGGCCAGCAACATTGCTGGCAAGACCACGCTACAGTATAACCTGACTGTCAATGGTACAATTCCATCTTTTATCCACACTTAATGTATGTAGAGATAATGTATATCCTTTCTTATAGAGCTGAAAAGGAGAATTTGTCTCTTTACAATTCCTTCTGTAATTATAGAGCAAAACTCAATGTCCAGGTATAAATGAATAAACAAATATGTATCTGTCACCTGTTTCCTCAGTGGCCCCAACTATCAAGGAAGGCTCCCAGACAGTGTCAGTGCACATAAACAAGCCAGTAGTGCTTGAGTGTATCGTAAGTGGAGTGCCTCCGCCTCGTGTCACATGGAGGAAACATGGTGCCATATTGGCGGGAAACAACCCCAGGTAAATCCACATGTCATGCAACAATGAGGACTTTTTGCTGATTCTATCTCAAATTAGTAATATTGTCATCATACAACAATTGAATGTGCAGTTTTTTATGAATATTATGTATTAATGGTTTCTAAGATCCAAAATCTGAAAAGCTGTTTATTATTGGGATATTTGAGCACAACTCAGTCATTTGCATTTCCTCTGTGCTGTGCCTTATCCAGTCTGTACAAATGTGCGCAGGTACACATTTGCAGAGGATGGGTCATTACACATCCACTCTGCTCAGGTGACCGACACTGGACGCTACCTGTGTATGGCAACAAACCCAGCTGGAACACAACGCAAGAGAGTGGATCTGCAAGTATATGGTGGGTGGTAAATATGTGCATGCAAAAACAAAACGCATGAATACTTTCAAACTGTCTCGATCACCCACAAAGACAGTCACACAGTAATCTTATGGTCGTCTGTTTTTATCTTTCAGTCTCTCCTTCCATCGCTGACAGCCGCACCAATGTGACGGTTACAGTCAACGTTCAGACCACGCTGTCCTGCGAGGCCACCGGCATACCAAAACCCACCGTCAGCTGGATGAAAAACGGGCGGGCCATCAATACTGACCAGAACCAGAATATGTACAGGTTGGTCCAGGTTTTCTGATTCAAGAGTTAAGACTGACAAATACAAAACTGGAACATTTTATCATTCCTCAATTTAGACGACATTAATAGCTTCATTGCATTAGCGTTTCATTGTAAGATTCACTATTTAAAATATATGTATAAATATCATTAATTTTGCCATCTTTTTATAGCGCAGACATCACAGTGAAGCTTCTCTTAGATCCTAACTTTTTTATATTTCCAGATTACTATCATCAGGCTCGCTGGTAGTTATCGCACCAACAGTGGAGGACACAGCAGTGTATGAATGTGTGGCCTCTAATGAGGCAGGGCAAGATTTCAGATCCATCAACCTCACTGTCCACGGTGAGTAACAGTTTGTTGAGAAATTGATCATTATTATTACAGTATGTTCATTGATATTATATCATATATTTCTGTTGTAAATATTTTGAACATTTAATTTCAAGATCAGACATTTTTTGTTACATGTTTTAATTTATGTCCCTCTAGTTCCTCCATCAATAGCAGATGAACCCACAGAGCTTGTTGTAACCAGACTGTCCCCAGTGGTCATCGCCTGCACTGCATCTGGCGTCCCAGTACCTACAATCCATTGGACTAAAGATGGCATGAAGCTTACTAAAGAGGGACAGGGCTACAGCATCCTGCCCACAGGTCAGAATTAATGTTACTAGTACGCAACTTTTATTTGGTGCAACTTTACAAACTGCCACCCAAAAAAATGTATTGCTAGCAAAATACGTTAATGACAGACTCTTATATGAGAATTAGTATTGTTGTTGTATTCAGGTAATTCTTCAGCTAGTCTTGCTATATTCAAAGAAAGGCTACCCCTGTGAGTCATCTAATACACAAATAGAGGTTATACCAGATGATAACTGTGTCAGGTTACTTTATTAGCTTCGTCAATTTTGTTGATTTGGTGTGTTATGAAATGTGCTCAGGTCCAGTAGAAATCCCCTCAGCTGAGCTCAGTCATGCAGGACGCTACTCCTGCACGGCCAAGAACGCTGCAGGCTCCACCCAGCGCCATGTGCAGCTCACAGTGCAGGGTAAGAACATCCTGAAGAACAATATATCAAGAAACACACTGCTGTTGGGAGGCTGTGCAGAGACAAGCCAAAAATATTCATGGTTTTGAAATTGAAATTGAATTAATATTATAGTTTTGGATTCCAATAAAATTTATATTGATGGTGATTTCATTAGTGAAACATAAAAAACAAACATTATTTTATATGAGGCTTTAACTGCTATATTACTCTTACGAGATTTTACTTTACCACTTAATTCTTTTTTTCTTGAGATCTTTCTGAGCATCACTCTTTTCCCATCCCTCTCCTCAGAACTCCCACAGATCCTGTCTCATCCCTCCACCCTGGATGTTATCCTGAATAACCCCATCACTCTGCCCTGCAGGGCCACAGGCTTGCCCAGGCCCACAATCTCCTGGCAGAAAGAGGGCATCAATATACCCACCACAGGTAATTAATCATGTCTGTGTGTGTGTGTGTGTGTGTGTGTGTGTGTGTGTGTGTGTGTGTGTGTGTGTGTGTGTGTGTGTGTGTGTGTGTGTGTGTGTGTGTGTGTGTGTGTCAGTCATCATAAGATATCAGTCATAACATCATGTCTGTTGCTTCATAACAGGTGGAAGTTTCACAGTGCTGCCTAATGGAGGTCTACAGATTAATAAGGCCTCTGTGTCGGACTCTGGGACATATATATGTGTGGCTCAAAACCCTGCAGGGACTGCGCTGGGCAAGACCAAACTCAGAGTACAAGGTAGGGGGATCACTGAAGTAAAGGAACCTGACTAACAGACGTATTAGGTCATATTCAGCAGATGTGTACAGGCATGTAAGAAGAACACCTTACAATCATGAGTGTTCTGAGATAATAGCGGTGCATTAAATACTACTTCTGGTTTTAAAAAAGTAGAATTTTGAGCTGCAACTTCAAACTTATTACACACATTTTTTGCAGAGCTGACTGTTTTAATCATATTCCATTTATACTGTAGGTATTAGTTATGAATCTTTAATTCCAACCTGCATTCCCTTCAGTCATATAAATTCATATTCAACAGCCTAATTGCATTTCTGTTTATTTGCTAATGATGTCAATAATTAAAAATAATATTTTTTACTTCATGTGTCTTTTCCAATTGCTGTGTCCTACAGTCCCTCCAGTGATCAGCTCAGTGACTCAAAAGTATCTGGCACCTGTGGACTCCTCTGTGACGCTACAATGCCAAGCTGACGGCTCCCCTCCCCCCTCTGTCACATGGCATAAAGACGGGCAGCGAATGAGTGAATCTGTGCGCCAGCGAGTGCTCAGCTCAGGATCCCTGCAGATCGCCCTCATCCGGCCCGGTGATACTGGACGATACACTTGCACTGCTGCCAATGCAGCGGGCACAGTCAGCCATGAGATGAGCCTCACTGTACAGAGTAAGTTTCAGTAAATGCAGTATTTTAAACTACATCACTAAACAACAGCATTTCAATTCATTTTTTTGTATACTGCATTTTCCCTTGTGCCATAAAGTAATCCAGCCTATTTGCCTCAAAATATAAAATGTAATGTAGAGGGAAATTGGGACTTCTCTTTCTGGGTTTGCATATTTTATAAATCCTTCACTTGACTGTTTTTAAAATTAATGTGATAATGACTTCTTTGCAGTCCCACCTTCCATTCGAGATGGAAAGCAGCAGGTAGCAGTGGTGGAAAACAGTCAGGCTCAGCTGGTGTGTGTGGCAGAGGGGGTTCCTCAGCCCAGCCTGTCCTGGGAGAAGGATGGTAATCCTCTCAGTGAAAGCAGAGGGGAGTACAAAATCCTGCCCTCGGGAGAGCTGGAAATAGACATCGCTCAGGTAAGAAAAACTAGAGAAAAATAACTAATTATCTATAAATGCTTGTTTATGTCTGTATAGATTGCTGGGAAGTGAAAGTAGCTCGTATTAAATTGTGCTTAGGTGGTTTGCCTTGAATCAGAAAGATGCCATTAAAGATATTTTTCTGCATGCTCTCCTCATCTCCCCTCCCTCCGTACCAGCCTGACGATGCAGGCAGTTATACCTGTGTTGCCACAAATGCAGTTGGACAGGACAGTCGGACAACGACCCTCTCTGTACATACTCACCCTGTCTTCACTGAGATGCTCGTAGATGTGGCCCTTAACAAGGGAGAGCGCCTCCTGCTGGCTTGTGGAGTCAGTGGCATCCCCCCACCCAGAATCACGTGGGCCTTCAACAACAACATCGTCCCAGGTAAATAGCAAGATCCCACTGATTAGGAAAATGTTGAAAAAATCCATCAGAGCTACGCTATTTTTATGTAGCTGTACTTTATGTTATATACTAGAATAAAGACCTATAACTGACTTTTTCTTATTGTCTTTTGCTGCCTTTTGTTAATGTTTTAGTGTTCTACAACCACATGAACGGCCACAGTGAGCTAGTGATAGAGCGAGTGAGCAAAGAGGACTCTGGCACCTACAGCTGCGTGGCAGAAAACAGTGTAGGAACTATCAAGTCACTGGGCCTTGTCTATGTCAAAGGTAAAACCACAAATATACATTTTAATCAATGTGTTTGTTAACAACTATAACCCCTCTAGTAGGCACACATAAGTGGAGGCTGGTTTATTAACAAATAATGCATGACAATATAGTAAATTACAGCTGTAATAATGTTAAATATCTTTTTATTGGAGACATTGTTGACACATATTGTCCCTATAGCTGCAACCAACTACATTATATTGTATTAGAAGTATGCTGCTTTCACATGCTAAGTAGAGGGATTTAAAGTAAAGTGCTACCATGTAACTAACAACTCAATCCTAATCAAGTGATCTTTCCATGATGTCAACTTCTGTCTGTCTCCAGAGCCTCCTATCATTGATGGTGACTTTCACTCCAACCGTATTGAACCTCTGGGTGGTAATGCCATCCTGAACTGTGAGGTTCGGGGAGACCCCCTGCCCATCATACAGTGGAGCAAAAGTGGAATAAACATCCAGATCAGCAACCGCATTCGTCAGCTGGACAACGGCTCTCTGGCCATTTATGGCACTGTGGTAGGAAAACACATGAGACTGAGATCTCTTATGAGTAATAGTCTGCAAATTAAGTTTATAAAATATAAAGTGCTCTGTTGGCTCAGTGGTCTGACATTTCATGTGAGCACAATTTACAACAAATATCTTTTGAGTAGAAAGTCTTTTTCACAATGTGCAGCTTTTCAGACAAGCTTTTAGTATATATCATTTTTTTAAAAAGTATTTGTGATTATGATAATGAATTGTGTTTTCATTACATTTATTACAGAGTGAAGATGCAGGCAGCTATATGTGTGTGGCAATAAATGATGCCGGAGTGGTGGAAAGGAGTGTTACACTTACCTTGCAGAGTAAGTGTCCATCTTCTCTGTGTCCTATTTAGGGTAAAGCCTTGCATTTGGGACAACATGAAATGCAAAAATTGTTCAAACCTAAAAGAATACTCCAGTCATTAAGTATTGCAACTTAAAAACTGTTATTAGTGCTCCCAAACTAATTTAAATGTGTGAAATCAGTGGAATTCCCCTTAAAAGGTTAGATTACATAGATCTGTCCTCTTCCAGGTGCGCCGACATTCATAGTGGAGCCAATGGAGACAGTGGTGGATGCTGGCACCACAGTTGTGCTCAACTGTCAGGCGGAGGGAGAGCCTACCCCCATGATAGAGTGGTCCCGCCAGGGGCGACCCCTGCTGGGCAACGACCGCTTCTCCACTTTGTCCAACGGTTCCCTCAGGATCAGCAGTGCCCAGAAGGAGGACACAGCTGACTATGAATGTGTGGCCAGAAACCTGCTGGGATCAGTGCTGGTCAGGGTCACTCTTACTGTGCGAGGTGAGCAGGACATGGTGGGGATTGTTGTCGTTTTGCCAACGTCCATTTTAAAAGAACAATAAACAATCATCCAAACTCACTAAATGGCTAAAGACAAGTTGTGTTAACATGCAGTCATTTGTTTTCCAGTCCATGGCAGATACTCAGAGTGGTCAGAGTGGGGTCCTTGCAGTGTGTCCTGTGGTGTCGGGTCCCAAAAAAGGCCGAGACAGTGTAACAACCCTCTACCTGCCAATGGGGGGCGTCAATGTGCAGGATTGGGCACAGAAACCCGTAGTTGTCAGGGAAAGCCCTGTCCATGTGAGAGTGCTTTGATAAATCAGAGGATTAAACTTCAGTACTTGTACAGGAGACTGTGCAAATGGCCCATGTGGTAACAAAGTCTTTACCTCTGTCCATCTACAGTGGATGGTAACTGGTCTGAGTGGTCCCTCTGGGAGGAGTGTTCTCGTACCTGTGGTCAGGGCAACAGAACGAGGGTTCGGACCTGCAGTAACCCTCCAGCACAGCACAGAGGCAAGCCTTGTGAGGGAAAGGCAGTGGAGGTCATCATGTGCAGTGTCAGACCTTGTCCTGGTAAGTGACCATATATGTTTCCTGTAACTTAAGCAGAATATGTATGAATAGTTGGTATGAGGAGGTACAGCTGGCAGGAATGCTTGTTTATAATCTCAGGGTTAGAAAGCACACATTTCTCAACTTCTAAGTACTTAAGTCAGTTCTTGTCTGAGGATGATGATGTTTCAATGCTTTTTATCTCAATTGTGTGACTGCCTAATAAATCACACATTTAAAATGAACAGGCTTTATGTCAGGTTTTATTATTTGCCTTGCTTTTCACAAGGTTTTAATAAACAAGCTTCCTTTATGCTGGATTTCAGGCCCTAACAGTGTGGAAGGACTATTTACATCATAATGGGGTAAATGTAGCAATACCACAGTGTAAAAATAGTCCTTGTTTATGTAAAAGTACATGAATATAATTCACAAAATGTACTTATTGGGCAGAACAATTGGTAAAAAGTACAATACTTCTCTAAGAAATGTAATAGAGTAGAAGTATAAAGTGTCATCAAATGGAAATACAAGTCAAGTACAACCACCTCAAAATTGCTCTTAAGTACAGTACTTGAGTAAATGTACTTACTTTCCATCACTGGGTATAAATATATGACTCAAGGACTGTATATATTGACTTTCTGTTAATACTCCTGCAGTGGCGGGTAACTGGGGCTCTTGGCTACCATGGAACCCATGCACTGAGACCTGTGGTAAGGGTATGCAGTCCAGAATCCGACTGTGCAACAGCCCTCCTCCAGCATTTGATGGGCCGCAGTGTGAGGGCACTGACACCCAAACACAAGTGTGCAAGGAGAGACCTTGTCCTGGTGAGGGCTCAGGGATTGTACTTAATGATAAAATTAAATTGAGAGAGATTTTAGTCCATATCCATATGTGTGTTCTCCACTGGATCGTGTTAAATCTGTATAACAGAGAGATGCTCAAGCTTCTTCCTCCTCCTTCTTTTCTTGTGCTGTCCAGTGGATGGAAAGTGGTCGTCCTGGGTGAGCTGGGGAGCCTGCAGTGTTTCATGTGGAGGTGGGACAAGACAGAGGACACGTCTCTGTGCCAGCCCCAAACCTCAGCATGGTGGCAGACAGTGTGAAGGCAACGATGTGCACATTGACTTCTGTAATACCGACCAATGCCCCAGTGAGTCATATAAACTTTTATTTGCTCTTTCTGTATTTGTAAAATCTAAGTAGTAACTTTTACTTTACAGTAAAAAAAAAACATATATTCTCCACATATAAATGTCTGTCTTGTATCTTGATTTTGTGTTTCTTTCCAGTAACGTACCTGGTCTTTTGGCTTATCTTTATTCCTTTTCTATCTTTGACATTTGAATTTCTTACTGTCAGTCAGCGGTAACTGGGGTCCATGGAGTAGCTGGGGCAGCTGCAGCAAGACCTGTAATGGGGGTCAGACGAGGCGCTATAGGACATGTGACAACCCCAGACCTGCCAATGGTGGGAGAGCATGTGCAGGTGCAGATACACAGATACAGAGATGCAGCTCAGCCAACTGCCCTGGTGAGTCAGCATGTTTAAGACCTTGTTGGGGAGAAAAAAGTACAATTGTGAGGCAATCAAGAACTGCTTAACTTGTTTTTAAGTGATTTGTGTGTCAATGTGTGTACTTATTATGTGTTTTGTGGGTGTATTATTGCAGTTGATGGTAACTGGGGTTCATGGCAGCAGTGGGAAGAATGCTCCGCTTCCTGTGGCGGCGGAGAGAGGACACGTGTCCGTCTTTGTAATAGTCCGTCTCCTAGCAACAGTGGTCGGCCGTGTCCAGGAGACTCCTCTCAGCTGTCCAGGTGTAACAGTGACGCCTGCCCAGGTGAGGCATTTCTGTAAATACATATTGTAGATGTTCATAGTTGAGTGTTGCACTGAAAATGTTCTTGAATACCTTCTCTTTTTTTGTCAGGTGGAGCACAGAAGGCACGAGGAAGCATCATCGGGAACATCAACAATATTGAGTTTGGCATCGCCATCCTCAATGCCACCATCACAGACAGCAAGTCTGGTGGCCGAATCATCAAGGCCACTATAACTAATGTACCAAGGACATTAGGTTAGTTTTCCAACAGTTCTATACATTCTAGTCTTCTACTTTTAAATGCACTAAATAATGCCTGCCTCAATGCAACTAGAGCATCTAAGTTGTTCTCAAGAAATCTCTGCCCTTAATTTCAAGGTCCTGCAATGAGAAAGCTCATCTCAATCCTGAATCCTGTCTACTGGAGCAGTGCACAGGAAGTAGGAGAGGCTGTCAATGGCTTCACGCTAACAGGAAGCATCTTCAGGAGAGAGACACAAGTGGAGTTTGCCACAGGTAAGAATTGAAAGACCTTGGTGTGTCTGTTTTGTCTCTATAATGTGACATGGTTGATGAAATTGTGAAAAGGTTGACTGATGATTCTGGATGTGAATAATGCTAGTAGGGTGAAACGGATCCTTACAAACGTCTGTGGTGTAATCTTGGTAGGTGAGATCCTGAGGATGACTCACATTGCAAGAGGCCTGGACTCAGATGGAGCGATGTTGCTGGACATTGTAGTGAACGGACAAATCCTGCAGCTGCCCTCACATGCTGACATCAGCATCAAGGTAAATAAATATGCTATGCAGGTGATTAGACTTTGTGGCCTATTGATAGGTATATTTATTACTCATTAATAAAATGCAACTTGTATCAAGTCTGGGCAAAAGTAGTAAAAAACAAACATTATGAGCCTAACAAATGCTATATTTTAAACCCTATTTTATCCATTTTACTTCAAATGGCATATCCATTATATCACTGCAGATGCTATATTGTGTGGAGCTTAGCTATAACATGTCAAACTACTTTAAAGCTGCCTCACATCTTCACTTTGTTTGACTCAGGACTACACAGAGGACTACATCCAGACAGGCCCAGGCCAGCTGTACGCTCTGTCCACCCGTATGTTCAGCATCGACAGGGAGAGTGTGCCCTACTCCTGGAACCACACCATCTCCTACGACCTCTCCAAGGGCAAGATGCCCTACCTGGTAGAGACGCTGCATGCCAAAGCCATCAGTGCTCAGTACCACCCCCTGGAGGAGGTGTTGGAGTATAGCATCCAAGCTAGTATCGCCAAGGGTGAGAACACTGTCTGTTAAAATTACTGAATTATGAATTGACTGTGGGTCAGGATAGATTCAACCATAACCATATATATAACCATATATATTTTTCCTCTGTATATTTACTCTAGTCAGCCTTTTAAATCTGTACTTGCTTTTTTCCCTGCATTTCTTTATTCGAGCTGGTAATTTAAATTGAATGATGAAATGTTTATTATTCCAGGAGATCGCAGCAACCAGTGTCCTCAGGGATTTACTTTGGTGTCTGCTGGGCCCTACTGTGCAGGTAATGTTTATCAATGCATATTATGCTGTTCCCAATCTCTGGCTATTGGTCTGATGACGGATAAGCCTCTAGGGGCAAGGGGATATATTTCTGAGGTTCCATTGTAGCCATGGTTCATTGTTCATTGTTTACAGTTGTTTTCGACTTGAGATGATTTTAAACCGATAAAAATCTAAATCATTGTCGGTCGATAGTTGGTGGGTTCAGAGATTGTATTGCGGCCAATGCGTTCTGTCTCTTTTGCTCTACACACATAGCCTGCTCAAACCAAAATCTCAGAGAGAATCAGCTGACCAACATTGTTGTCTTTTGCTAGATAATAATAGTAATATGTGAATATAAGTGAAAAGTTTATTAAAATTGTGCTTTTGAAGACATAGTGGATTTGAAAGTGCCTTTAAATCATTCAACAGCTTTTCCAAACATACTTAGCAGCACTTTCTCATTGTATGCTTGAATCTTATCTAATTGTTGCCATATTGTTGTTTATGTATCATTTATGTGCCACAGATGAGAATGAGTGTGAGGTAGGGAACCCCTGTTCCCACGCCTGCCACAACGCCGTGGGAACCTACTACTGCTCTTGTCCCCGAGGCCTCACTATCTCAGCTGACGGCAGGACCTGTCAGGGTAAACATCTCACTTCTAAATCAGTGCTCTCAGCAATACTATCACACACCCAGGTCATTGGTTAGATAATTGAATGCTCTTCATTCTTGTAGATATTGATGAGTGTTCACTGGACGGTAACGTGTGCCATGATGGACAGGACTGTGAGAACACTATTGGCTCTTACCGATGCGTCATGCGCTGTGGGCGCGGCTTCAGGAGAACAGCCGATGGTCTCAGCTGCACGGGTACATCCACAAGCTTTATTGATCAACTGAGCATTTGTCGTGAGTGTTGCTGATGTGAAACATTCATAACTGTTCTCTCTGTTTCTTAGATGTCAATGAGTGCCAGGAGTCCAATCCGTGCAATCAACACTGTCTGAACACAATTGGCAGCTACCGATGCGCCTGCGAGCCAGGCTTTCAGCTCAGGAACCGACGCTGTATAGGTAAGACAGCCTCATCCCTCCATATAGTGCTTTATCTTTATTATTTATAATAAATGGTTACCTTTTTATTTCTTTTTTATATAATTTCTTCCTATGAAACAATACACTTCTATACTTCTCTCTCTGATCACCCCAGATATAAACGAGTGCAGACAGAGGGTTTGTCGATCAGATCAGCAGTGTAAAAACACACGAGGTGGTTACACCTGTATTGACCTTTGCCCCAATGGTATGACTAAAGGTGCCAATGGGACATGTGTAGGTGAGTATTCACATCATTCACTGTTCATTGTTAAGCCAGAGAGCATTGGCTGACGTACAATATTTGAAAAAAGTACAGACTGGGAAAGATTTTAGTTCTGCAACAAGATTTAATTCTGTATCCTTTGTGCTGTAGACATTGATGAGTGCAGAGATGGCACTCATCAGTGCCGCTACAATCAGATCTGTGAGAATACCAGAGGCAGCTACCACTGCACCTGTCCACGTGGCTACAGATCTCAGGGAGTGGGACGGCCCTGTCTCGGTACGTGCATCCTTTTATGTCTCTCATAAGCATAATATTCAGTATTCAGGCAGGTGATACTTACATTTTCTTTTGTGTAATTCTAGCAGAGGGTATCTGCCAAAGCATACAGCATGTTAAGCAATGAAAACGTGTAAAACAATCTGTGCAATGCATTTCCAATCAGCTTCTACCAGCTTCTACCAGCTTCTGCCAGCATACTTCTCTCTTTGTCTCAATGACTCACTCCTGTTGAAAATCTAAAATAACTCCGCTGACATCTGCAATATAGCTTATATCCTGCCAGTGTTTGCTTACATCTTTAAAATGCTTTAGTTAAAACTGCTGACTAACTCTTAACTTCAAAGACCCTGCAAAGCTTTAATACATGGTATCAGGTCCCCAAAAGCTCTACATTGGTGCTACGTCTACTTACCTACACTGTCAAATAGGAGTAAGAGAAAGGGTGAGAAAGGACTGCAGAGGAAGGGAACTGAAAATAAATGAGTCATTCTGCGACACATCAACCATAAAAAAAGACCAGCACATGACCTCACAGTTCTGTCCGTCACTCTTCTTGTTTCACTCTCTTCCAATCCTTACTTTTAAACTGTTTATGTGTTTACTTTTTAACCTTTATGTTTGGATCTGCTTTGTAATGGCATACATTCACTGTTCCCCTTGTGACATCATTAACATTGTACGCTGATGTCTGTCTTTGTGAAATATTCATCTGGCATGAATTGGATTTTGTACCTGATATCAAATGTGAATTATATTTGATATTATTTCCTCAACTAAAAGGTTAACTAGATTCAAAATGGAATTTGAAGTTATTATCTTCAAAGCTTTACTTTTATTTGACATGAGAAGAGATAAGTCTCTCATTCAAATTAGACAAATGTATTTATAGTCTCAATACATTTCTGTCTTAGGGACATGGAAATGTATTGTTGTACAGTGGGGTAATTGACATATACCCTTTTTTCCCCCTCATTCTCATCTCCCTCCTCTTTCTTCATGGCCCACACCACCTCGTTTGTTCTTTTCATCCCTGTAAATATCCACTTTTCCTGTTACTCCTGTACTCTTTTTGCACCTTTTTCTCCTTTTTTTACTATCACTCTGTCTTTTCCTGCTGCTGGTCTTTCTTTATGCTGAGGGCAGACATAAATGAGTGTGAGCGGCTTCCACAGCCCTGTGCCCACCAGTGCATCAACACGCCTGGCAGCTTCAAGTGCACCTGCCCGCCGGGACGCCACCTGCTGGGCGATGGCAAATCCTGCGCTGGTCTGGAGCGTCTGCCCAGCTATGAAAGTTACTCATTTGGCTACCGAACATCACAATCCTCTCCTGAGCGCAACTCCAACCAGCGACTGTACCACAACTTGGCCTCTCAGAGCTACCACTCCTACACAGCCTCCACAAGGGGGCGTATCAGGAGACGGAGCCGCAGAGAGACTCCCATACGTTCCTCACAGCAAGGCTTCCTCGCTTGTCAGCAGGGGTTTGAGGCCAGGGGTGGCTCCTGCTTAGGTAACAATGGAGGACAGGCAGGGTTGAGATGAGGGAGAGGATAAAAGTTGTTCAGAGATGAACTGTCTCTTTGCTTTGCTGCCTGTGGTTTTAATTTGAATATGGAACTGAAAGCTTTAAAAATGTGTCTTAATATGTTATTTATGTTCTCTGATTTTCTCTCTCATCATTCTGTGGCTGTTTGTGTGCGCGTGTGTAACTCCATCAGACATCAATGAGTGTGAGGTGAGAGATGCCTGTCAGCATGAGTGTATGAACACACCAGGGAGCCACAGGTGTCTCTGTCCAGGTGGTTACCGCCTCATGACCAATGGCAAGACCTGTCAAGGTGAGAACCACCAGCTACTCCCTGTTTTCTTCCATCACCATCATTTAATGCTGCCATAGAGTGTACTGTAACGAGGAAGCTGTTTGCTGTTTGTACAGATGTAGACGAGTGCCTGGAGCAGAACATCCAGTGTGGAGTGAACCAGATGTGCTTTAACATGAGAGGAAGTTACCAATGTATTGATACACCCTGTCCACCGAACTACCAGAGGGATCCAGCTTCAGGGTAAACCTTCACAGACATACACTTAATAAGGTTATACAATTAGGATTGATCCATTAAAGATATGAAACATGGCCACACATCGTTTGTTCAATTAAGGGTATTTACAATTATGGAACAGTTTGTATATTTGGTTAATTTTCAAACTTTAAAGGACTAGTGTGTAGGATTTAGTGGCATCTAGCGGTGAGGTTGCAGATTGCAACTGATTGTCGTTTCTGGGTTACTGCAGAAACATGGCACTCCATGTTTCTCAAGGTCAAGGAAGGATCCTTCAAAGGCTGAATTTCAAGGATGTAATGTCATCATATTTGTTGTATGACTGTTTCAATGCCTTTAAATTCTACCAAGGAAGTATTGCATACTACATCCTCAATCAATATGTACGGCATACTGCTTATTTAATAAACATGTAAGTATGATTTTATTAGGGGTCTGTTCACATTGAAGTATACCCAAGCAAGACTTGTTACGCGAATGACGGCCAGGCTGGTCTGAAGGCACCCCACAGGCAGCCCTGTCAGATCTCCGAAAACACTGCAGCAAATTTCCAACAACCGGCGTTGTTTGGATGAACTAACTACATATTGAGAATCTAAATGGTTACTTTGTCGCCTGAAAACATATTTAAAATATTCTCAATGCACCCAGACGCAATGCATTATGGGACAGAAAGCTTACTTCACATACTTGAAATACAGACATTTTTACCATTCTGGCCATCAGAGTGACATACTCTAGTGACATATTTTTGGTTACAGGTCGGAGAGGTATGTCAAAAATAACTCTGTATGCTGATGATGTTCTGGTGTTTTTTATCTAACACTAAGACAAACAAAAAACACACTTTCTCAGTTTCAGGGGATTTAAACATTAATGAAAACATAGTTATGAATATTATATTCCATATCTGCCAGTAAACCCCCCTAAAACCTATACACTGTTCACCCAAAAAACACAATTTCTTCACATTGCCATTGTGGTGCGATATCATGCAGATAGGTTTTATCTGGAAAGGTTTTGAGACAAATAGTGCTTAGAACTTTGGGATTAGTAATGACTCTAGCTATATATCCTTGATATTATTAGTTATTTCTCTGCTTTCCCCCATTGTACTCAACTGAAATATGCTGTCTATGTTACGTCTAGGTTTTGCCTAAAGAACTGCCCACCAAACGACCTGGAGTGTGCACTGAGCCCTTACGCCCTGGAGTACAAGCTGCTGTCTCTTCCCTTTGGCATTGCAGCCAACCAGGACCTCATCAGGCTGGTGGCCTACACACAGGACGGAGTGATGCACCCCAGGACCACGTTCCTAGTGGTGGACGAGGACATCACGTTACCTTTTGCCCTGCGGGACGAGAACCTGAAGGGAGTGCTGTTCACCACAAGGCCGCTACGAGAGCCCCACACGTACCGCATGAAGGTCCGTTCACTCTCCTACAGCGAAGACGGAGGCATTGAGTACCAGACAACCTTTATCGTCTATATCGCCGTCTCTGCCTACCCCTACTGAGAGCACTTCAAACGACACGGGACAACGGTGCGGTGATGAATTGCCTCCTTTATGAGTGAGTGGGTGTGGTTTTAGGAAAAGCAGCCACATCAGTAAACAAACTGAAAAGACTTTGTGTTCAGTGTGAGAGGCCAGTGAGTGCATACATCAATGAAGATGCAAGGAAGTAGATTTAAAGTGGATACAATAAAAGGCCACTGGAGGTCAACAGGAGGCTTGGATGAAACCGGCTATTTACTGGCTTTAATCCCTGGATTCCTCACGTCAATATGTCAGGACTTTTTCAATGTTTAATATTTTGTTATTTTCCCCCTGCCCCTTCAGATTTATTTATAAGATCAGAAAGATTTTGCTCCTAAAAGCCAAAGCGTCCATCGCAGGCTCAAAAAGTAGTCCTCATCCCTACTCACGAAATCTTAGCTAGCCTCTTATTTACATCTACCTATTATTAATTTATTGGGAAGTGCTTGAACGAGAAAAATGGGCAGTTCCCATGTTTTGTTTAGCCCTTGTGTCATCAGTCATCAAAGTGGAGCTGTGACTGTTCAGATATGGTGCTCATTTTGGCTTTAGAAAACTTGACTGTCACATATTGTACATCCTCAGGTAGCAGCCTATCACACACACACATGCATCAAAAATAAACCCTATCTAATTGTTATACTGATTACATCATCAATGTGCCATGTACTGCTCCATCCAATAGTTGATACCAAGATGTATTTTATTTTTATGACTTGTACATATGTTTTTTCTCATAATGTGTACTGTACGTATTGTATCAATTTTGTAATAAAATTTAATAAATGAGTATACTCAGAAATTAAGCATAATGTATGTCTGTAGCTGTACTTCATAAAACATCCCTGATCCTTATTAAGCATTTTATACATGGGAGTAAAAAAAATGTATCAAGCTACTTACAGTATAAATCTCCAGTGATCACATTCTTTATCACATGTATACTCTGGAATAGAGAATCAGACAAGTATTTACCTTGTGTCTAGAATAAAAAAATGTTTTATCCTTACATTTATTCTGCAAAACAAACTTTTAACTTTTGGGACTAAATTGTATTAGTTTGAATTTCAATATCTCTATGTCTTATATCCCTACAACAATCTTATATTTATATCCAATTGAATATATGGAGCTGTATGGAAAGTAATTGTGAAGATAATATAAACATTATTCTTGATGTTTTCACTCCTGATAAATGAAAAAAAGAAAGAAAAATGCTGTAACATCCTGTCAAATCTTTAAATTAAATGCAAATAACAATGGGCTAAAACTACCCTGTTCTGAATTATAACCATTTTGCTTCAGTTAAATAATTATTCATCATGACCAATGATATTTAGTACAGTCTACTCTAAAACCCATCTAAGAAGTTGTAATCACACTTCTGCAGCTGCACAGCAGCCATTTGGGAACGGACAACATTTTTTACAGTAAAGGTAAAGGATTTTTACTTATATCTTCAACTTCACATTTACTACTTTTATACTTTTATTAAAAACAAAAATACCAAAATATCACATTGACATAAGTATTTAGACCCTTTGCACTTCAACTCTTGAAATTAAGCTCAGGTGCTTCCCATTCCTCTTGATCATCTTTGAGGTGTTTCTACACCTTGATTGGACATGATTTGGAACGGCACACACCTGTCTATATAAGGTCTCAGATGACAGCCTAAATCAGAGCAACAATGAAGCCATGAGGTTGAAGAAGCTAGCTGTAGAGCTCTGAGACAAGAGTGTATCAAGACACAGATCTAGGGAATGATACAAAAAAGTATTTCTGCTGCATTGAAGGTTGTCAAGACCACAGCGGCCTCTGTAATTATTAAATGGAAGAAGTTTGGAACAACCTGGACTCTTCCTAGAACTGGCTGCCCGTCCACATTGAGCTATCAGAGGAGAAGGAGGACCCGGGTTAAAGAGGTGACCAAGAACTTGATGGTCACTCTGGCTGAGCTCCAGAGATTCTGTGTGGAGATGGGAGAAACTTCCAGAAGGACAAACATCACTGCAACCCTCCAGCGATCTGTCTCTCCTCTGTGAAAGACACACGAGAGCCTGTTTGGAGTTTGCAAAAGAGCATCTAAAAGACTCTCAACTGTGACAAACAAGATTATGTGGTCCGATGAAACCAAGATTAAACAGTTTGGCCTTAATTCTAAGAATGATGTCCGGAGGAAATCAGGCACTACTCCTCAACTGTGCAATACCGTCCAAACAGTGAACCATGGTGGTGGAAGCATTGTGCTGTTTTTTTTTTTTCAGCAGCATTCAGAAAAGCTGAGCAGAGATAAGTACAGAGATCCTAAATTTAGACCTCTGTGTATTATGTCAATGTGATATTTCAGTTTTGTTTCAAATATGCATAATATTTCATATCCTATTTTTTGCTTTGTAATTATTTGGTATTGAGTGAAAACTGAGACGGGGCAAATTTGATGATGATTTTTAGCATTAAGCTGCAACATTACACTGTGGAAAAAGGTTCTTAATGTAGCTTTAAACAAAATAGACCCTGATTATTTTTGTATTCACCATATTCTGTTTAAAATAAGTCATGACAGTTAGGATCAGCAGTCACACCTTTATTATTTTTGTCAAAATAGAACAAACATAAAAAAGGAATATTGAGTAAGGCAGTTTGTACATCAGTTTGGTACGCTCCCTCGGCTAGAAGAGCATCTCTGACTAGACACACATGAAGCAGAAGAAGAAATCAGGCCGTTCTCCTTTGTTTTCATGTATAACTATAATTTACTGCATTAGAAAAGGAATCTAATGTCTGAATGAATCATCACTGATGACAGTATTCGAACATGAAATCTAAATTTGAACTTGTGAGTAAAACAGCTGTTTTAGAAAAAGCAACATCCATTGAGAAATACCACTCAGTGATTGATTCGAAAAGAACAAAACATTATGCTGGAACTAAATTCCTCTGATCATTATGTCTTAACAATATTTTCAAAATAGCGTTTTTGTTTTTTTGGAACCATTACACACTTTGCTTTAATGTTAATTTATACTGTTTATAGCTATAAACCCACCACTCTGTTTTAAATATTATCATCTAGTACACAGGGGCAACAGAAGCATGAAAATAAAACATTTGGCAACAGACTTAATCTACCTGATAAGGCAGATAAAACTTGACATTTCCAGTTTTCCTCATATTATAAAATGTATGGAAATACAATACAACTTCCTACTGTCAGAAAACATAATGTGAGGAGGATCTGTTTGAGCGAACAAGCATGAATTTAAACCCAAATTCAATACAAAAAACACTAAATGTTTCCAGAAGAGACACAAAATGTACAAAAGACAAGTATGAAATGCTTGACAGAATACTCAAAACTCTCAAAAGTGGGATCATGCAAACAATATATTCTTTTAATTGCATGAGAGACAAAATATCAATGATCTTATCTTAGTCTCTCCTGCAAATCAAGCACACTGATATTGTCAAACCTTTTAAGCAATGTTTTTTAATTTCAATCACGAAGGGATTTGGCCTTCAGGTGAAAATCGCGCAAAAAAAATATTTTCTGTTAAATGCCCAAATAAATCTGAGAACGGATTCTCAGGGTGACATGCCATTCCTGAAAGTACAGGAGCAAAGCCACATAATGCCCTGCACAGTGGCAGATGATGCATGAGACAGCCACACACAGGAGGGATGTACAGTAAAATGGGATTAATAAGAGTTGTGGTGGAGATGCATCGTGGGTTATAATCCTTAACTGGGGCAACGTTAGAGGATGGATGACACCAACCCCCACCCTCATCCCGCTTTCCAGGGTAAACGGCAACAACCCCCGTGAGCAAATCCACCACCCTCCATCTGTGACTGTGCTTTTCAAGAGCCTCCCACTGCTTAAGTGTTATAGGGAGAGGCAATGAGAGGATTTACTGACTGACTCAGGCTTTTTATTCATCAGGAAGTCTCCACTGATGAGATAACACAAGATGGAAAACAAATACTGTGAGATTTTTTTTCCTGAGAGAAGCAAACCTGGAACCCTCTGTGTGTTTGTGTGGAAGTCAATGGAGGATGCATTGCTAAGAGTCATGCCTGTGAGTGAGCCCGAGGGCTGGGCCAAAATCCTTTATCATTATAGAGGTTGGAAGTATTCTCTCATTAAATTAAGAAATTCAATGCAAAATGATCAGATTTTGAGAATTTTGAGTTGGTATGTGATAATTATCAATTTCGACAATATATTTGTCTAACACTATATTCTGATCTATGATTTCATCAAAATTACATTGAAAGACGACAAATTCTCAAATTGAATATCACCCAGCCCTGGGCATCAGTGGGTCTGTTACCATGAGTGTGTAGGTACAGTACTATGAACAGCAGTGGCTCCCAAGTGTAGGACTAACATGAAGAGAAAGGGGGGGGGATACTGTAATAAGATCAATGAAGCAGCACACAGACATATGACGCTCTCTGTAGCACCCTGTGAGGAACATGATTTAGTCGGCTGTGATCATGAATGGGAAGAAGGAAGAAAAACACTTTTTTTTTTAAACCCAATGTGACCCAGATTTGATTTTGATCACGGCAGGATCACATTGGGTTAAATATCAGTTTTTCCTTTTAGTCCCTATGCAATCTGTTATGATTAGATGAACAGTCTCCTGTGTCTGTCAGTGATCCTCCGCTCCTCTTTTAGACCGTCTTCCTTGCTGTTAGTACCCTGACGATGCTGCCAACTCCTCCAGCTGCCAGAGCCTGAAGCCACAGGACAAAAAAAATATAGTCAGGTTATTTCTTAGTACTGAAACCAAGTTTCTGTTCAATTCTGGTAGCTCATCATGTATGTAGAGTTGTGGCATCTTGTGGTCTCATTTAATCCATCTCAAACTGGCCTATACAGTCCCACCATGGCCTCAAACTACAGACCCCATACATGATGCTGTTAAAGAAACATTCAAACGTTAAATTAGTAATGACCATCATTACTCTGTCATCATTTCTAAATCGTTACCACGTTTCTTTGACACATTAGAGTAAAATGAATGCTAAAGCTACTTCTAAGAGAAACCAACCTCAGGGTACTGGAGGTGTTTATTCATCAACCTCATCTAAAATGTCAACCTCTCTCCCTCTAGTAACTACAGTTTAATAAATAAATCAAAAGTTTGTCTTTTAGGAGTGCAAATATTGACCTTTTCATGCCACTGCAGCAGGACCGCGCTGCTGTTTTCTGACGGCCTCTCGAAGCCTTTGTAGATGTATTTCATCAGCAGGTCCACGCCGTTCTTGTCGAGGGACTGCACCCCTTTCTCAATGTCACTGCTCTTAAAGGCGCTGAGCACCTTCAGCACCAAACCCTCAGCACGATCCTGAAAAGAAAAGAAAAGAGAGGAGTGGGAAGATGAGTGTTACTATGGAGTTAATCACTAGCCTGGTTCAAGACCTCGGAATCACTGAGCACTTTTTAGGCTGTTTGGACGGATAGATGACATATAAGACAGATGAATAATAAAGTAAAACAAATTTGCAGTTCAGTAAAAGTTCAGGACGGATCATCATTCAGTGTAAAAGCCTACAAAAGGGATTCATTAGAAAAACAAGAATGTGACAAAAGCTAAACCCACCTTGACATTCTGGTTCTTCGTGTTGATTGGCGGGTTCTTCAAGACTGCTTGTAAAGCCTGCATGAGGTTTCCTGTGCGGGGAGGGTTAAGGATGCAACTTTTTCTTTTTCAAGTTTGCCCTGAAACAATGCTCACATGTTTATATGTACATTGAAAGTTGAGTTATTGCTATAACTGACATCACTTTCTGCATAATTCCTCCTCTCCATACTGTCTGTGCCGATATTTACTTGAATGTAAATAAAGGCATGTCAGTTTGGTTTTCATGTTCCTATTTAGAGTATCTCCAATTGTGAGACTTGAATAAATAGGAACCTCTTCTTTAATTCTCCTACAACTGTAACATGTGGTGGGAGGTAACCGTCTTATTCAATGAGGAAGTGCTGCACTTTCATGCCTTATAAGGCCTACAGGCTGCAGACTTTACAGAAACAGAGAAGCACACCCAAATCGAGACTGAAAATTGATGTTTTTAACTCATGAGTCAAAGTTTCTGCAACACTTCTGTTACTCAGCCAACATGTAATAACATAAAGACGCTGCACAAGCATTCAAAGGCCGGGCGGTTAAATAAAAGCTTTGTAAGACATACACAAATGCATACTAGCGTGTCGTTATTACACATACATAATACAATTTTTTTTTTTTTAAAAAGCCTGTTCCGTCTTGGTGCAGAAATCATCGGAATGTGACAGACAGGCAGGTCTGGACAGTGACTGGCCTGCCTGCAAAACGCCCATTCAAAGAAGAAGCGACACATGAAGACAGAATATGGAAATAAATGGGAGCAATTAAGACACAGACTTTTGTCGGCTGTGTCTGTTTTTTCCCTAAGCAGACGGTGCATGCGAACAGAGAGGCTAGCTGATCATGTAGGTAAAGAGGATATTGTCTAATGAGGGAGTCCACCTCTGCCTCGTCGGGTCCCAGCTGGTTTTCTCCTCCGTCCTCCTCGTCCACGAATTTGTTCTCGTCGTACTCGTCCACGTCCACTCGCCTGAAGCGGGCGGCCACGGTGTTCTTCGACATGTCGGCAGCGCTTTCTGGCAGTACAGATCTCACAGAAAAGGACAAGATTTCAAGCTCAAGTCTGGCCTTTTTTTTCTTTTTTTTTTCTTTTTTCACAGTGCTCTTCTTTGATAAGGCTGTCACAAGCGAGCAGCTTCCTGACTTCCTCCCTTTTCCTCTGGGTGTGTTTTTTTTTTTTTTTTTTTGTGCTTCCGCGTACATGACATCGCCCCTAGTGGGCACAATGTGAAACTGCAGGTCGCTGTCTGTAGTTCTTATATTTGGTCGGTAGAGGGAGACAAGACATAATAAATATAATCACTGTCTTTGAAAGCAGCTCACTGGCAACATATCTATTAACTGCAAGTCAATGTCATGAGTCAACCAATGCTTTGACAAAGCATCGAAACATTCTGAAAATGATTCTACATATATATAAAAATCACAATTTACTAAAATGTATTAAACTTTATTGTTTTGTTATTTTTTATCTCCATACGTTAAGTGTTGTTCTAGAATCTTCTTTAAGCTGCCAGGTATGAAAGATTAAACGTTACTACGTTTTGCATAAACGATGGTCTAATTTTAATTTGTTTAGTCAAAAGTATCAGTCAAAAAAATGTATGTGTGTAATTGTAGAGGGCACACACTTTTTCTCATGTCAATAAAAAACCACCACATCCATTACTGACACAGACAGAAAACTTTTATAAATTACCATATGACATTGGTGACTGACTATAGTGTGAATATATTTTTATCTTACTATATTGACAATATGATATAATTGTTTGCCAAAACATCTATCCATCCATTTCCTTCCGCTGATCCCGAGATACTTGAACTTGGGGCAATGACTCACTCCCAACCCAGAGGGTGCAATCCACCATTTCCGGAAGAGAACCATGGCCTCAGACTTGGAGGTACTGACTCTCATCCCGACCGCTTCACACTCGGCTGTGAACCGCCCCAGTGCGTGCTGAAGGTCACGTTCTGAAGAAGCCAACAGAACCACATCATCTGCAAAAGCAGGGATGTGATTCTGAGGTCCCCAAACCGGAAACTCTCCTCCCCCCGGCTGCACCTTGAAATCCTGTCCATGAAAATCACAAACAGGATTGGTGACATTGGGCAGCCCTGGCGGAGGCCAACACGCACTGGGAACAAGCTCGACTTTGTGCCGAGTATCCGGACACAGCTCTCACTTTGGTCATACAAGGACCGAATGGCTCGTAGTAACGAACCAGGTACCCCATATTCCCGCAGTACCCCCCACAGGACTCCCCGAGGGACACGGTCGAAGGCCTTCTCCAAGTCCACAAAACACATGTAGACTGGATGAGCAAACTCCCACGCACCCTCCAACAGACCTGTATTGACAATATGACAATTGTTTGCCAAAACACACATTCATAAATCTAGTGGTTCTATTTATTCTACTTTGCCATCTTTCTTAGCTTTTAGCTTGTAAAACATACTATATCTTTCATACTCTTATTTATTATTGTGGTCCATTGTGATCAATATATCTTTCCTAGAACACCTTGTTGTGATTGTTCAACAAATGTTTCTCCCCTGAAAAAAATTCATACACAAACACAAAAAGTACAGTGAACATGGCCATACCCTATAGATAAACAAATGCATCAAAAACTAAATGATTAAAGAATAATATATAAATTCCATTCACCTTATTGTCCTTTTACTTGCATACAATGAACTATAGTCATATATTCCAAGATCTGCAACTTGCTTATTAGATTTTTTTTATATAGTATACAATAAATTGCTGAAAAGTTGGCTGCACATATATTCTAAGATCCAAGATCAATAGGCTGTGGATTAAGAAAAAAGAAAAAAGCTCACATAAAACTTTTAGCACCAAATTGTTTTGCCTTCAGCAAAAGTATACTAAAAAGTTTGACAATTAACTGATATAATAATGCAGAGAGTCTACATGAATGTCTCTTTCAAGTTTATAAACGTAATATCACGTTTTCGTCATTTTACCAAGTAGCGTCACTGAGATCAAGATCTCTCTTTCAGTGTGTAAAGGAAAAAAATAATGATATATTGCACACACACACACACACACACACACACACACACACACACACACACACACACACACACACACACACACACACACACACACACACACACAGGGGTGCTGTAACACTATGATTACTCCCTATGACGAAGAGGATTTAGTTTGCTTTATCTGATGGAATCCAAACAGCATGTGTTTGTGTGTGTGTGTGTGTGTGTGTGTGTGTGTGTGTGTGTGTGTGTGTGTGTGTGTGTGTGTGTGTGTGTGTGTGTGTGTGTGTGTGTGTGTGTGTGCTGAGTCATCGTTCCACTGACATGTCTGTGGATCAAGTATTTATTTAACTCAGCCACTAATGGGTAGACCACCGCGTCAGCTCCATGATGTCAGGTTTTTGCGTCACATGAAAGTGCATTTTTCCCTTTGCAGGAAGTAAGACACACTTTCCATGCTACTAATGCACACTCATCTCCATTTGAATGAAAGACAATTTGGAATAAACACAAACAGATATATCCGCTTGTCAAACTGCCAGATAAATGGGTGAAAGTTTTGACGCCTTCCATTCTTTTTCATCCTCAAACTCATAGGAGCTCATGTTAAGTTCTGGCTTGCAGTCCTGTGATGTTGCCAAGGGTAACAGGCACACAAGTTGTGTGTGGATCCGGACCAAGAGAAACTTGTTCATGACACACAGGACTTTTCTGGGAAGTATGGAAAGTAGGATACGCCTACATTTCATTGATGCCTATTTTTTGTTGGAAGAGGAATTTTTAATTTCCTTACCTGTCCTGGCCATTTGCCTCGGGAGGCGCCTGATAAATGGAGTCAATGCATCCCCATTATTTAAATAGGGGGAGCTACCCAACCTTTTGTCTTTAAAAAATATATATATATATTGCACTACTTCCATCGGTTTAAACACCATTGTGTTTCCTCCTGCTTTATTTAAATGAAAATCTTTAAAATTGCCATTTAAAAATAGATCAAAAGAAAAGATAGGCTTTAACCTTTGTGGCCCACTGACTCCAGCCAAACTTAAAATTAGCTTAAAGTAAGATTACATTACATTACATTACATTACAGTCATTTAGCAGACGCTTTTATCCAAAGCGACTTACAGGAAGTGTATTCAACATAGGTATTCAAGAGAACTACTAGTCACCAGAAGTCATAAGTGCATCTCCTTTCTTAAACAAGCATCTTAAAGCATAAACCAGAGCAAAAGTATAGTGCAGAAGCAAATTACTACGAAAACAATAATTGCAACAGACTAATACGAATACAATAAGTGCTCCAAACTACTACGAATAGGATAAGTGCAGTAAACGAATTCAATAAGTGCAGCGAACTGATACGAATACAATAAGTGCAACAACTAATACGAATGCAATAAGTGCTACGAGGAAGGCTCAGGGTAGTACTTCTTGAAGAGGTGAGTTTTCAGCCTGCGCCGAAAGATGGGCAGCGACTCTGCTGTCCTGACGTCAGTGGGGAGTTCATTCCACCACTGAGGGGCCAGGACAGAAAAAAGCTGTGACCGGGTGGATCGGCCGCAGGGACCTCTGAGCGACGGGGCAACCAATCGCCCCGAGGCAGCAGAGCGAAGTGGTCGGGCGGGGGTGTAGGGCTTGACCATGGCCTGGAGATAGGAAGGAGCTGTTCCTTTCACTGCCCTGTAGGCTAGCACCAGAGTCTTAAACTGGATGCGAGCTCTTACAGGCAGCCAGTGTAGAGAACGGAGAAGGGAAGTTGTGTGGGAGAACTTGGGGCGATTGAACACCAGACGTGCTGCAGCTTTCTGGACAAGCTCCAGAGGTCTGATGGCCGACGCCGGGGCTCCGGCAAGTAGTGAGTTGCAGATTAAAGCTGTCTCCGCGATACTGAACCGATTTCTGAGTCAACGTTTGCTAACTTTGCCTAACGTTAGCTCGCTGATCAAACGGGATTCGGCTGGGGAGATGCCACGTTTGCAAAGGAGCTGAACATTGTAAGTTTAATGTGGCTATTAAGATTTTGCATTACCCTGTTGATATTATTATTTGGGATATAGTGGAGGGTTAATCCAAGAGGTAAGGTGATGTAGAAATGCCGGAAATTTGTCTGAAATTCCTTCTTTTTTTTTCTGGCCCCCAGACCTCCCGCCATTTATATAACTTCACACACCATGTCATCTGACTTTTATTTTCTGACTCAGGAATGTGTCTGTACCAGGAGAGTACAAGAATGTGTTGCTCACTGCACCAGACATGTCTCTGTGGATGTAAAGCTTTATAGCACAACCAGAAAAGCAGGAATGTATGATTGGGAAACAGAGGAGTCTCATTCAACCCCCTCACTGCTGCTCTCCTGTAGACAGTCAATAGACACCCATGCATGAAAACATACCCATTTATTTTCCTTCCCTCTATCTGTCTTCCTTCCACTCCCTCTCTCTCTCTCTCTCTCTCTCTCTCACGCACACACACACACACACACACAGCCTTGCGTGCATTGGTCATGAGCGTCCTCATTGTGGGCTTTGTGGGGTGCCCCAACCCATCTGTGCTATGTGAATGACTCAGCACATCAAAAGGCGAAGAAACAGGCACATACATGACCTTCACGTAAATGTGCAAATTAACAAGCCCTGGAAAATTTCAATATTGAGGCCATTTCTCCTTTCTGCCGTATAGTGTGCACTGAGACAGACGGGCACGGCAGAGGGGATGAACTTTGAAAAAAGCCTGTTCTCCAGATTTCAAAGTTTAATCCGCAGGGCGCCGGACCAGGTGCTTCCGTGCCAGAGAAAAGGACTAAAACCACTGCAAAGCATCCTAAGCACTTAATTAGTACTTTCATATGCAGGGATTATTTCCCTTGGATGATGAGTTAAATGGGGAATGTAATGAGTTACTGGTGCTGCGTTGGAGCAGGTCTTCAGCCTGAGAGAGACTGTGGGTGGCTCCCTGCTCTCTGGAGGCGAAAGTGGTTCTGCTGTGTTGTTTTGTAACATCACTTTGAGCTATTTAGAACATGTTTTGAGTGTTATAGCGGTGATGCTCATGCTTTGAGATTTGTTAAATAACACGTTATCAGTCAACTCCTGACTAAATATGAGGCAAGCTAGTAAGGACTTTAGATATACATTGTCTCTCCTAACTCTTTATAGTTTCAACCCCTGGCTGAGATTTCTGCCACCTCACCAATACAGTGGAGGTAAATGGAATTTTATCACAGTAAAGGGACAATATTTTAAAATGGATACTCAAAACTTAAGTAAAAGCAAAACTATTTTAATGGCGATAGATACCACACGAGGTAGCACAAAAATGTGTTGTTGTTTTTTTGTAATTTGATGAACCAACCCTTTAAATTTAAACAGTTTAAGCAGATAGAGCATGTTGAGAAATCTAACTTTTTATAAATATATTCTTTTGAAGTTAAATGCTTTTGACCTGGTGATTTGCAAACATATGATCTACTCTACTTTTTACAAATCCAGGACAACTGTCAGATTGTACTTGCATGAACCCTTTGGGGTAATTTTATTTTACTGCCTCCTATTTTTCTATATAATAGCCTTGTTTCTAAGATAATCCTTTCTTCTGGATGATTTATGTGATTCATGCAATACATTAGTCGGCTCCCGACTGAATTTGAGGCAACAGATTTTTAAGAAAATCATTGACAATAGACTATAACTTATGAAATAGTTTTTGTAGAGTATAAGACACACAATTTACATTTTAATGGTCAGTGCACTCAAATTACAATCTTCCCATATAGCATCTGTCAAACTTCATACACCCTCCTTTCGTTGTGAAATTGTAGTCTTCAAGCCAAAACCAAGGTAACCTTGAAGACCTTATCAGTGTGATTTTTTTGTATTGTGCCATATCTACATCCGCCAACACTGTCATGTTTTTTTTTGCCTTGTGTGCGTCATGTTTCATTCAATCCTGTCTCTTAGTGAGCGAATGAGCTAGCTAACTAGTTTATGGACTATGCTAATAAAGAATACATGGAATACATGTGTGGAGCTGAGAGAGTGAGAGAAGTTAAGAGATTACAATGTCCAGCTCTGCCCCTGCAACAAAAGACATTAAACAACTGCTTTCAAATGCTGACTCAGTACTAGTAAACTGACCTATATGTGTATAATGATAATATGTAGTTTGATTTCAAATGTGCATCAGAGTTAAAATAATCTCAACATGCTCTAAACAACTGTTGTTACTTTAAGACAGGATGATCTTACAAAGGAACAAGTGAGAGAATATATTTTTTTCCTCCAGTAAAACAACCCTTTACTAGTTTTGTTTTAAGGTATTCATTTTTGGTTTTCTGAGATAACATCACTGAGGGTTTAAATGTTAGTCAGACAGCCAGGAATACGAACCTGGGTTTCCACAGCTCTGCTTTGAGCTACAGTCCAACACACACTAAAGCTTACATTGCAAATGGTTAAAAAGATCTATCCAAGATTTATCAATACAGACCAATCCTGCCACCCAATGTTTAAAAAAATATAATCCCATCAAAAGGAAACAAAACATGCTGGAACAGAGACCCTGCACTTTTTTCTTATCTGCTTTGTTATTTCAGGAGGGATTTCGCGGATGAAGGAAGGATATATTTTACCAGGAAACATTTCACACAAGATAAATTCTCTTTTATTACCGTCCTTTTTAAACGATGCACATAAACATTATGTATGTCGTGCTTTGCCAGTAAATTATCACAGGACTGACCGTTTAGCATCTTAAACATTTGTAAACATTGTCAAAAATCATAAAATGTATTATGACAAAAACATATTAGGAAAAATTATAAAATTACTAAATATTGTGTGTGGTTTCAAAAGGACCACACCTCCACCCTTCAAAAGATTAATGCTTGTTTTGTTGCTATGAGTAAAACTTCAGTTTAGTTAAAAGTAGTATTTAAACAGGAATGTGCTTAATTGATGTAAAGATAAGTACTACTTTCATATTTGGCTACGGCCAGCAGTTGGTACATTTTGCTTAAAGACTGAATACAAGGGAACAAGATGTACCATCAGATTACATGATAACACCTGAAGCAGAGCAGAGAGCAAAGGAAAGGGACCCCTCCTTCCTCAGGTGCAATCACTTCACTGTGATGAGTGACTTAGGCCATATATGCTGCCTTCCCCCTTTGTTCTTCTTTTTGTTTTTAGTTTCACGACAACTATGTTCTGTATGGGTCTCTCAAACAAACTCTGGCATCACCACTAGCAATTAGGGCTTGAGAAACTTGTAGAGCAGAGGCAAGATCAGACGTGACGTCATGACTTAAACGAAAGTTAATAGCTGTAATCCCCAAACTATTTCTTGAAAGGAAACATAATACAATGCTGTTGACTGCAGAAAACAATCAATGCAAAAATGGACACAAATGGAAAAAAATGATCAGGATAAAGGCACTTTACAAATGTTTTTTGGGGTCATGAACTCCATCAGCGAGACTGCAGAACAGTTTCTTCCAAACCAGAAGGGCTGAAACATGAGCATACATGGGTTGGAAGTGCTTCAGTGTAAAATTCCACTGCTCTGTGTGTAGCCTTTGGGCCCCTGCAGGTATAGGTGTAGTGTGTCAGATTCCCGGCCTCCACTGCTGCAGGTGTAGGTGTAGTGTGTAAAATTCCACTGGGTGCCGGCGAGAGCCACCGTTCTCAGCTGCGAGCATGTCTTGTGATCGCACTCACCACCTCCGCCCAGCCTGACCTGAGCTCCACTTTACCATACAGGGGGTGTTAGAGGTGTCCTGCGGCGAGTTGTGTTTGATGGATGAGGAAATGGCCCACAAAAACAAAACTGTGCTCGTGTCAAAAACGCAGCCTGAGACAACATGATAAGGAAAATAAACACACCTAGATAAAGAAAGTGAGGGGGAGAGAATAAGCGGGGCCGTTTCTATGGCATCAAGTCATGTTTTTACAAAATGGTGGCTTTAATATGAGACACTCCCTAGAGGGAAGCAGGGAGTGCCCCTTCCCTGTAGGTGGGTAAGCATCATTGAGATGTTTGAGGTATCCAGAGGGGGTGCACTTAGCGTGTTAAGGAGTTGCCATCAAACAAAACCAATGGTTACGAGCTCCTCTTCCATGTTTTCAAAAGGTATTGCATGTTTAGACGCCATCCAGTGAAAAAAACAAAACAGGGATTTGCATGATCTGTAGTCAATATGGAAAGAGTTCAACTAACAAACAGTTACAGGTACAGATGAGGCTTCTTACAGTGCATTCACACAGCTCCAAGCTAAATTTAGACATGGCTGAGTCATAGTATAGATGCAAATGCAGCTTTGCTCTCGGCAGCATGAAAACCAAGAGGCATCCATATGAACTGGGAATGTTGCAACTGGAGTTGAAAATTCACATTATGCATTTAAGTGAAGTGAATGAACACATAGACCTGAAGTGGACATTTCTTTCACTTATGGATAACTAAGAGATAGCATAGTTAAGGTTTTTTCAGAAAATATTAACAAAAAAAAAAGAAACAAAGGATCCACGAACAATCTCCTGTTGTTCAGATGGAGCCAGATGTTAGCTGTAACAATCCAGTCACACTGCAGTGTTGAGTAAGTGTTGATTCTCACATTTGTGCAAATAAAGCCAGATGAAAATTCTCACTGTGTTGTTGTATATGAATGCAATCATAAGGCTTTAATCAGTAAACGCTATGGTTCTTTACAAAATTAAAAATATGATTCAACGTGTACAGAAAAGAGATCATCATGATAACATTTTCCAAAAAGAAAACGCTTTTCTTTAAAACTGAAAAATTTGCTATATCCAAAGTCTTAGATCAGGCTACTAGTTGTCATTTCCCAAAAGGTTCCAGGGTTTTGCCCGAGAATCTCTTTTGAGAGATCTCTTGTTCGGGATCGCACTGAGGGAGAACGGGTGGGACATGCATGAGGGATTCTCCTTACGGGACACGATGCAATCCTTGATGGCTTCTTTTATCACCTGCGGGGGAAAAATACAGTGATTAAATCCCAAATTCCATACCGCAGTATTGAATATTATATCATCAATGAAAATTAAATATGCTATCTCGAGTCCATTGAATTAGGGTTGGTCATCTTTACAGTCCTAATGTTTTTTTTTTTCATATTTGTTGAAATTCTCATGACATCCTGACAGCAATCAATTAATCAAAGGCTTTGACAAAAAAAGAAAATTGGAGTAAGGACTGAAGGGACGGGCTTTCAGTTACGACGACTTTGAGACTTTCTTGCTAGATTTAGCGACTTTTGGAACTGTGCTGCTAGCTACTTTCATTTTAAAAGAGTTGCCAACACTGGGCTGGGTTTTTTTCAGTTTCATTATTCTCTAAAATCTAGTGATCACTTGCTAGTTTCTCAAGATAACCAAACCAAGCCATACATTAAAATCCAGGCGGTTCCATCAATTATTGTTTATTGTTCGAAGAGATCTTTAGGTCATCCAACGATATTCCAATCTGGACCAAAGTAGCAGACCGACTGTCAATACTATCCCTGGAGCCGCCCACCAGCATAAAAATGTCGATTGACACAGCTTTTTATTTACAAAGATCAGTATGCACACATGTGCGAGAATAACCAAACTTTGGTTTTGCTGGGTATTCTCACACATCAATAAATTATGATCGACTTAATATCAAGGGGCAACGAGTGCTGCTGTTCAACTGTGCTAGAATCCATCAAGTCAAGGCATCTCTATTGACAGTAAGTATTAGTCTGTTTGAATGAAACTGACCTTCCAGTGAATCAAAAAATACATTGCATCAAATGGAAGTGACTCAGTTACAGTGAGTGAAAGTCATGTCTGACCTCTCACAGTAACACACCTACTGTGAACTAGACTAAACTTGTTGTATCCGGTCTTAGACGGGCTTTTTGGGATTTGATATTGCACAACAAACTGATATTTGTGTCATGACAAAACAAAAATGCAAAACTTCCCCAATGACAACACTTAATGACGGCGGATTAACAAAGAATGATAATTAGTCATTTAGTCATTCAAAACCTGATCCCTTTTTAACCCCCGGTGACCTTAAGTCTTACAAATGGCTAATCACTACAGTTTAATGTGAAAAACCTTTGCGAACCATGAGAACAAAACTGACCTCCAGGTTGTTGAGAGTGTTGAACTCCATGAGGTCATGGAGTCGGGTGAAGGCCTCGTTAGAGTACTGGAAGTTAAAAGTGGAGAATGGTGACTCGGGATCGTCAAAGATGTCAAAATCAGCAAATTCCTTCTCCACCTCGGTCACTCTGGGAACACCTGTAAGTGTGAGTAAGAAAAAAAGTAAATGAAACCACAAAATCTGATCCACTGGCATGAAAACAGACTTGATATTAAGGACAAAAGAAAACAAAAAATGTTGACAGTTTATCTTTTGATCACTTCAAGGTCTATTAATAAATCTTTCTGAAGCCAATTCAATTTGATATTCATCAGATTGAGTTTGCCTACTTGTCAAGGAGTTGTAGATGTACAATTTTTCCTAGTACTTTGTGGACCTCTACTTTATTGATAAAACGAGAATAGACATAGAAACGTTTAAGCCAACATGAATTCAAAAGTCCTTTAAGTGGTATGAAAAAATATTTTCTGGTGAAGACAATATCTACATTAATTCTTATATTCTATTTGTAGGCAGGACAGCAAGTCAATGAGAAGTAATACTTGTATAGTGTTTTTTCTTATAAACCTATTAACCACTTCTAAGGTCAAGAATGAACTTTGCCACTCAATATTCAAAATATCTAGCTCTATTCACACTTGATTCATCAGCTACTTTTAGAGAAAAAAAAATAGATTAATTAGCCTTTATTGTATTATTACTGGAGTAAAGATGAAAAAACACATGCAGGAAGAAGTAATGGTTTGGAAAATCCATACATACAAGAATGAACCGACTTCATAATGGCCTTTACAACTTCCACAAACGGAAAGTCCATGTATGGCATATTTCCTTCTAATGACTTTTGGGTTTGAAATGCAAAAAGCTTATGTTAGGTCTATAAACAGACAGCGGAAGTATGTGGGCGGATGACGTACTGAATGCAAAGATACAGCAGCGGAGATAGTAAGTCTTTGTATGGCTCATGATATATGGTCTGTTTACACACAGAGCTCTCCCACTGGAGCGAGAGATTCCCTACCAGCACCTGGCTCCTTAAGAAGCCATAATTCAAATGAGCTGCTCATAAACCACTGAACATGCTGTAGTCCACACATATGCGTGTGGACACACATACACACACCTACACACTCAGTGAACTGCTGGTATGCTTAAAGAGAGACGCACCATTTCCATCACGAAACCACACAGACCCTGAACAGAGACCAGTTTTTATTGGGTTCATTCAAATGAGGGGCCCAACTTTTGGCTGAACATAAGAAAGAAAGTCTGCTGCAGAACAAATATGGTTAAATCACAGTGTGCAATTTCGAGTAAGAGATGCCTCATGTGCCATGACGGTAAAACAGCAGCAGTATAACAATACAAAGGCATATTTTCCTCCTCACACATGCTGTGGAAACCGGCACAAATGCACATACTTACCAGGTGCCTTGAATGTCCTGAAGTTGATGTTGACCAGGACAAAGTGGATGATAGTCGGGCAGTTCTTTTGGCCTTTTTCTGGTTTGAAGACGTAGCATTCCTTCAGGCCCTCACGGTCAAAGACTTTGGGGTCTATCTTGGGGAATTGAAGCTTGTTCATTCGAGCCCACTTTTCTGCCAAAAGGAGCTCCTGCGGCATACATTTACAAATTAGAAAAACATCTTCATGATTTCCTGTCTGCACAGTTCTTTTTTAGCAATTCGTGACTGTAAAAAGAGTTGAGACTCTGACCTTGAATGGGGGGCTGGAGTCGCTGGGTCGTGCAGAAAAGTCAAAGGAGATGATGAGGTTGACACCGCGCTGCGGCCGCAGAATGAGAGGGTAGGGAAGGTTGTAGGTCAGGCCGCTGTCCACAACATGAATCTTCTTGCTCTTCACATCCAGAGGCTCGTAGATACGATTGAACTCATCTGGGTCTGAGAAAAATCACACTTAATCAAATAAATGATGCAGAAACATGCAATCAGACAAATTGTATTTCACATGACTGACCTAATCGAATTAACTGTGAACTGACTCAACTATGTAATTTTCAATGGAAGTAGGGCTGGGTTTCATCTGAAAGCAGTTAATTGTGCCATCTTTCTTACCTGTCACGGCGTCCACCTCGTCTTCAGGTGTGGTGGCGTGGCCCATGATCTCAGCGCCCGGAGAGAACGGGAAGCTGGTGTTCAGGTTCAGGCCCAGCATGAAATTATGCACCTGGCAACAGCGTGAGATTAGAGAGAGAAGGGTTATGTGAATTTGAATACAGGAAAAGCTAAACGAGAATGCAGCCAGAGAACATGCAGAATTTTGTATGAAGTCTTCATGGTTTCATGGTGAATGAACGTATTGAGTTACCTTCCCAGCCCGGCCCTCTCTTGTGTTGAATAAGGATGAGTCACTGAAGAGCGACGTGAACATTCGTTGAACCCAGCTAGCCTGAGCACTACGACTGTACTCCTCTTCTGCGTTCTGGTTCTCTGTTCCACCTGAGCACCAAAATAATGACAGAGAAAATATTGTTAAATCAAACATTGTGGCAAATAATTAAAATGTGGCTCAGAAAATGAAGCATTGCCTGTAATACAAGTAAATGAGATATTGTTTATCACATAAAAAAAAAAAAAAAAAAAAAGACAAATTACCGGTCTACCTTCCAAAATGTCATTTAATCTACTTCACTGGAATTGCTACCAACAGGTACCAACAAACATTTAGCTGATGAAGAGCCAGATACTTCCATCAACTGTTGGTGGAGACCAAAAACAGAACTAAAAGAGAATGAATATTGGACTTACATTCATCACAAAGCCAGAAGCATGACTCTTAATGAATGATAATGCTGCTCTGCAACTACTGGATTTGTAAATAGTGTAATATAAAAATGTCACCATATCTACCTAAAAGGTGACAGTAGGTCAAGTGTTGCCTATTGAGTAATGAGTCTTTCAAATTTTGAAACAAGGTTTTAAGGGAGTATTCAAATGTTTTTTTATGCCCTCTACAAAAGAAATTTAATCTTCAAGGGTAATACATATGAGACCAAAGTAAGTCACTCATCTTACCTAACCCCTTCTCTTTATTTCTTCCTCTTTCTTATATCATGTGATATTTCAGTTATTGTGGATTCTTTACTGTTTTTATTGCTTATTTGCTTATTTATAATACTTGTTTTTGATCTTGTTTTTTTACTATGTCTCTTGTTTGCACTATACCCTATGCTGCTGTAAATCCTGTAAATTTCCCCGCTGTGGGACTAATAAAGGATCTTCTTATCTTATCTTATCTTAGGCTCACACTGTCAAAGAAAAAGCATTAACTTCCTAAAATTCAGCATTTACATTGTTATTAATAAGATGATGACGATCAAAACACAAAAACACCCCTTCATCAGACAACATTTATATCATATACAGTATGGAGTCTGCAAACCAATGAGTTACAAGTGAAAGCTTACACATCAGCATTTTTTCTTTCCCTGAAACCACATTAGATGTTCAGATGTAGCTGAGTCACGCTAACTTTGGTAACATTACCACAGAAATTTAGGAAAATGTGTTAAGGTGTCGACTTTCCCTCAAACTGACTGTGTCAAAATAGTTCATTCAAAGTTAGACATATCAGTTACATAATATTGTTTTATTTTATTTTGCACAATGTCTGTTTGTGAGCTCCTCGTTTGAATTGTGCACATCACCTTTACGTGGCTCGTCTTCATTGTCCAGGCTGTCTTCTCCAACAATGTGCTGTGGTTTGATGTTTTCTGTAAGACACAAGACTGCATCACTCATCAGGTTTAACATTTGTTAATTTATTTATTTGCACCACTATACCTGACAGAATGCTTTTGTTCAGTTACGTGACATTATCAAATTCAGTGTATATTGTTTATCTCTGTCATATAAGTCCTCAGAGAACTGCAATACACCTGACAAACTAAAGCATTCTTAAACTCTGGTGGTTGTACAACAGATTCTTTGTCTTAATGTTTAAAGGTCATGCCAAACAAATGCGTTCAAGCACAACAAACGTCCGATTTTCACAGGAAGGCTTCCTTCCCACTGTTGTGGTAACATTCCAAACACACACACACAGGTTACACATTTTTAATCTGGATATATAATTGTAGGTTGGCTATTTTTAAAGATGTGAGTATACCTACAGGTGTGTGAAAACTATTCTGCCATCAGACAAAGAGGTAAGAAAATACAGACAACAATAGGACCTCAGGCACGACTGAATGGCATGTGGACAGGTGCCCCATAGAAGTTATTTTTATCATTATTATCTGGAAAAACACACCGATATCCACTTACTAATGTATCAAGTACCTATGACTAAACACATATTTCAGAATATGTTCAAGGCATGATTCAAGATCCACAATTTCAAAATATATTGTCAGGTAGAGAACAACAAGGATCCCCATTTTCAATATATTTACACTGGAAATACATTTTCTTTTATGCAATAATTAAAGTACATCCACTTATGTAAATATGTATTTGATTAACATAAATATAGATACATTAACAAGCCAGATATTTTATTTTTATTTACATGGTTCCCTTCAACCAATAGTTTTGTTATCTTAAATCTTTGGTGCATGGTTTCATTTAATGATACAACTCGCAAAATTATTATTTAGGTGAGACTGAAAGTCCATTTTATCACCTGGTCCTATTATTCAGCCCATTTAGAGGTTGTTCTGGAAATTTCGTTTGTATCACATGCTCTATTGAATTAACTTCAAATCACAAATTTGAAGTCAACACAGATGACATGTGCTTGGAAAAATGGAAATTTGAACATCTGCAGTTTCATGACAACTGACAGACTCAATGTGTTGATGAAGATCATGTGATGTGATAGAAAGCCACTGAACAACTACTGAATTGACCTGGTGATGAGATTGTTCAGTCGAATAAAGATAATTAACTAAGTGATTTGCACCTAATCAGAATAGTGCAACTAGGGACAAAGCATACGTAAAAAGAGAAACATAAAGATTACCTAACTCCTCCTCCATGGTGCTGCCACCAACTGTGTCTTTGACTCCCAGGACTCTGTTGAACAGAATGGAGAAGGCACTGCCCCACACACCTGACACAGTGAAAACATACTGTTAGCAGGTTAATTAACGTTAAGTGCTCTGGCTGTTTTAGATGAAAAACATTTCTTACCCATCAGAAAATGAATAGGGTTCTCCTCGTATTTCTTGACAACGGTTCCCAAGAAGAACTTGCTTCCAAACAAGTCGGGGGTCATGAAGGTGCCATACTTTGCCATCCCAATTTCATACGGGCTGAACTCCACCCAGTCTGCAGGTTGAAGCCTCAGCATTAATGTAACACAAACTTACCTCTCACTGACTAATACGTCCGCTTCATTTGCATTTGTACACTCTAATTACAATGCATATACAGTGGGTAAAAATACTATTATATTATGCTCACACTGAAGAACTGAATGTAAAAAACTTGGCAGCCTTGGAAGAGACAGACACTTTCAATTCAAACTTTAATACCCGTGTTGCTGTTACGCGCCCCTCCACCTCCCCATCTCCGCCTATTCTTCAGCTTCATCAACTCATCATTCTATCAGCAAATCAGTCACCACCACCACCAGTGTCTGGACTCCACAGGGGGAATTATCTTGCCGCTGCTAAGGGCAGACGGCCCTCGAAAACAAATCTTCCTGTACAGTCAAAGCGCAAAAGACTACTTTATCATCAAATACAATCTGTTTTCTTCATCTGACCTGTCTCTCCTAGTTGAACTAGTCATCAGATCGCATTTGCAAAAGCTTTTACAGCAGCAACAGTTTTCACATACACAAAAATTCTGGCATGAAAGCACAAATAGTCACACAAATGGGTACACACAAACACAGAGACGAACGCACATACAATGGAAATACTTCAGCCTTTGTAACCTTTTAGACAATAATAGCCTCTTAAATGTGGAGAGAATGTCAAAGCCTAATTGAACTTAAGCTGTCATTTGGCAACATGATATTTTCCATTGAGCTTGGTCATAAATAAACAAGAGATTGTAGGTGAGTCAAATAAATATTTAAAAACTTTAAGTCGCACTTTAAATGACTAAGCTTAACTGTGTACTTTTTGAAGATCAGGTTTTTTTTAAGGTTTATCTGTGATTTTAGGATAAGCAGTCAGTGTGGCCTCAACCTGAAGCATATCAAAGAGATACTGCACAATATTTGCACTTTATCAGACAGAAAAACAAATAGTATGCAAATCTTCAGTTGTCGTCAAAACTTTGTGGCAGACATGTTTCATACTTTGTCTCCTACACTCTAAGTGACATGTTATTAATGATCTCTAAGTGTTGCTATGACTGTTTATTTTTCTTCAGTAGCTTTTCTTTGTGTTTGAAAATGCCAGAGTTTAAAATACATTGTTTTGTCCTTCCTTTGCTTGGTGCATGCACGTAGAGGAACTGAGATTACAACACAGAGGGAGAATGAAGTCATTCTCCCTCTGTGTTGTAATCTCAGTTCCTAAGTAGACGTTACTATATTACATTATATTTTTACAGCAAATAGTTGTTTGCTGCTATATTAATGATCTGTCTCAGATCAGTGGAGATTTTTGCTGCTTCTTTATTGTATTTTCTATTCAAATGTTTGTTCCATTGGAGCGTAGTGTACGGCTGCTGCACAGGTTGCATCTACAATGAGGAAGGACAACATGGGACAATGGGAGTCTATCATGGCCTACTTAGTTCCTTGATATAGCCCAGTTGATATACAGCACTGTTATTAATTGACAGCCTACCACGTCATGACACATTGTGGTGTCATGACTCTTGTCTGGTGGCGGAGCAGCATTATAAGGAGCGCTTGGGGGTTTTGCATGTGGCCAAATAGTTCTCTGAGGGACATGGTGTGCATGCAACACACCATATAACATAAAGGCACATGCAGATTAACAAAAAAGACAGACATTTACCTGCAAACATGAGCTCTGAAACATCTGGCTTGACATGCAGACATGTGAAGAGAGGAAGAGGACTCTGGGCATGGTTTATTTTGTCCTGGATATCGCTCAGTTTGATGTCCATCCTCTGGTGAAAGAGAACTCAGTCTTTTTAGTCATAAACATTCACACTCTCTGGTAGTTGAAGTTGTCTTTGTCATGGTTAGGTGGAAGCAAAAATTTATTTATTTTTTAAATTAAATGGAGGGGAAGAAACACGGCACTTTTTGAAATAAAAAGCTTAAATAAGGCATGGTCGGGATGTCAGTTCAAAGAAAAGAGAGGAAATTAAACATGAAGTGAAGGAAAGGGTAGGATGATGTACTGCTGGGGCTATAAGGAGATGGATAAATAAGTAATTCGATCAAAATTAAGACAAACAACAGCTGTACGGCGGCTCTTACCGCAGGTACAAGGGTCTCTCCTATGAGCATACCGAAGATATCAGTAAAGGTAACAGGCTGCCCTGAAGCCTTTTTGGTCCAGAGGGCCTGGATATAGTTGGTGATGTGTTGAGGCATCAACAGCTTCAGTGGATTACTGCTAACTCTCTTCTTCAGCTCTGCATTGATTTCCTTTGGGCCCTTGTCTGGAAACTCTGGATGAGAGTAGAGACTGGACATGTACCTAAAGGGATAAAGAAACCATTAATTAAAAAGAATTGTAGAAATCTCAATGCAATGGTAAATGTTCAGGGAAAAAAATCTGTAAATAGATGCTTAAAAAATATCACTGCTTTGTACAAGAATCATGAAGGAGGTGCTGAGAAAGGAAAGTTTGCCAATGAGCGGAGGAGGCCACGCAGAGTAGAGTCATACAGACAGAAAGGACAAAAGAAACATAGCTGTAACGACAAAGAAAAAGATTAAAAGAGAGAAAGTGTCTTTAGAAATAAAAAGATTCAAGAAAAGAGAAGATGGAAAAAAGAGAGGGTTGGAAAAAAAACTAACCATGTGGATCCGGAGAGTCCGGCGACATATGTTGCACAATCTAGGACCCCAGACTCAAACAGGGCTTTCATCACACCTGAGAAGCCAACCATTGCACGGAAACCGCCTCCTGAGCCCGCTATGGCTATCACTGGCACCTGCAACCAACACACACACACACACACACACAAAAGGAGACAGTCATAATGTGAGGAAGAAGACAAAAGTATGCTTAATCGCATAATTACATACTACACCGTTTAGAGTATGAGTCTCACATTCATTCTCATTCTTTTACGTTGAGTAACTTCCCTCTTGTGCCTCTAAACAGTGAGGGTGCCAGTCGCGTCACGCCTTTGCAACAGTTTTTCACTTGTGCCTTCAGATTTTCAACTATTTCATAATTCTCATTGTGCAACATTGCTTCCTTTCTGCAGTCTGTCTTTATCTCGTGGTCAGTTCTGAATATTCCAATTCGAGAGGAGTTGTTGAATGTTGGAAGACAGTAGCTGGTTATCTCATTCCTATGGAGACTCCGGCACATGTTGTGGATATGAGCAGGCCTGGCTGGAGATTACAGCCAGGCCCAAGGGCATCTTGCCAAAACCACACCAACGAGGAAAACGAAACTGATGCTAAATATGTAGCTACAGACAGGAAACAAGTAGCATAGATGGCAAATAAGATTGCTGAAATAAATGAACATGCTTGCTGAAATTTAAAAATAATTGAATTGTAAGAAACACTGACTGCCTTCATGTCAGCACACACAGCGGCATCTTATTTTTCATGACGCATGTTAAACATGAATTTTGATAATCAGGCATTATATGTATTGAAGTGCAAACAGATGGTGAAATTGAGTGCCTGACTAAATGAAGCTGTCAACTCACAGATTTACACAAAAGACTGAAACCTTTTAAGTTTCACATACAAAGAGTTGCCATGTTAAATCTGTGTTAAAACTTTGCTCTGTTCCCACCTCCTCTGGAGCGCTGGGGAGGAAACAAGGCTTCTCCATGTCTAGCAGCTTCTTGATGCCCAGCATCACTCTCTCTCTGCGGGTCTGTCTGAACTGCTTCTCTTTGTCACACAGGGCCAGGCTGAACCGCAGGTCCAGATTGGTACTGCGGGAACAAATAACAGAAATAAGGTTTAATAAAATCTGATGGGAATTCAAACAACTTGTCTTTTACATGTTCTGCTGAGAAGCAGATATGGGATATTATCTCTCTGTGTATGTGAAACTGATCTTCGGTCAGATAAGATCTGCCTCTGGGACGGTCTGGTGTGAAACACTCATCTACTGATAAACAACATCCTTTACTGCTTCTCAAAATTCGTTCTCATAATTATTAACCCTTCAAACACGTATGGCATTTCCAAATCATCCAACTCACACCTGTGTTTAAACCCTGTATCAGCTCACACAAGTATCCTCTTGTCACTGAGTCACGCTAATTCAAGTTCTTATTTTACTTTCTACACTGCTCCATGTGAATTCCTCTGCATGTTTGAAATTCCTGTGTATTCTTGCACCTGTGATGGATTTGTTAACAAGCCTTCAATCATATATAATGGTATCGCCTTTTCACACAAGTGCCTTTAGATTGATCACAGAGAGAACTGTGCAAAACAATTATAGCTGTAAAGCTTTATCAAATACACATTTTATTTTTATTTTATACATACCAGATCTCCAGTGTCATCTCTAAGTAAACTTTGGTTACCTGTTGAAACAATTAAATATGTGGTTATTGTCCAGTAAAGCAGCAGCTAAATTGGTAATTCTGCAAACAAAACTATGATCGGAAAAATAAAATAAAAAGGAAAGACACAGGAATGTCAGTTTTTTTATTGCAAATATTTTTTGCATCGCTTAACAGATTATTGCATTGAATAAATATAAATATCATGAATTGCTTTATACTTTTGTAGAGTTGTATCATTTAATTAATATGTTAAAATCATCCACCAAAAAACCCTAGAGTTATTCTGCTGGCACATTCTAGTCTTCTTACACATGCAGTATATCTTAAGTCGGCAATATGCGATATCATATTGTAGGTAATATTACATTTTGTTGTAATCCATCTTCACATATTTCATTTTTTTGGAAAACATGGGATCTTAAATAGAATTTAAAGGAAGCTCCTGTACGTTTCAACAACGTTTGCCTGCACAATGTGAGTACATAAACTGCCAAAGACTCTGCTGGGGTTAAATTTCTTACTTTGCCGATGAGGAAAGGCTCCATCGTTGTTTGGCCTACGGTGAGCTTGGTGATCTCAAAGGTCGCAGTCCCAAGCGTCTCATCCATAACATAGTTGGCGTCCATTAATGTTAACTGATTGGGATAAACATTATCAGTTAAATGGTTAGTTATTATTTTGTATGTGTTTAAGTCCGGTTAAGTTTTGTCATTAAGTCAAACAAAGATCAATGTCGACTTTCAGAAAAGACTTAGTTTATCAGTTTTTTTCTTAGATTACCCTAATGACTACCAAGAAGAGTCATTCTGATCTCAGTTTCTATGATGATATTTAACTCTCCACTACATTCCTTCTGGTCCTCATGTATGGGTATAGACTGTGTTAAGCAGACAAAAGATGCAGGTCTTTACCTTCAGGACGTTCTGCAGGTTGGGGTCTAATATAAATTTAAAGGTCTCGTTCCATTTTGGGTTGATGTCATTGTCTATGTGCTTGGTCCTCTTTCTGCTCTCTGGGGCCGTTGGTATGAACAGCTCCACATATGGATCTGGGGTGTCCACTGCACACACAAATTCAACAGTGTTACTGATTAGCAGAATCCCAAGCATGTGTACATTTGTATTGTTTTAAGGGATGGGGCAGCAATGTATCAAAACTCACACAGGTCACCCAGCGCCCCTTTGGTGACGTTCTCAGCTCGAACCACCGTCACTGTGAATTTGTGAGAAAACTGCTGCTCCACCTGCAATGCAACATTCATAAATTACACTGTAAATTGCAGGATTTATTATAAAGTGTATATAGTATAAAGGTCACTTCATCGTGTTGAAAATTATGAGATACATAAGCTAAAATACACCCATCTTTTGGAGGACATTAATCTCTAAACAATGTTCCTTTGTACTTCCTTCACAGATATCCATCACTGAAACCACATGTTGGATTAAGAGGTTGTTTTGCATTTTTGTGCTGCCTCATAGGCAGTCAGAACTTTCTCAAGAAATCTTAACATCTGGTGTTATCTGTAGATTTAAGGAGTGACTATTCATGAGGGATAATTTGGTTTCAACCCTCCATTTACAAGTTTTTAACGCAAAAAGTGTTGTGGGACTTTTGACAGATGTGAAATTGTCATAAAGAGCTGTGAATGCAGCTATTACACAGATTATCTCATGTTGATCTTTGCTGCTTAAAACAACCCACATTAATCATTGTCACCCGCTACTGTGATCGTAAAAATGGCCTTGCTGTTGAGTTTTTGCTATGGATCAATACGATTGAAATTCACTCTACTGTAGTATTGAAAAACCTATAAGTTAAGAGCTGCTATGGAGAGATTTGGGCCATGACTGAAACCCCTGGAATTTGTTGACTCGGTATTGCTGTACGCGTTGATACTCACGATTATATTGGAAGCCATTGTGTGTTGTCTGGTGAGTAATTCTCAGGAAAAGCTTTGTCAAGATGGGAACTTTAACTCAGGAGAACATTTCAGTCAAGAATTGGATCATTTGGAAAACTGGAAAATGAAACCAAAAAGTTCAATATCAGTGCAAATGCAGGAGAAAAGCTTTGGCAGACCGACAAGATAACCATTAAAACTTTTTTCCCTGGGTTTCAACAACATTTCATCACCATCAACATCAGGCATGTTACTAAAACTTCTTGAAGGAGTATATTCTCGTAAAACAGTCCAAGCTGTTTTAGAAATGTCTTGACAGGGGCAAGGGGAAGTGTGCTGAACCACAAACCCGCGATATGATGACTAGGCCAACAGAGTGTGAGTGTGAGTGCAAGTACTCCACATGCATGTGTAGAGAGAGTTAAAGAGAAAGACGGAAGTAAATAGAAATTTATTTTTGATGCCAAAGGCTACTGATATGACTGAACGATGAAGATGTGTGTGTATAAAACACAGTACAGTCAGTGTATGTATAGGCAGGCTTGCATCTATAGAAGACTATTATTTTCAGCAACAGGCTTTCTCTTTACAATGGTTAGACATTCATGTGTTGCTAAGAAATTTGTATACAGGGTGTGTATGTGTGAGTGTCTGGGTGCTGGTGATAGCATCAAGGTCAGCAAGCCTTTTCTCAGCTGTTCACCAAAGCGTATCATTACTGAGGGGACTGAGAGCACGTAGGGAGTCTGTGTGTTCACAGCTCTGGTCACGTAGTTTGCATCAGTGGTCCAACTTTTTCAAGAGCCAGTTCACTCTGCCCTTGTTCTGAAGCGTACAAAGAGTGCATGCAGGCTGCTGAGTGCTGTATGTGCCAACATAACCCAGAGGCTTCCACAGCACTATGGTAGATTTTCATATGTGGACACCAAAAATGAAAGAGACCGGCCATGATGCAAAACAGCCACAGTAAATGATCCGACCAACATATTTAACGTAATGTAAAAAGGACTTTTGACGGAGGACCCCAAGAACAAACTACTGTAAGAAACGACAGTCATAGCCAAATATTAACTAGATTCTTATAAAAACATTATAAGTTATGTAATTAATGTTTTTATTTTAGGAAAGTTACAGTTAATTTGCCTATTGTGTAAATAGTAGACACAGCACATTAGGAAATCTGTGACTGCTGCATCTTTGTTTGTCTCTTTCAAACAACTGACAGAGTGTCCCTACCGCCGTGATAGTGTGTGATACTGAATTAGTACATCATGGCAAATTGCATAGGCAGATAGGGTGGTTTTGACTAGGGTCTCCCTGGACCCCAATACATTGGTATTTAAAAAGAGAAAGATGAACAGAAAACAATGATATGAAGTCATTAGGAAGAGAATGATTGACAAGCAATTGATTGATTGTGAAAAGTGGAAAGATAGAATATAGCTCCTGTGAGACAAAAAGTATACCACTGGGGTCAGATTAAGGTTAAAGGCATACAGTAAATATCCAATTATACAAACATTCCTGAAATGTAGAAGGTAAAGGTTGGAGTAAAGAGAACGAAACTCACTTCTATGAATCACTTTGCATTTTCCAAAATAGATTACAGAGCAAAGTCATGACAAGGTATCTCTTGCCAAATCTTGTTCATAAACAAGCCACATAAACAGGTTTGCCTGATTCTAGGCAGAATAAGGTCAGATCTGATGAAGCTGGATGGTATGAGTTTGCCGCCTGCAATGAAAGATAAAGCATTGCCTCAGATGATGTAAAACAATTGGCACGATAGTGTAAACTATCAATCTGCAATGTTGTGAACACAAAACAAATGATTATGGAGACTTTGCTTCTTTAAAGGCAACTTAATGCATCTGTTCACGCTTCTCTGCCATATAAGAGCTAAATACAAGCTGTTGCCAACGGATTAATAAAGTATCATTGCTTTGTAAGTGTTGGCAATAGCGCGTTTCCTTATACTCTGAGTTGCGTAAAGTGAAATGCTTACATAGACGCTGGTTAAACCACAACTCTTACTGACATTGACATTCCTGTCCAAACGTGCCGTCTTATAAGCACAAAAACATCCGCTGTAAATGAAAAAAAAAACTGGAAACGTACCTTAAACGGAGAGCAAATCCTGAAAAATGTGTCATCGACAATATTGTTCCAACACTACAGGCTGGAGAAGAAGGAGGTGCTTCAGGGTAGACGAAAAGCACACACGGCAGTCAACAGAATTATGCTCCCAGACTACAGATTCAGCGACAATCAGCCAAATCTAACTACACTCGGAAGACTAAAAATAACGCTCTGTCTGAAATGTCTGCTTAAGAAACATGACGAACAGGAAAGAGTTATGGAAAACTTCGAGTGTCCGATTGTGACTTCTCCACCTCTTCAAACACGCATCAGTGCGCAATGACGTCCACGCGATGGCGCGTAAAGCCTGACTGTGATGACAGAATAAACTTTTTTTTTTTTGTGAATTGCGTAGAAACGCTTAAGTCAAACATAGTAACAACTTAGTAACACATTCCCTTTTTTTTATCAGTGTGCTGGTCATTACCAACCTTTGTTTTAAGCCAAACATTGAGAAGACCCTTTGGGTGTGACTCAATTATGATTCACTAAAGTGTCTATTTCTGTATGTAGTATTTCCATCAAAATCGTTTTCAAGAAGCACGGTTATTTTAAGTAATACTTCATTTAAACAAAAAAACAAGAGAGAGAAAAGCTCTGCTATTGATGACAACAGGGACCTGATTCATACTGTACATTTCATCATATTCATTTCATTACCTCATCTCTAAAAAATTAGCAGGTAATTTCTCATGATTAAATTAGTACAAATACATTGCATAGAATTTCATTTTTCCCTTGTATTAGAGATGGCTTTTGTTAAATGAATCATATCATTATCTTGAATTACACTCTTCCTCAGAAATGTGGTCTGTATAATTTGGGTTTAATCAAATACATTTCCGTAAAATCACAAACTTATCGTTTGCGTGTAAAGAAATACAAATTTACAAATGAAAGTTAGCACTTTTATTATTTGTTGTATATAAATCAATTTGGATATTTCTATTGAAATCAAAGCGTTGCTAGTAAAGTCGGCTTGGTGCCAAAAAAAACACACACACAAAACAGCATCATTAAGTATTGTGAAAGAATAAATATTCCTCCGGTATTAGTGTGGTCGATGTATTCATAGCCGATCATCATTCATTGAAGCAGAGGACGGACTCGCTCACTGGTCAGATGGCGTGACGTCAGCCCTTCTCCAGATATATAAAGGTGCTCCAATGAGCAGGTTGTCATTCAGACTGTTCGCCTCAAAGCGACGCCACTGCGGAGGAAAGGAGAGAGAAGGAAAGAAAAACGAGATCCAAGTCTTTGGAATATGGACAGATTTACATCTGCGGTTTTCCTCTTGGCGCTGGGGTTCCTTGTCTGCGAAGGGGGTAAGTGGAAGACACAGAAACTTAGACAGAAGGTAGCATTGTTGAAAGTTCCGTTTTAGGTGTCTAAAGTTTTGCATTCGTTTTAAAAACTTTTTTATTTCACTAATACCTTTTATATCAGAAGACAGAATTATAAACCACTCCACATGTTGATTTGGTATCAATTATATATAATATTATAATTATTATAAATAAATATTATATTGATACTATAGCCAATACCACCATTAAAGTATGTCTTTAGCTCAGAGGTTTATTATATTATTATTATAGCGTAATGGAAATTGTAGAGTTTTTGGATTCAATTACATTCTGAGGCTACTTTAACAGTTGGTATCTGAAGTGAACTGTCAGTAACCGTCCAACATTGTCTGTCACAGGTAACCTATGTTGCTCAGATCCATGTCAGAACAGGGGCGTTTGTACAGCGCTTGGATCTGATAATTATGAGTGTGATTGCACACGAACAGGATTTCATGGACAAAACTGCACAACTCGTAAGTATATGAATGGCACACAAGGAGGTGAATGTAAAAATTGGATGTATTTGTTGTGGTGATTTGGTCAATTATTAACTTTTCCCTCTTGGCTTTTACAGCTGAATTCCTCACCTGGGTCAAAATATCCCTGAAGCCATCGCCCAACACTGTCCACTACCTTCTCACCCACTTCAAGGGCTTCTGGAACATCATCAACAACATCTCCTTTCTCAGGGATGCCATCATGAGATATGTGCTGACATGTAAGTGTCTCCAGCTGATTGATAAGATGGATTTTCACATTGAATAATGCGTATTGCAGCTTGTGGAGAAACAGTTGTAACATTTAAACTAATAATTAAATGTTTTTTTCCCCCCTCTAGCTCGATCCCACTTGATTGATAGTCCGCCGACCTTCAATGCAGATTATGGTTACAAAAGCTGGGAAGCATATTCCAACCTCTCCTACTATACACGCACCCTCCCCCCTGTGTCAGAGGATTGCCCAACCCCTATGGGAGTAGAAGGTGAGTTACACTCTCTGCCGTTGGAGAACCAGTTTTCTCAGATTCTTGAATACTGAGCAAGAGTAGCTTGGCGTCGTTGCATCACGAGCAGTGCTCCCATTGAAATGATCCCTTATGCTGGGTTTACTGAATGTGAATGTGCTGAGGGAACACAGAAAAACCTGCCCCAGCAAGCCTAAACTTTCGAACATAAAACCACATTGAAGTTTTAGCAGGAATTTACAATGACGGTTAACCTCAAATGTAGCTTTTCATACAAGTAAAAGTCAATCATCACATTTTGATCACCTTAATATGTTTAATTCAAGTAAAATCTGCTTTGTTCTGTGTTATCGTGCTGTATGCTTACTGTAATGTTGTTTCCCCAGGTAAAAAGGAGCTGCCAGACGCTAAGCTATTGGCAGAGAAGCTTCTTATGAGAAGACAGTTCATCCCGGACCCACAGGGCACCAGCCTGATGTTTGCATTCTTCGCACAGCATTTCACCCACCAGTTCTTCAAATCTGATATGAAGAAAGGACCTGCTTTTACTGCAGCTAAAGGCCACGGGGTAAGCACAGCAGATTTCAAGCCCTGTCAGAATTTAGGTCAGAAAGGAGAGGGACAAGAGATTTGTGAATGAATCATTGGTATTTATGGTGTTGTGTTTGCTTTCAGGTGGACCTCAGCCATATTTATGGAGACACCCTGGAGAGGCAACACAAGCTCAGACTCTTTAAGGATGGCAAGCTTAAATATCAGGTATGAGAAGACGGAAATATAGCCAGTACTTTAAACAGGCAAATACTTCGGACCACAAGTGTCTAACAGTTGCTTCTTCTCTTGCGTAACTCTGCAGATCATGGATGGAGAGATGTATCCCCCAACAGTAAAGGAAGTGGGCGCTGACATGCACTACCCTCCTCACGTTCCCGAGTCTCACCGCTTCGCTGTGGGCCACGAGGCGTTCGGCCTGGTCCCCGGTCTGATGATGTACGCCACCATCTGGCTACGAGAACACAACCGAGTGTGTGATGTGTTGAAGGAGGTCCACCCGGACTGGGATGACGAAAGGCTCTTCCAGACCACCCGGCTCATTCTGATTGGTGAGCTTGTGCACAAACGTTTTTAAACCTTTTGCATTAATGTTGCTGGAAAAACAAATCTGCCTAAACATTAGCAAGAAAGGCTTCTGAAGTACTTTTGATAGTATTAATGTAGTTGCAATGGTAGTTATGGAATGAGGAAGTGGTACTTCTTGTTTTGTTAATCATCAACTAGCAACCCTTTTTAGACAGTGGACCAATTGAGCGCTGCTGTGAGAAGCAGGATGTTTGGTTTTTCATTTCATGACTTCACTGAATGTTAACCATCTATTTCTCATCACCAGAATTATTCAAAGATCCCCTCCATACATGTTTTAAGACATAAAAATGACACTGCTTGAAAAAGTATTTGTCTGATTTCTGAAAAAAGCAAATCATCTAGTTAAAAGTTCTTACAGCTAAATATTATTCCTGAGTGAAATATTGATAAACATTTGAATAATAAATATTTGCACAGTCATAGATAAACTGTTGGACAAGATGTCTCCTAATTCTAAAGTTTACTCTCATTATATGTGCACTGGAGGTTTCAAGATTCCTCATCAAACTTACAAAGAGCGAAACACATTTTAAGTGTAGAGGGACTTCAAATACTATAATAATAATAATAATAATAAGAAAATGTTCATCTTTTGCCCTGTAGGAGAGACCATCAAGATTGTGATCGAGGACTATGTGCAGCACCTGAGCGGCTATAACTTCAAGCTCAAGTTTGACCCCGAGCTACTGTTCAACCAGCGCTTCCAGTACCAGAATCGCATTGCATCTGAGTTCAACACCTTGTACCACTGGCACCCTCTGATGCCTGACAGTTTCCACATTGAGGAGAAAGATTACAGCTATAAAGAGTTTGTCTTCAACACCTCAGTAGTGACCCAACACGGCATCGGCAACCTTGTGGAGTCGTTCAGCAATCAGATCGCAGGACGGGTAAGAACTGTCGGAGCAAAATTTAGATTCAGCTTGTAACGCCACTGTTGCTTTAAGGCTGATTTACTAACTCTCCATTCATTCTTTTAGGTTGCTGGCGGCCGAAATGTGCCAGGACCAATCATGTACGTGGCCATTAAGTCCATTGAAAACAGCAGAAAAATGCGCTACCAGTCTCTGAACGCCTACAGGAAACGCTTCTCCATGAAGCCCTACAGCTCCTTTGAAGACATGACAGGTGAGACAGAGTTGAAAAACCTAACATGTACTTGCAAGTGGAAAAAGATGACGTTAGTGATGAGGTTATTATCATTGTGAAGTGAAAGGAAATGTTGCCTCTGGACAAATTTTTGCTGCATTATTAGTAGCATTGTCATAAACTGATTGCAGGAGTTAGTTGTGAGCTTGAATGACACAGATCTTATGATTAAAGTCATCGATCACTTATATTAAAGAAATTATGTGGACTTATTTTAGTGTACAGCAGCTGTGGAGGTGAGGAATTTATTTATGTGACTCTGAGAGCCAGATGTTCATTTCGTCTCGAGATAATGTAAGCAGATTGTCATCACAGAGAGCATTACATAAACAGACGAGAGAGGCCTCCTGTTTCAGAGGAGAAGTTTCACAAGGAAAGAGGATTTAACGCTCATTAAAAACTAAGCAGGATGAATGAGGAGAGAAAAATATCAGCATGCTCTTGCACTCATCTACTATTTTGGCTGGATTTGAATAAGTCAAAACACTGAGCTCATATTTAGACTAGCAGCAAGCTTTGCAGCTGCCGAGCAAGTGATATGAACCATATAACTAAAACTATGTCCTCCTTTGTGTTACTCAGGAGAGAAAGAAATGGCTGCAGTGCTCGAGGAGTTCTACGGACACGTGGACGCTGTGGAGCTCTACCCGGGTCTGTTGGTGGAGAAGCCCAGGTCTAACGCAATCTTTGGCGAGACCATGGTGGAGATGGGGGCACCTTACTCCCTCAAGGGCTTAATGGGAAACGCCATCTGCTCCCCGGAGTACTGGAAGCCGAGCACATTCGGAGGCAGCGTGGGCTTCGACATCATCAACACCGCCTCCCTGCAGAGGCTTGTGTGCAATAACGTCCAGGGCCCCTGTCCCGTGGCATCCTTTCATGTACCCAACGTAAAAGACACGGGGTCGATGATCATCAACTCAAGCTCATCACACTCACGCGAGGGTGATATCAACCCCACAGTCATTTTGAAAGAAAGGACTACTGAGCTCTAATTTTTTTTCATTTTTGTAAGGTTATTTTTTTAATATCTATTTATTTATTTATTTTATATTTATTGTATTCTATTTATAACACAAAACTTTTTTAATATGTAATTTTCTCTATTTTTGTCTGGTTTTCCAGAACAAATGTCTGTGGTTGTGTTTTATTTATTGAAAGATTTATTGTTTTATAAGTTATTGTTACAGTAATGACCTCAGACACTCAGAAACTTAATACTTGAATGTTAGTTTACAGTTTCAACTACATTTTAGCGTACATTACATTCTAATGCTCCCTTAGATCAACTGCTCCTCATCCATTTATGTTCATGAAATTGTACGGTTGCCCCAATGTTTTACAACATTCCTCATCATTCCTCAGTAGTGATGTTCACAGTGAAATTAATGACTGAACATGACTCACTGGATCCAATGTCTTACTTCAGTATTGTTTTACTGATTGTTTTTCTACTTCAGTCTGCGCACTGGCTTTGGGTAATTTGAAATGGCATTAACAACTTAGCTGTACTGTTGTTCAAAATTGCATTGTCATAATATAGATCAGTTCATTCAGTTATATTTCTTAACAATATCCATGTACTGTTTATAACCAGTTTGTAAGTTGTGTTCTCAATGTCTATTGACTTGCAAAGTTGACACTAATAAATGCTCCCAGGGAATGGAGCACATTTCTCAGAAATCCGCTGACGTTTTCATTTTCAGTTTGACTCTGATCTAGCTTTTATATAAACTCTCTGATGTGATAAGGGCATTATAAGTTTCTATTTTCTAAGGAAACAATGTAATCAGGTACTGGATTAGTGTTACTGAATAACAAATCAGAACTAATGCAATTTTAAAATCTTATTTTTCTTAGATTGGAGGTATTGCAACGGCAAGAAACAAATCCAGAAAACATTTAAAAAGATCATAAAGACAGACTGTAATAGTACTGCCAGTTTGCTAAATCTTCCTCATATTCTAATGTTGTCTAGTTGTGATTAAAGACAGACACCTAAATCAGATGTTTCACATCTATATCTTTCCAACTTTTTGTTCTGAATTGAACAGTAACAGAGATTTGGTATTTATTTTAAGACACATTGTATTAACAGAACAACAAGAGGACGACAAGAACAGTGAACAGAGGCCAGCAAACATTGAGTGGTGATGTCGATGTCTGTGTGTGTGTGTGAGCTATGTGAAATAAAAAATAAGAAAATTAGAATTTAAGTGCAAATAACATACATTACAAATAATAACATCAAGAAACATGTGCGTTTAACACTTATCACTTAACACGAAATATTGACTCCCTCCCTCAGTTCAAATCCTCTCTCAAAACCCACCTTTTCAGGATAGCATTTTCACTGTAGTTGTCATGTTTTTTACTTGCACTTTTAATGGTTTTGTTATTTGTTTGCCCTTGTTTTAAATTGTTTTAAATTTGTAAAGTGTCCTTGAGTGACCTGAAAGGCGCTGTTAAATAAAATGTATTATTATTATTATTATATCCTTTTGTAGTTATTGATAAGATATATTAAGTATTTACTTATATTTTCATTGTTTATATTTGTAATTGTTTTTATTGTTTTTTTTTGTTTTTGTTTTTTTACTGATTGGTCCAGCTTTGGGTTGCCCCCAGACCCCTCTAAGGAAAGGGCTGGCCAATTTTGGGTTTGATCCCTTTAAAAAGAAAAACAGCTCCCAGACTGAATGATATAATAATAAAATAAAATAAAATAATGACAATGAGAATAATGAGTGTGGGAATGGATAAGATAAATAAATAGTCAAGGATTAATAAATACATGGATGGGAGGTTTGTCAGAGCGGGATAGGATGTGAATTGATGTTAACACGTTTTTTTATAATAGTAACAATAATATTAATTATAAAATTAATGATAATAGCTTTAATAATAATAATTACATCATCATTATCATCATTTAATAACAATATAACATTGTCAGAAATAGTGACAGAAATGTAATTAAATAATTTCAGTAATATAATATCGTCAGTATGAATGACATGACCACAGAAAAAGATGGAGAAGAGTAGAATAAATATAATAATATGCTATGCTATAGCGGAATAATATATAATTAAAAAGACAGGCCCAGAATCAATAAGAATGTATATTATTATAAATACACATGTGTGTGTGTATGTATATGTGCATGTATGCATGTATGTATGCATGTATGTCCTTGTAGATTTCAATTGATGGACAGGCAAAAAGAAAATAATAAATAAATAATAATAATACATTATTAAATAATAATTACAACAAATTTAATATGAATAAGGTGGTGTCATGTTTTTAGGATGAAGTGATATTCTGTTGTAGTCTATCTGATGGAGGATGTTAGATTTTCCATTGAGTTTACATTTTTAGTCATGAAGTAGATGTTCAATTTGGTTTCCAGATGTCGGCATCAGGAAGGATAGACGTCTAATTCCTATTTTCTTAATGGTATAGATAGTGTTTTGTCAAACTATTCTACATATTTTTGAGATTATCTTTTTTGAGGAGGGGATGTTAATTTATTTTGAGATTGAGGGGGGGGTAGTTTGTTTTTTTGTCGAAGTCTGTGTATCAGGAATTGGGTTTTGTTATTCATAATTTAATATTAAGAATTTGTACTTTTTTAATTGGTTCTGGGTTTCCTCTGTTGGGTTACTTGCATTAATGATTTTGAGTCGGTTGATTTTTTTGTTCCAGTTAAGCTTCTTGTTCTTTTTCTTTCATTTTTTTTTATAAACAGAGATTGAAATGAAGACAATATTTTTTAGATAGATAGATAGATAGATAGATAGATAGATAGATAGATAGATAGATAGATAGATAGATAGATAGATAGATAGATAGATAGATAGATAGATAGATAGATAGATAGATAGATAGATAGATAGATAGATGGATAGATAGATATAATTATTATTGAATGCATGAATAGAAAGAGTCTCTAAGGTCAAGAACTTTCACGTTAAAACTTTATAGCTGTACTCATGTACACTTACTGTACTTATAAATATATTTTTATCGACAGGTTTGAAAGTGTAGGTTAACAACAGACAATGTTGTATAAAAGAAAAACAAATAAATTATCTTTGAAACAAGAGTTATGTAATTACTCATATTTTGAAGTGCTCGTTGTTAGATTCCCTGAGCTTTCACTTTTCGAAACATCAGTTAAACGTGTTTACACTTGTCAGGTTTGAGGGGATTTGCATGATCTCCTGGTTCGCAGGTAAACTGTGGTGAGATAAATCAGTTGAAGAACACATCATTTGTGACAGTAACTTTCCATTTCCCTTTAAAGGTAAAGGTAATTAAAGGAAATATTTTTATCTTTTCATATTCCTTGGGCAAAGTAAGAGTATCCATGTATTGCTGTATATTCCCAGCAACAGTTTCTGTGTGCTCTTTCTGTTTTGACATGAAGTTAACATTAACATAGCTTGGATCAAATAGAAAGTGGTGAGGCAGATGCAGAGGCTGTGGTGTTATGCAAATCCCTAACACTTTCCATACTTGATGTACTTGTTGCTGGGAAAAGATGCAGAGGGATAAAAATACCTTTTTACTGTACATGAGGTGTGAAGGTTAGCACCCAGTCCAAAAGCATACGGGAAACCTTGGCTCAGCAGTATAGGCTGGCAGTCAACTGAGGAATAAAGTTATTGTTCCAGGGTCGCATTTCAAATCAAACATGGTGGAAGGAATGTTGACGTGACTGGCGGCATAGTGTGGTGAGTCAGGCCGTCGAGGATCATCCCAACTAAACACAGACAATGACAAGCTAAAATTTCCCATCCATTCACACATTTTTCATAACAGATACAAGAGCACATTTACCATCTCCCCACACTGGACGAATCAAGCTTTAAACACAAAACCACACAGAGAAGCGAGTAGAATGACATTAATTAAGTCATGTGCATCAGTTATCATCCTAACTGAACCTCATGGACAGTTCCTCCTCCATCTCATAATCTTTGTCCTGTACTTCAAAGGACCAGGCTTAGGATTCCCCGTCAGAGGGACTTGGCCCATCACGGCATGAAAATGACCTAATTGTGTGTGCAAGTTATTTATTTTCCCCACTGTTAGCTGCCCGAGGGTGAGTTTTATTATTCCATTGTGCATCAACGGCATGTTCAGGTCCCGGTCTATGAGATTGAGTAGGGGAGCACAAATCTTGCTTTGTGTGGATGTAATGAACATGAGCAGGTTGTGGGCTCTGGTGTGGGACTAGATCAGGAGCCTTCATTGTGTGTTTTCCCTCTGACCGCTTCCGGACCTCTCTGGAACCAGACCCGGAGAGTGGAGCTACGTGACGCCTTGCAGGTGGCGGGACCAGGGGTCAACTGGGAGCTGGTGTCCACCACCTACAAATGTGAAGCTCTGGCACTGACCTACAGGGAGCCAATTGTCACTTACATTGATTAAAATGACACAATCACAAATGTATCTGAGAGTTCTCAGTTTTTCTATAGTTCCTTTTCATACAACAGTAGCCTTGATGCTTAGTTTTGCTATCACACAGAATTTTATCTTCCGGTGACCCAAAGATGCATCTTTCTAATTTTAGTACCCTACAACACTAGCTAACAGTTTATAGATTACTCCCTGATAAAACTAAGTCGTTTTTTTTGTTAAATGTTTTGTCTAATTGTGTGTATATTGTACTATTGCCGTTGAGGACCCCCTTGAGTATTAGTTATTCCTAATGAGTATTTTCCAAGAACATTGTTGGAATAGCAATTGGACAGTTAAAAATTAATCAATTGAAGCAGAACCAGAGATATCGTATTTTTATTTTCCACACATTCTTCTTCCTTGTCAAAATGTACAGCCAATTTACCCACATTTACCACAACTCGATTGCTGAGAGTTCAGTCAGAATTTGAGAGACTTTCATGCTAAACAGCTATTGTAGCCTCAAGCAACAAGCAGAGACGAGCTGATATCCTGTCATGCAATGCGCTAATTCTCTCCCATGATGATGTGAGGTGTTTTGCTGTTGTTAGGGCAACTTAACTGGCACAGCAAAGACCTCCACTTGTCATTGTCAATGATGTCACTTTGAAAATGATGATAGTTTCACTTGACTCTTGACGCACTCACACTAATAACATTTTTTTCATACTTTCATGAGCACACGATAGTTTAAGCCCTAGTGATTGTCGTAAGTAAAAGACCGGGGCGTATGAGAAGTCGTTCAGTTAGATTCCTGTCGAAACCCACATTTTGCACTTTGATGTCAGGTTGTTCTACGGCCATCACTGCTTTAACTGTGAACCTGGTCATTAGAAAATTCCTGTTATGGGCGGAAAGATAAGTCAGAAAGCTGGGACCAAACAGTTAATGTGCAATTGAGGTGAATCCATAGGGTATAAAAGAAGCCGCTGCAGGAAAGGAAGGGAAGGGCAAGAGATTAAAAAGACAAAATCCACAATGAATCATTGTGCAAGTAAGAGGAAGATAATTACTCATCTTTCTCTACCTGTTGCAATTATTGTTTTCGTAGTAATTTGCCTCTGCACTATACTTTTGCTCTGGTTTATGCTTTAAGATGCTTGTTTAAGAAAGGAGATGCACTTATGACTTCTGGTGACACTTCCTGTAAGTCGCTTTGGATAAAAGCGTCTGCTAAATGACTGTCAATCATTAATACTGCCCTTGATAAAACAATATTTGCTCGTTTATCAACAATTGGTGATTCTTCCACAAATTAGAAGATAAGGTGTCTGTTCTAAGAAACAAAAACGGAGGAAATTAAGGAAAAATGTAAAGAAACAAAAGGAAAGAACAACAGAGAGAAAATTATTAAGTAACAAAGAACAATTAAAGAGAGATACAGATTGTATGTTTTTAGTCCAAAGACAGAAGGAAGAACAGACAGATGGAAATAAAGAAAGAAAGGGAGAATACATTTTTGCTATATGGTCTTCATTCTTTCCAAGGTCTGACCCTCATGCTCTGGATGTTTCTGTGACTTTCAGCGAGAAGGAATGCCTGGCACCTGACTGTTTCCATTTCCGATTAGCCCGCATGTTTCATCTGATGTGGACATCACAGGAGTGTCCCTTAGACAGAAACTCCCTACAGCATCTCTATAACAAAGCCTTTTAAGGTCCCACAGGGGGTTAGAGGCCATCTTCATCTACACACTGTGTCACAGGATGACAAAATAAAAACATCTGTCTGGATGTGGATCTCACGAACATGCTGTCATGTCATCGACACATACTTACACATAGAACACACTTAATCATCTTTCAGACATACAGCACTGATATACATCATACAAGTTCATTTGAGGGCCTGGAGAGGCTGACTCAGCGATGACATCACATACCAAAGGTGTTAGAGATGATCTTTGTTTATCTAACTCCACTCTCAGATCTTTACTTAACCTGATAAGAATCACTGAATCTCTAAAACCTAAAACACTGGAGTTGTAAGTATTGTACCTCCAGCACCAAGCATTCTGACATTTTACATGATGGACATCTCAAATGCAACTATGTACATTAAAATGGTTATTGGTTGCTGTAATCATTCAAGTAATAGGGAACAAAATCCCGAGTCATTGTAGCGTTTTTCTCAATCTCAAGTTAGACAAAGTGTCTACCAAAGTTTTTTAGCATGAAAATCCCTCTTTTTGCCTCTACAGTAAGTCTTTAAGTTTGCTTGCAGAGTCATGGCAGAGGGATAGTACCACAATGGAGAGGACCACTTGAATTTAAGAAGTCATTTTTGCATGGGTAAAGCAGTGTGCATTTTGTCCCCCATCGCTGACAATGGCAATGTGTCAAGAAGAGATCTTTTTGGGGATAAACATATTTCTTAGATGCCTGAAATAAGTTCTGTGGTTTAACACAAGCGTAAAAAAGTTTTTTTCTACACTATACATTTTTTCAACAACAAAACACCATTACGCTGACTAGTCCATCTTCACAGCTGTGTTGTGCATACTCGCGATCATGCAATTGTGGTGTAATTTGTTTATAGCAGTTATTTTTTTACTTAAATAATAAAAGTGATGTTTATTTGTGAAGGTTATCTTGCTTGCTTGCAAATTAATTCTTAGAGTGTGTGAACAATTAAAGGGACAATTTTTTACTTTTGATAGTTTAACGCAGCAAAATCATATACTTAAAAACTCTTACATATACAGACCAACAGACAGTGTTCTCATTATGATATTGCAACACATTTTAAAGGAATCCGTTCTTTTGAGGAAACAATACATTTGGTCTGAAAACATAATCACCACTTGCCACACACAGAGTTTGGTATCGGTGTTGCTCAGTCCCTTTCTCACACTTCACTCTAGTGACTAACAGCATTTTACAATTGACTTGTAAAATATCAGTTGAACTGGTGTCTTGATTGCGTTCCCATGTTAGTAATAGGGTGTCTCAAGCTCTCATACCTGACACACCTTGCATATCTGTCACATCTGTTTACAAAGCCCTCTGTCAATAATTATTTTCTTTGGAAACGTTTGACGTATAACAAACAAAAAAGTATTAAAGGAATGAATGAGGTGTTTAAATTACTTACTGTAGCAGCTATAAATCATAAAGAAAACTATTTTAGATGATATCAAAACACAAGCAATGACCACAGATTAACAACATTACCATATTATAATGACAGCCATGTGATTCACATTTGGGACAATTCCTTAGAAGTACTTCCTGCTTGAAACTCTTTCAGTACTTTTCCCTTACAAAGAATATAACACGTTTCTCATTTATTTTTCCTCAGGCCATCATAATGAAATACCGTGTTTGCATTTTTTGGAAAGCCCTGAGAGTCAGACTCCACAGGGATTCAGGACTTGGCAGGATAGCCGCTGGATACTAAGAGACTAACTGGAAGCACATTCAGCAAAGCCACGCTTAATTGGTGTCCAGAATCAGCACGTAACTTGAAGATAAATGTGCGTGTATGTGTTTATTAGATTTTAGGACATTGAGCAGCCCTTTCCTTCACATTCAGACTGGCTCTTCAAGATCTCTAGACAAGTTCTTAGTGGAAGTCAAACAGAGGTTGAGTTTGAATTCTGATTGTAGGAAAATATGTTAATGTGCAGTGGTGGTAAAAGTTTTCAGATCCTTAAGTAAAATCAGAAATACTAAGCAGTAAAAAAACTCAAGTAAAAGCTCTGCATTAAAAACCTTACTCAAGTATAAGTATGTAAGTATCATCAGAAAAGTACTCATTCTGCATAAAAACAATCCCTGACAGTTATTATTATATATGAAGTTTCAAGATTAATATTACTGCGGCATCAATGTGTGAGTTGCATATAAGTGGTGTAGATGTTTCAGGTTGTTCAACTTGTAAATACATTATCTACTGTTGGCTTGTTTTATCTACAGTAATGCATCATATTCTATAAGATCATCATACGTTTGTGGCGTCGCTGTCCTGTGAGAACCACGTGTCTCTAAAAAGTAAACTATTGCAAAGCTCAGAAAAACAGCCCTGTTTTCAGCTTTGTGAAGATACTTTTTTTTTATTGTTTATTTTACTTAAGAGGAAAGCAAATTTTCATAACGGAGCACTTCATCCTTCAGTTTCAGAAAAAAAGGGTATGAAATATTGTATTCTGAAAAATAACTAAACAAACAAACTGTAGTGTAACATCATCATCTTAGTGGTCTGGGATGTAGTGTTGTAGAAGTATGAAGTTGCATAAAATAGAAATACTAAGTAAACTACAAGTACCTCATATTTATACTTGTGAGTAGGATGTGACTGCATCTAGGGATGAGGTAGCAGATTGCAAACAACTGAAACTTCTCCAGTGACAAGCGTGTAGGAGAACTACGTTGGCCCACATGAAAACACGAAGGTAAATGGCCATATCTAGAGGCAGTGTTTGGCCCGATAGCAGTGTCTCCTCTTCCTTCCAGGAGAAGAGCTTAGCCTTACTGGGAGCCAACACCGAAACGACGCTGCTGTAGACCCTGGCCTTTTTGCTGAAAGGAAGGGAAGCAGGGGAGAACCAGAACCAGGACTTAGTGGGGGGCTGGTAGTCCCCTAATGCAGTCAAATGGAAAAACTACCGCTTTTGTCCAAAGGGACCGCCAAAATCAGAACAAAATGAAAGTTTTATTATTGTAATTTGTTGGAAAAGTACTCATTTATTCTTGAATACAGTACTTGAGAAAATGTACTTATTGGTTACGTTCCGGCACTGGTATGGAGTGTCAGACAAAAGCTATGTCTGATAACATAGATCAAACTGGAAACTGGATTTAGTTTCTTGCTTGGATATAAAAATAGTAGTAATTTTGCTTTTAAATTGTCTTCAGTAGTTACGTTAAATTGGGATGCTGTTATAATGACAGATGCTGTGGAGGGGAATTCTGTGTCTGGAACTTCTTCTTTCTTTTTTACACTTTAACCAGAGGAAACTCAAAACATGAAACATAAAAGAAGTAATAGATGTTGTATAGTAGTTTAAATGTTAGTTGTTTACAATGAATAGCTGTTATTCAGATACCAAATAAGTTGTTTGTTTTCTTTTTTAATTCCAAATGAGGTGGAAAAAACATGTATGTACATTTAAACAAACTGGACAACTGGACAAAAAAAAAAAGCACCCTGCTGTTAGCTATCGTCATATACATTGAACAAGTGCAGGCTGGTTCTACAAAAATGCAAATATAAGACGCCTGTTTGAGGATAACTGTCTTTTCCTTGTAAAAGAAAGTGCAATAATAGATGTGTTTCCCCAGAAAACGATGAGTAAAAGGAAGTTGGAACAGGAACAATAAGATGGACAACCACGTCTTTCTCCAGAAATCTGAGCATTGGCTGTCCCATGGACTTTACTTGTAACCTTCCACCAACAGAAGCTGCTGCTAAACTTTAAAATATATTAAAATAGAAGATTTCCCAAAATAGCACAACATCGACGCACCTGTAACAGTGTACAATGTTGTCAACCGCCACAAACCAAAGAAGAAGATATTTGGGAAAAATATAGTTAAAATTGTGTTAAATAACCCATACATGAAATCAGACATCTAAAATTGAGCATTTTTTATATCTACTGAATAATTTTTATTGAATTATAATGTCACCTTTCATACTGTAAAATGTACAAACTCTATACTGTATAGGCCACATTAAGCTAAAGTAATTTTTTGGAAAGGAATAAGGAATAAAATGATATATCAGTAAAATAAAAAAAAGACAGGCTAAATAATTTACTTAAACAGCTTGGCATTGTTTTTAGCAAACATAACTCAAACAGTAGTTAATAGTGCATTTGTTGGGGACTATTTTAAGCTGCGGATAAATACACATGGTGCACCAGTATAGAGTATTTATGGCAGCATGACGTTGTAGGTGGGATCCACTCAAAACAAGCTACAGTTCATCCTAGTGAAGGAACATGTCAACAACGTACAACAGTGTTGGTCATTGGTGAGTTTTTTGGACAACACAATGATGTATTGACCTTTGGATACACAGACAATAATTGTTAGTCAGATCAGTTCATAGTTGGTTTTAGTCTTTTCATGCAATATGTTGACAAAGGGAAAAATACAGAATTTTGACATCCAAGATTTAAGCTTTCTTCTAATGCTGTGAATGAACACAAATAACAACATATTATCATAAATAACAGACAGAAAATCTTTAATTTCTGTCTTATAGTTTTATTTAAGTTGTGTGAATATTTGTCTGTCCTGATTCTCCTGTCTGTCCTGATTCTCCTGGATCTGTCAGCGGCGTTTGACACGGTGAACCACCAGATCCTCCTCTCCACCCTCGAGGGGATGGGCGTCTCAGGCTCTGCACTCTCCCTGTTTGCATCCTACCTGACAGGCCGATCCTACCAGGTGACATGGAGGGGGGCCGTGTCGGAACCACGCATGCTGACTACGGGGGTTCCACAAGGTTCAGTTCTGGGCCCCCTTCTCTTCTCGCTCTACACAACATCTCTGGGTTGTGTTATTCGCTCGCATGACTTCTCTTACCATTGTTATGCCGATGACACCCAGCTGGTGTTGTCATTTCCTCCCGGTGACACCCAAGTGGAGGCACGCATTGCTGCGTGCTTGGCTGACATCTCGAAGTGGATGGCGACACACCACCTGAAGCTGAACCTGGACAAAACCGAGCTACTCTTCCTCCCGGGGAAGGGTTGCCCGCACCGAGACCTGTCCATCACCATTGATGATGCCGTGGTGACGCCAACTCAGACTGTGAGGAATCTGGGTGTGACCCTGGACGACCAACTGTCGTTCTCAGCAAACATTGCATTGGTCACACGCTCCTGCAGATTCCTCCTCTACAACATCAGGAGGATTCGCCCCTTCCTCACTGAGGAGACGGCGCAGGTGCTCATCCAGGCTCTGGTCATCTCCCGCCTGGACTACTGCAACTCACTACTTGCCGGAGCCCCGGCGTCGGCCGTCAGACCTCTGGAGCTCGTCCAGAAAGCTGCAGCACGTCTGGTGTTCAATCGCCCCAAGTTCTCCCACACAACTTCCCTTCTCCGTTCTCTACACTGGCTCCCTGTAAGAGCTCGCATCCAGTTTAAGACTCTGGTGCTAGCCTACAGGGCAGTGAAAGGAACAGCTCCTTCCTATCTCCAGGCCATGGTCAAGCCCTACACCCCCGCCCGACCACTTCGCTCTGCTGCCTCGGGGCGATTGGTTGCCCCGTCGCTCAGAGGTCCCTGCGGCCGATCCACCCGGTCACAGCTTCTTTCTGTCCTGGCCCCTCAGTGGTGGAATGAACTCCCCACTGACGTCAGGACAGCAGAGTCGCTGCCCATCTTTCGGCGGAGGCTGAAAACTCACCTCTTCAAGAAGTACTACCCTGAATCTTCCTCGTAGCATTTATTGCATTCGTATTAGTTGTTGCACTTATTGTATTCGTATCAGTTCGCTGCACTTATTGTATTCGTATTCGTTTATTGCACTTATCCTATTCGTAGTAGTTTGGAGCACCTATTGTATTCGTATTAGTCTGTTGCAATTATTGTTTTTGTAGTAATTTGCTTCTGCACTATACTTTTGCTCTGGTTTATGCTTTTAGATGCTTGTTTAAGAAAGGAGATGCACTTATGACTTCTGGTGACTAGTAGTTCTCTTGAATACCTATGTTGAATACACTTCCTGTAAGTCGCTTTGGATAAAAGCGTCTGCTAAATGACTGTAATGTAATGTAATGTAATATTTAGACAACAATTAAAGGGAATTTGAAGGGAGTTCCTTATGATTAGGTCAATGACATAATGCTTAAAATGAGTCATGGCACGCTAGAGACTGCATGTAAACACATTTAGTCTTAAGTGGGAGAGAAGGTGGAAGTGAGACAAGCAGAAGGAGAGTGGTAGATCCTGAAATATATTTAGATGGCTTTTCACCCATCGACCTTCAACAATTGACTTTAACTATTTCTAAGTCTAAACCCTCCACCTGTCTCTTAGACCTGATTCCGACTAGGCTGCTTAAGGAAGTTTTACCTTTAATTAGCGATTCTTTATTAGAAATGATCAATCTGTCTTTACTAACGGGCCATGTACCACAGGCCTTCAAACTAGCTGTAATTAAACCTCTTCTTAAGAAACCTACTCTTGATCCAGAGGTGTTGGCTAACTATAGACCTATATCTAACCTTCCGTTCCTCTCTAAGATCCTTGAGAAAGCAGTAGCAAATCAGCTGTGTGACTTTCTGCATAACAATAGTTTATTTGAGGATTTTCAGTCAGGATTTAGAATGAATCATAGCACAGAGACAGCACTGGTTAAAATTACCAATGACCTTCTAATAGCTTCAGACAAAGGACTTGTCTCTGTACTTGTATTGTTAGACCTTAGTGCTGCATTCGATACCATTGACCATCAAATCTTATTACAGAGATTGTAGCATCTAATAGGCATTAAAGGAACCGCACTTAGCTGGTTTAAGTCGTATTTATCAGACCGATCTCAGTTTGTATATGTAAATGGTGAAACCTCGATGAAAACCAAGGTCAGTCACGGAGTTCCAGAAGGGTCTGTTCTTGGACCAATTTTATTCACCTTATATATGCTTCCTTTAGGGAATATTATCAGAAAATACTCAATAAACTTTAATTGTTATGCAGATGATACCCAGTTATATCTATCGATTAAGCCAGACGAAATTAACCAGTTCTCTAAACTGTGGTCGTGCCTCCTGCTATGGCCCTGCTGACACCCACTGCTACTTCGATTATTATTATTAGTCACTATTACTATTACCTGTACCATTACGCATATTAGCTCTGCTTCCACCCTGAAGCCCTTTTCGCTTTCTCGCTTAGCAGGTTTCCATGAATCGTTGTGGTACCTGGACCGTGGTCGTGCCTCCTGCTGTGACCCGGCTGACACCCACTGCTACTTCGATTATTATTATTAGTCACATTACTATTACTATTCCCTATTTCATAATTATAATTCGACTATAATAATTGCTGCTGTTATAATAAGTAGTCTTAATTTTTTCCTTCGTTACTCTGCTTACTACTCTTATTATATGAATAATTTATGTCATATACATTGAATGTGTTGTATCTCTGTTATGCTGTTCATTCTGTACACATGACATCTATTGCATTCTGTCCATCATGGGAGAAGGATCCCTCCTCTGTCACTCTCCCAGTGACAGAGTTTTTCCTGTGCCGATGTGAGGGTTCCGGGACAGAGGATGTCGCATGTGTACAGATTGTAAAGCCCTCTGAGGCAAATTTGTAATTTGTGATTCTGGGCTATACAAAATAAACTGAATTGAATTGAATTGGTAGGCAGTGAGGCGTTCAGGGAAGAACACCTGAGGAAGGAAAACTGGCTTCTATCCAGAATAAAGCAAAGTTCAATCAGCACTGAAAGCATTATCAGTGTTGATGTTTCATTTGGTATCAGGGCTCCCAGACATTTCAAAATGTAAGGCAGTGGCGTGTGGACTACTGTCACAGCTTGCTGGGGGAGAACCTGCCAGTTAACTCAAGGCTGGTTTGATCTGGTCTGTAAGCCACTCTGAGGTGCTTACTCAATTTCAGAAGCACAGAAGTACTCATGTCTCATGAGCCAATGACTCATCGATTTTGTATTATTTATTTTAATGTTTAAACTTCTGTGTTACTTTATAATTTTTGATTGATTCTGTAGCCTTTCATATTTTCTATTTGTATATGGTTAATGTTTGACCTCCATTTTAGATTAAGCTGTGTGTGTGTGTGTGTGTGTGTGTGTGTGTGTGTGTGTGTGTGTGTGTGTGTGTGTGTGTGTGTGTGTGTGTGTGTGTGTGTGTGTGTGTGTGTGTGTGTCTGGATCCAGCACCTAAAATGTGAGGATATGATTCATTCGTGATGTAATTGCATATTGAATCGTAGTTTAGTCAGTGAAATTAGTAATTCAAGATGAGCTGTGTACCTTTTTGACATTTAAACTTATCAAGTAATCAAGAAAATAACGATCAATTCAAGATCAATTATATATCAATAATAAAAGTAATAATCAGTTGCAGCCCTATAATTGCCGTAACATCAAGATCTGTGGCGATAAATGTGGGTTTCTTGTACTACACCGAAGAATAGCTTCAGAAAACTTTATCTTAGCATCACTAGCTCCTGTTCACCTACATATGTATCCTAGTATTCTGAGAGAGCATTATCAGATGGCAAAAGCAGAATGTATGTCAGGGGAAATTACATATTTAAGTAACAATGTATTTATGATGAATAGCATGAGTACATAAATATGTATAATATTTTTCACCTTAAAGTTGATTTGACACATTTATGATGAATTTTAAAACTTGAATAAGTGATTTGTTTACATATTTTCAATAATCTCATGAAAGCCCTTTAATATGACAGAGGGCATTTATGTTAACTTTTGTTAAAACGCTTATCACTTTTTATATTTTTTTATTTGGGAACTTTGTTCCATTGTTTTACCTTGACTTCTACCATGTGACCTGATTTGTTCTAGTTATCTCCTTTATCTAAAAATGTTTGTACAATCTTTATTTGTGTAACCTTGATTTGTAAGTTGAATAGATTTCAATATTGGTATTCATTTACTTACTTGAGATACAACTAGGATATTCATGATTTCATACATCACAAGTTTGATGGGTGAATAATGAAAATAGAAATTAACTTTAATGATTGTCTGTAGTCCTCCCGTCATCCCTTTCTTACAGACCTGCTGCATTCGGCTCACTGACTGACTGTGAGTGCAGCTTTGTCTTGTGGCATGCTCTGTGTTCCTGCAGCTCCTCCCAGTGGCATCTTAGATAACTATATCACAGTACAATGTTTTTAATGTGTGCGTCACTTTTTCCCTGTGAACTTGAAAAAGTCAAGAGGGGCCTCTAGGGTTGAAAACAGAAACACCAACATTACTGTGGTATGACTAATATTTATGAATGGGTTGCGGTAGTAGCAACAGTGGCTGGATAGAGGAGGTGGGAGACTGCCGCCTCGTCCCTCCCTCCCTCCCACTCACTCTTACACACTACTCACTCAACCAGCTTTAGTGTTGCACACACACACACACACACACACACACACACACACACACACACACACACACACACACACACACACACACACACACACACACACACACACACACACACACAAACATTCACATACATTAATCAGGGCTCTTTATGGAGATAGGTGTCTAAATCCTAATTGTAGAGTTGAGTGTGGAGCAGATTTTCTTAACCAAATGAAAAAAATGATTACAGGCAACAAAGTTCCAGACCTAAAGAGAGCTTTAGTGCCACTGAGAATAAACTCCTCTGTAACTTTGGAGTTACAAAGGAGTTTGGTTCAAATTTCAGAGAAACTTTTTAATCAATTATGTTCAGTTGGAGATGAAAAGTTTTCAGTTTGAGTGTATACAATAGATTAAAAAAGGGAATTAAGACTGCTGTTTCAAACAATATACTTTCTGGAACCAGTGAAGTTTTGGCCTTGAAAACTTTACCTGTTTAACTTTATGTTTATTTAGACCGTCTTCTAAGTGTGTTTATTGATTTAATCTAAAACTCATCCTCAAGCAGTTTCTCAAGTTTCTCAAGTCAAATCCAAACTGCATCAAAGCTTTTTATAAAAACTTACATTATGACATGGACTCAAGACTCCAAGTATCTCCACAGCAGGAACGAATTGAAAATAAATCTGCGCATATGATTTGTACCCTCTTATTGTTTGAGAATAACTTTAATCCAACTTGAGTGATGAATTTACTTGTTTTTTAATAAATAGTTGTAGATTACAGCACGATTATAAGTTTTCCCTTTGGCTTCAAAGAAGAAAGACCGTGTGGATTGATTTCTTATGACAGGACATTTCTGTTGTTTTGATCTTTTTGTCAATTTTGCCTCGACTTTGTTTGCAAGACATTCGTGCCATTTCACACGCAGGGAGAACTTTTAGAAAAGAAAGTTTTCCCACAATGAGTCACTGAAGAAACAAAGCATTTTTCTAATTTTCTCTGTAAGATCAGACGAGTGTCTGTGCATTTCCAGAGCTCACATCAAACACTGAGGCAGACAAACACATGCCTAGAGACATAACATTCCTACCAAAAACTGTATTTCTCTGTGAAACCATATGGGTCTGTCATGCCATTGAATCATCCTCGTCTCCATTGTTTATCCATTTTAAACCTGTGCTCAATCCATTCACACTTCATTATGATTTCCAGCTGTTTGCTTCAGAGTTAACATGCACTCAATGATTGTTTTGCATCATTGCGTGAAGGCAGTAGAAAGGAAGTGTTGGGTTCATCCACTTCATCACAGATTTAAAGGGCCAGTTCACTGTGTTTCCACTTAGTTTTAGTGGTAACTAGCCATGCAGGTTTATTTTGGTTTAACTGGTCCTGGTTTTGAGATACCTATGTCTGAGATTTCTCCCACCACCTCATTACAATGGAGGTGAATATATTTTTTGTTATAACATAACAAGTTCTGTTGATTATTATAATGGATTATGTTTGAAATACCAGGGAATTGGGATATGAGCTTTAAATGCTTTTAAGTGTTTTTAATGTTATCCACAGCCATTGGGTCATAGGTAGGTGGGAACTGGCATTGGGCCTTTATTTGTGTTGTTAATCTTCAAAAAAATAAGTTTTTATTTATTTATTTATATATTGTAAAGACCTAAAACAGATATGTTGGCACATCTTGTTTCCATTGGGATGATATTGTATGCAAGTATTTAATTTTGAAGTGTACATTCCTTGTTAAAGTGCATTCCTTTTTGCTGGACCTACGCCAAAAAAACGCCAAAGTAAAATTTAAATTGAAAAAGGTATATCAAAACAAAAAAGTTAATTTTCTAAATACATTTACGTACATACTAATTACATGTTATATGCTATGGGCCCAAGAAAAAAAAATGTCATCAACTTCCAGTTAATCTGGCCATATAATAAAGAATAGGGCCAAAACATAATTTTTTTTATTAAGAGCTCAGAGTTAATTAAACAAGATGAAAAAAGATGACAGGTGTGGCGTCTACACACACTTGCCAGAGCCTGCAGGGAGGAAGACAAAAAGAATCAAAGAGGCCCTTGCAGAATTTAACCGATTAAATTAACCAGAGAAATACATGTATCAAAGGTGTCATGTAAGGAATGTAGAGAAAACCATTTGTGGTGAAAGAGAACTTGCGCCTGTGTTCACCTGGCTGCAGGAAGGTAGGCGTGGTTTGTGAAAGCTTGGTAGAAGACACGATGTCCAAAAGGGTGAAAGCTCTTTGGGACTTAAGACTGTCGAGCACTAATGAAAAGAGTGCATTGGTCTTCACAACTTATCATCTGTTTGTTGCTCTTTAAATTCAAGGTAAGAAGGGGAAAAATCAAGCCTTTGGAGCGGACGGGAGTTAGGACCAATCACCTAAAGCTCACTTCACATCCCAGTGGCTGCACTAAGAGCCACAAGTCTCCCTCACTGCTACAACAGGAAGTGAAAACTCCTGAGTCAGAGCAGCAGAAATTGTTGGCTGTGGGCCTCAAATAAAGCAAGGCTGGACTTTCTTTCCTGTAATGGCCTACTGCTGTCATAACATTGGAAGACTCTCAATTCCTGTGAATAAAATGTCAGAGGGGAAACCACATCTGAGCCTGGCTAGAGGAAAATTACAGATCCCCAAATTTTTCCTTTTTACAGAACAAAAGACCCGGCACAAACTCATCAGGCATGCCTGTCATTGATTATGGAAAGGTCGAGTGTGTGTGTGTGTGTGTGTGTGTGTGTGTGTGTGTGTGTGTGTGTGTGTGTGTGTGTGTGTGTGTGTGTGTGTGTGTGTGTGTGTGAAAAATAGGTCAACACAAGGGCAACTTTGGGAATGCTTTACAAAATAGTTGCACTTAGAATTGTAAAGAGATTAGATCTTTTTGGTCAGAAGTAAACGCCAAAAAAGTTTCTCCAGAAGTTTGTTATCGATAGAATTAAGTTGGTTTCTTCTTTTGGTTTAAACACTCTTCCCTCTGACAGTTGCAATCAATCCCTGACAGGTGTAAGAAGAAAGAACATGACGTACATCACTAATTGTCAAAATTAATTATCTGTCTTGGAATGAAACTACGTCAAGAACAAAATTACATTGTGTGGCCAACTCAGCAGGCTCCTGATAAGATCAGTATGAACAGGCCACCTGTGCTTTCCTACCAAGTCAATGTTTAATAGCCTCTGGGGAAGCCATTGCTTAATTTAGCTGCTCCCAACACCACCACCTCATCTATGGTATGCCAACATGACCGGTATGAATGTATGGGAAGCAGTGACTGCTAGTAATTGCAGGCTTTGTGGCATGAAGTAACTCTATACCCTTTAGTTCCACATAGACCTCAAGGAGCCTAGGGGCTGCGCGGTGGTGTAGTGGTTAGCACTGTCGCCTCACAGTAAGAGGGGCCTGGGTTCAATTCCCGGGCTGGTCAACCTTCTGTGTGGAGTTTGCATGTTCTCCCCGTGTCAGCGTGGGTTCTCTCCGGGTTCTCCGGCTTTCTCCCACAGTCCAAAGACATGCAGCTTAGGTGCATTGAAGACTCTAAATTGCCCGTAGGTGTGAATGTGAGTGTGAATGGTTGTTTGTCTCTATATGTCAACCCTGTGACAGACTGGCGACCTGTCCAGGGTGTATCCTGCCTTCGCCCATTGACAGCTGAGATCGGCTCCAGCAACCCTGCGACCCTTAACTGGATAAGCAGGTTACGGAAAATGAATGAATGAACGTACATATTACCCATTGCATATATGTATATGACAAAAATAAGTATGAAATTATTCATTAACTAACTGAATATTTTCTATTGTTTATATATTTGTTATTAATGCAGAATTAGCATGACATTTTGTCATTGCAACGGACTATTTTACAGAAATATAATAATAATTTGAAAACCATAATGGAGATGGATTTGTGTTAACTAGGCAAAATATGATTAATGGCACTAATCTTCAATCTATGCTATTTCATCTTTGAACATAAGCATGTCTCTGAAGTGACAAAGCGAATGGCTCGTTGAGAACCCCGTGTTACTCATCCGATCCAATTCAACCTCTCGTGCTCCAGAGTAACTGTGTTTTGTTCACTGTTAACAGATGGAGCATATGGTATATATAAGAAAATCTGTCCCTCTAAATTCCTATAAGGGAGTTTCTCTTGGTCCTATATATCTTTTTAATAATTGTCCAAACTGCCAATCTGTCTTTTAGGTATAAATCAGTTATCATGTTTTTTGTTTTGTTTATTATCTCTGTTCTCTCCAGCCCCTGTGTGGAGGGGACATGCTGGTAGACATAAATACATATTTATAAACCAAACAGAGACATACTGGTGTTTGTGAGTCATAAGAAACATTTATTTTATTCAACTGAATGATTTTCTTTCTTTTATTGAAGTGTTCACCTGGTAAACACAGTCAAATGTTTTTGTGTACACTTGATTTCTTTAAGCGGTCAGAGATAGAGCACATTGCAAAATATATGTATTTTTTTAAGGTAAAGCAATTTGTTTTTCCATTGCAGAAATAAACAAACAGTTTCATATGTAAGGGCACAACACAAACTACACATAGTTAAATGATTTAAATCAGGCAATGTGGTATATTAATGTACTGATGAACTGATGTAGAGATGCAACAAAAGAAAAAAATGCTTTCTTTGTAAGCTTTGGTGTATTAAAATGGGATAATGCACTTAGTATGATATGTAATTTGCAAGATTAAATCTATAGGAGTAAATATATTTAGCTGGATATATAGAGTGTTGATGCAAAGGTGTATAACATTGACGGTCTGAAGTGGATGTGCTGGTATTTCAGCCAGTCAGTGTCAAGTGTTTTTTAAATGTTTACCCTAGACCTTGTGTAAAACATCATTATCTCAAAAGTTTTAGGAAACTCTTTTCAAAACAGCAGAACTATTGTAGGTTAATCACAAGGCTGACCTCTAGCTTTGAAAAGTAAAGATGTTAGACAGCTGACCTAGTTTCATCCTGTATGTCCAGCCGAGAGCAGTGATCCAATGATCCTTGATCATGTAACAGAATGACTCTGAACGGGGAAGAGACAAAAAATCCTCCATAGACAGATTGAAAGGCACCTCAAATGCAAGACTTTCTTAAAGAAATGTTTCCTCTTAGATAGATATTTGTGCATTACTCTGTTGTTATGGGCATGCACATACTGTAGTGTGTGACTTGTGGCTAACAAATACATCAGTTCTCTGCTGTTTGACCATGTTATCATGTGAGTTCAGTTAGATACGTAGGGAGTCTAATATGGGACTCTAAGCAGTTGCTGACAGACAGTTTTAGAACAGACGGCAGTGAACTGGTAATAATGAAACCCCACCTGACGTCGACACTCTGTGTGACTAAATAAAAAAGTCTCGTAATCCTTTAAGCCAATAAATACAGGACGCAGCCCAGGACAGAAGTCAAACACGATTGCATGAGCTGTCCCAGAAAATACCCTGAGGGTGTGGGGAGCATTTACTGTTCCTGGTTGCACTGCAGTGATTCAGCACTCAGTTAAAGGAAAGCAAACAATGGGTCATGTAGGGAAAACTACAAAGAATTAAGATTGACTGAGGTATTTCTTTTCAAGCTGCAGCGTGTGGAAACATACTGTATAGCCTGAAATGTAGCGGATGAATGTATGTTGTTCTGAGGTAATACCTCATAATATGCACTATTAATAACTTCTAACAGGAGAATTTAAAGCTTTGCTGGTTGTCTACCTTACAGCCAGTCATCACTGACCACATTAAAACACCTACTTGCAAGAAGATTTCACAGAGACCCTTACATACAATTAAAACCCTTGTGGGTGTTTGCAGTGATGGGAATAATATAATAATGGTCGTTATTTCCATTATAAAAGCAACAGCGTTTGAATGTCACTAAGTACCATAACTTATCACAATTTGGATGTACTTAACTTGAGGTTTCTATTCTATGATATTTCTACTACGCTACATGTCAGAGGCAAATATTGTACTTTTTACTCTACTACATTTATTTGAAAGTTGCTTTGCAGATCAAGATTTAACACACAAAACAGATTATCATTTTACGAAATACACAACTTGAAATTACCTATCATTAAAATGCTGCTTACAAGTAAGCAATAATACTGCGATATATTCATGAATATATTAATGTAGCACTCTGAAAGGGGATATTTTGTGTTGTAAGTCTTTTTTTTTACATTGTCTTATTGTTACTTTATTTAAGAAAACATCTTAATCAAATCAATCAACTATTTTTTACCCTTAATTATTGTCCTTACATTAACTGCCTAACCATTAAGCATTTACTTATCAAAACATATTTGTGTATTAAAACTCTTCTTCTGCTCACTTTAGAGCTTCTTTTGAGGAAGTATGAAAGAAAATTCATAGTTTGATAATGGAGTAGAGACTACAGAGTGATTCTGTGTTGAATATAATTAAGAGGCACATAATAAAGCATCACAAGATATCTCCCAACCATAGCTAGCAGTGTTTTGTCCTTTTAAAGGTTTCGATCATGTGTTCATTTTCATGAAAAGCTCTATGCCTGGAAGGACTTTGAATTCCAGACAAGAACGTTTTATTTGAGATTTTATCTCAGGAATATGCGCACTTGTTTTATTAACTCTTGATGTGCTGTTTGTAATGGTCAAATGTAACACAATATCTATATATGTGTACTGCTCTTGATTAGTGTTGTACACAAGATTATCGGCTGCCTAATTGAGGGTGATTTATTAGATTCTCCTCAAATAAAAGAAACTTACAAAGTTTTGGAAGAAAATAAGTGTTGTGGTCTCTCTCTCTTTCTATCTCTGTCTCTCTCTCTCTCTCTCTCTCTCTCTTTCTCACTCTTCATTGTGTATAGTCGGCCCTTTATCTAGTAGAGGCTTCTAATTCCTGAAGTGAAATCCTCTTAGGATCTATGCTCTATTTCTGTTTGGTCTATAGGGTCTTTTTTTCAAATCTCCATTAGACCAAGCTCATTGGTTGGAAAAGACGCACGCATGCACACAAAATCACACACCATCCAGCAACAGATAGCTCAGTGAAGTGCTCGAGTGTAGACCAGTGCAAGGTTAACTACTGAAACAAAGGGAGGACTTTACTGTGACTGGTAAGAAAATCTCTATTGATATTTTTTATTTTGGGAAGATAATCGAGTGGACTTGTCTTTGAAATACGTAGATATCAGGAGTTTTGAATGGATGAAATGGAAGATAAATTATTCTGTTTGTACATTTTTGCATACATTTGAAACAGATTTTGAGGGCCATCTTGATTTTTCATGTATCTCATTTGCCATCGACACTTTGTTACAAATTGGTTATTATATAGAGAGTTCTTTTTTAGTGTATTCCTTGTTTTAAAGTGAAAACTTCTACATTGAATGAGAACAAACGGTTCTTTCTTTTGGTACTGAATTTAGTCATGGGTTTGTGTCTAATTGAAAGTCAGCTGTTTACAAGAGTTTATTGTCTATCTCTTGCTCACACACATAGAGTTGAAACATTTAATTTGCTCATGCTAGAAATAATCACGACAAATCTCCAATTGATTACTCTGGATTTGGGGGTTAAGAAAGGTGGCCACAAATCAGCCTGGATCAGCACTGTGAAAGCACGCAGGAAGGAAGACTGTAATTGAAACACTGGGGAAGGCCTTTTAATCCAATGAAATATTGGCTCTGCATACGTCACAAACTGTTCCAGTCACTGACACCACAGACATTACAAAGCAGTGTGCCAGTTCCATCTGCTAAATCTTCAAACAGTAGCCAAGCAAGCAAGAGAGAGAGATCTGTTGCCGATCAGTAATCCTCTTAGACTGCATTAATTTAATTAGATATTGTGGGACACACTTGGTATCCAGTAGCTCTGTCACAGTGCAAATATGTTACATCTCTAGTGATATGTAGGTTGTATTGATTGTAAAGCCCTCTGAGACAAATTAAGGATTTGTGATATTAAACTATACAAATAAAAATTTGATTTAAATTTTTAATTGAAGTGATACAGTTATCTTGTTGAGAACAATGATAACAAACAAATGTTACAGGCCATTAACACTTTAAAAAAGTGGATTAATTATTCATTCAAACATTGCAAGTGCACATCATGATCACATCAAATGAATTACCTACTTTAACATTTTAAGTCTGATTATCACATTTTTATCTTACAGCTAGCTTACCAGAAAAACATGTCTGACAAAATGATTGACTTGGAAGAGACCGCAACCCAGACAGGTGAGTAGAAGCAGGGGTTTCAAACATAACACAGTAACTTAATATTTTGACAACTTGGTGACCTTTCTTTGTTCATGTGCATTCGGCAATGGGTCTGGTCAATCTTTGCAAACCTAAATTTTGCTTGTAATATATTCATTAGAAATCACAAGCAGAAAAGCAGAAGCATTGATCACAGAGCGATTGGCTCTGAAGGCATAAGAGGAAGTCCAAAGCAAACCATAGTACAGATTTGTAGAGCTTTGGCAGTTTAACTGGCGCTCTAATCTCTTTTTGTTAAGCAACAGTGGTGCAATTAGTGCATTTACCAGAGGGTTGAGGCGAAGCTTTCATACCCAAATCAAAACAGGACATAATACCCACCAATGACTCATAGACTCACATTGCCTTTTTAAAAATTAATAAACCAATAATTTAGCTTGAAATCCCAAATATTATTGATTATTTGGACCTTGAGAGTAAAGTTTAAGAATGCTGCTTTATAAAACCAAGTTGCATTTGCTGGACTAAGATTGAATTGTGTCTGTAACCAAAAAAAAAATCATTTTTTTCTCTCCTCAATCAGCCTTTACATGGTCTTTTTAAATAGTTGTAATATTAATAATTGATATTAAATATTATTTATTTGTAATAATATACAATTTATTTTTTATGCATAAACATATTCTGAGAAAAGTTACAAAAAGAGTTTCTTGGACAGCCTGAGAAACACTCGTCCCTACCCTTTAATAACTGAATGCCATTTGCCTTCATTATAGGTCCAAAAGGAGTCATCAATGACTGGAGGAGGTTTAAGTTGGAAAGTATGGACCAGGAAAACTTGCCAGCTGCAAAAAAGGAACTGCTGAGACAAATGTCATCCCCAAGCGGACCAAAAGATGATGCCAAAGCAAGCATTAACCGCAAGGTACAACCAAACAGACCACAGCAAAGATGGTGGACTTTTACTTTGCGTTTGTTGTTCGTTGCAGTATTCTCTGAAACCCAAAGGGGCGTAAAAACAAACTGCACTGTATAGAGTCAAAAAGACAACGAGTGTTACCAGCAGCACCATAAACCAACCTCCTCAATGCCAAGGACGAATTGTAATAAACTATCAACTCATATCTCATATTCATGGGATTCTTCATTGCCTTTTAACAAGCCCTGATAGAAGTCATGTATTAAATGTATTATAATGAAACAAAGGTTGAATATCCTGTCAACAATTAGATTTGTCTGGCAAGATATATACTCAAAAGTATATTTTTAAGATCTCCAGTTTTTCAAGCATTTAAAAATGTTTTACTTAGTGACGTATATATGGGTCCAACAAACACAGGACTTTCAAACAAGAGAACGGTGTTGTAGTGGTTTTGTTGCCTAAACGTTATGATTTTCAAAAACAAACTTTAAATTTGTTGTCTCAACATAACCTTTGCTTTGTTGCCTAAACCTAAATGTACATAGTTATTGTAAGCCTGACTAAGTGGTTATGTTGCCTTAATTTTAACATTCCTTTAGTTCTGAACTTCTTCATAAAAAAAATAGTCCTTGTGTGTCCTTGTACACACAACCAATAGATGGCATTTTGTGACTTATTTCACAAACTGCCATGAGAAATGAAATGCACAACCAAAATTACCTTCTGGCAATCTTCCATATCCACGGAGCCCATAGAGCCAGAACTGGCCAGACGAATAAGCTAATTTAGCAGCAGCTTAGGGCCCCATGGCAACCAGATGGCCCCAAAGAGTGCCTGAAATATCCCATAGGCCTTTGGTCCCACCTCGTTCTTAGGATAATTAACACAAACAGAGAAAGTAAATAACTCTGCATTCGACTATTGTACATTTTACAACTTTTAGGACCTAATAATTCAAATAAGGGCTATTCATGTGTTCGTACTGCAATGTTGATTCACCTTAAAAAAAGATTTATCTACTGAGGTACAGATGTCTTTTTCCTAATATATGTTTATTGGAAAAGTATTTTGGGCCCCATGGCATCACATGATGGGCCCAAAAAATAGTTTTTACTACTTGCTTCAAAGCCTGGTTTGATTTCTGAGGGCTTGGCGCCTTTTCACCCCGGCTTCACTTCTGCTGAGTAATGCCAAACTTTATCATGCTTATGTTACGCTGGTAACAGAAAATGATTGGAAAATGGAGCTAATTACAAATAACTTTTCTTTTGATATTATTTTTTCAGATGAGTGTCCAAGAATATGAGCTGCTCAAGGAGGAGGATGAGGGATGTTTAAAGAAATATAGAAAACGATGCATGCAGGAGATGCATGATAAACTCAGCTTTGGGCCCAAGTTTGAAGGTGTGCATGACCTGGACAGTGGTGAGGCCTTCCTAGAAGTCATCGAGAAGGAGCATTACAGCACAGTGGTGGTTGTCCACATCTACAAGATTGGGGTCAAAGGTTGTGAGGAGATCAACAACTGCCTGGATTGCCTTGCCACTGAGTACCCCACTGTAAAGTTCTGCAGGATTGATGCTGTCGAATCCGGTGCTGCCGAGCGGTTCTCTGATGAGGTTTTGCCTACGCTGCTGGTGTACAAAGCTGGAGACCTACTAGGGAACTTCCTGGCCTGCACGCAGCACCTAACGGAGGAGTTCTTTGCCACTGATGTGGAGGCCTTCCTCAACAGCTATGGCCTGCTGCCAGAAAAAGAGTTGGCTGGTATGGAAGATGAAGAAGAAAACGATGTAGAGTAAACAAAGAGTTTGACTGCTAAGGAAGAAAGGAAGCTGGTTTGGAGGGCTGGATAGAGAGCGATTAAAGACAATATGACATAAGACGAATAGAAAAACCACAACATCTCCACTAGCTCACTAGTGTTTGAGAATTGTTCTCTAGAGGAGACATTTTTAAAGGAACCCTGATATACCATATGAGTGTTGAGGCTGATAGTAAGGTGAGGACATACATATTTTATTTATGAATATATATCACAAATCACCTCACCACCATCCAAAGAAAAGCCAAATCCAGTTAAATGTTATTTAAAATAATTGCAATGTCTTATTTTGTAATGATAGACAATATTACATGATGTATGTACTTGTAAAAATGTATTAAATCACAGACTTTTTTGTAGCATTTGTTTTAGTTGATCTGTAACCCAAGTTATTTATAATTCCAGGGTTTTACAGAGTGACATCCTCAAGTATAAGTTTAAACACATGTATACTTCAGTTCTTTGTGATTTTTGCAACTCGTAATGCATAAGAGGCCAAAGCACTCTGGATGTGGAAACATTTTTGTGCATGTTTTCCATCTGTTCAGTACAACATGACCTACCTGCTTCTTAAGCCAATGTGGTGGGAGGTGCATATTGTGTCTGGAAAAAACATCCATGAGTCTTTGGTATTTCAGCATCATCAGTGAAACATCATCAGTGAGGAGTTTATCCATGTCTGTGTATTTTATGTTGTAAAGTGGGAGAAAGTCATCAAAGTATGCAAAAAAAAGGAAACCATGACTTTTTGGTTTTCATAGTGGGATATGACTAAGCACGACGGTAAATTTCTCCAATGTCATGTTTGATTTTGCAATGGGTTTGGTTACTATTTTAAACTGTGTACTAGAATATGTTGAAACAAAGCCTACTATACATGTTGTCAAGAATAAAAACAAGGATTAAATTATTGTTAAGTTTGCATTTCAATTATGATACTACAAGGTCTGCTGGTTGCCTGGCAACCTCACATTGACAACAAGATGCTTGGAAATCAAAAAAATAGCCTCACCATAACCTCTGAGTTTTTATGCGGTGGCTCTTGTGCTGAATAAACAATCACTATATAACGTGTTGTAAAGATGGCTTTAAAGGTGCTGGCAGGTGGTTTTATTTTACTTATGGGCTGAGGAAGGGTTGCTTTTTCCCTGGTTTCCAGTCTCTGTGCTAAGCTAGGCTAACCAGCTGCTTGCTGTACCTTAATTTTCAGCCCACAAATAATAAGAGAGGTATCAATATACTCATCTAACTCTTAGCAAGAAAGTGAATACGCCCCTTGAGGCAAATTAGTCATTTATTTAAAAAACTTCCCAAATGTTGAACTATTGCTTTAAATGGAATTTCTTCTTACCGACAGCTTTGCAAATCTCACCTCTTCTTCAATCGTCACCACCGTTATCTTAAGATTGTCCAACGAGATTCAGCACAGAATGAGGCTCCACCATCCAACTGCTGTCTTTTCACCACCAACCAATAACGTCTAGACTCCAGAGGGGTGTCATTTCATAACCCCTCTGTCTTCAAGGGCTTCTTATGCTTATGAAATATTCCCCAATCCTGCAACTTAAATTTAATTTCTACTTATTTAAGAAAATTTGCAAGCATTTTCAAAAGATTATTATCTTACTTCAGTGGAATCCAATCAAAGCCATCAAGGGAGGAATTCTGCCAAATGCACGCATGCAAGGTTAAATAGCACTGCAGAAGAAATTTCTCTCTAGTTGAAGCAAGCATCCACATGTTAAATAACCTCATCTTTTAGTATGGTAGCATAGACTTGACTCCCCTGTGACCCCAATGAGCTAGAGGCATGCCAAAACCACAACATAAAAGCCAATTGAGATTTATAAGTAAAGACTTGCAATACTAACCCATACTCTGATATGTCGTGAAGCAAATTGAGTTGCCTCATGTCTGTACTGTAACTGCCAAACACATTACCACATGAACACATCCACTGCTACTGTGGGACCCAGAGGTTTGTAATTAAGGTAGACCTTAATTACATAATTTTATTCATAAGAAATCATGACAAATTTTTATAAAATGTATGTGTAAGTTTCTATATTATCAAAAAAAATTGATAGCGATGATAATCTCTTCACTTGCCAGGCTGTCCAGATGTTAGATGTTTGGTTATTTTCTTTTTGCTTCCTTTTATCTTCAACTGAATTAACTAATTCTGCAGTGATGCAGCCTCCCCTTTACCATGTTTAACATAATATGATATCAGATATCAGATATCAAGTAATGCTTCATCAAAGAGTGTGTATTTATGATGCATAGTGCAGAGACATAGGCTGGGTGGATCGGACCAATCCTTTTACAGGATTAAAGACAAAGAAACGGGTTCCAAGTAAGATCAGTCCCATTGTTGAATTGATTGATGAGATGTCATACACAGTGGCAATCTTTATGCCTTTTAAAAAATCTCACAGCCCATTCCAAGATATCTGCTTTTATGTGGTTCGATGTTAATATACTTCCATTAATCTTGGATGTATTGTTCGCAAAGGAGCAGTTGATTTCTAATTACTCAAAATGCAACACTTAAGGAACTGTGAAAGGCCAACACATATTTCTCTCAGGATATATGTGTCTGTATTTCCAGAGTCAGGGGCTATGCAAGCCGAGCCAGATGTGGTATCTGGCTCGGCTTGCATAGCCCCTGGCTGGTAACACCTAATTTCTTCTCAGTAGCGTGTCTAAGATTTATCAAAACCTTTTGGATACCTCCCACAGGAGCTTTCTGAGGAGTGCAAGGTTTCCTGAGATGCTCAAACATGTCAGCAAGACAGCAGCTGACCTAAACCATAGCACCGTATGCAAGAGTGGCAGCCAACTAGCCAAAACACCCCATTTCTATTCAGACAATGCATGTGTGCCACCACTGACCCACAAACTTCACACCAACTACTTTTACCATGGAATATGCCTCTGAGATGGCAGAAATGTACAGTATGTGTGGCATTCTTCCAACAGGGTTTAGGGTTCAGTGAGTGTAACAGAAGCCCTTGAAAGCCCAACCAACGGTTTAGAGGAGCACCACTTCAAAACAAGATGAGTCATGTGTAAACTCAGAATAAACAAGAAGTGAGATGGCGTACTTTGCCTCAATATTTTGCAGAACATTAACATAGCCAAAGCATGGTCCTTGTTATCTGCATGGTTTTACCCAGTTACCCCAGTGACCTTACTTCTTGGAAACAGGCTGCAGTGCATGATTTGACTCATCACTCCCCTCAAACAAATGTTTACCTCAATGTTTACCCCAGCTATGACCACCTGATCCCACCCCCACATCTGACATTTTGATTCCCCCTTTGTTTATACTGCTTCGCTAATTGGAGAACTTTTGTGATTTTTGTGTTTGGACTCTTGGAAAACCCAGCTGCCACGCTCTACTTCACCCACATAAAAACAATTTCACTGAGGTGATGTCATGGCAGTGGAGACCCAGTTTGATGCACACAAGGCCCCCGTGACCAAACATGGACAGCGGATGTGGGTGATATGAGATAACAACGATCTGTGCTCACTAGCTGTCATCAGCAATGTAAACCTATTTTACGTAGCTTCTTTTTATATATTGGTAAGTTCCTTGTGACTCATTATGTAAGGTCAATGAGGAAGTTATGATGGAAATGTTATCCTTTGAATCATTTACTCCTGATGTAAAACCGCTCCAGAAAATAAATTACAGTGCACATATCACCCCCACATCACACCTTTGGGTTGGTTACTTACTGGTGATTCTCACGCTAGGTTGACTTCACGAATAGTTGAAATGAATGAGAAGATAGATACATGGGCAAATGCAGAAATAGAAGAAGGGATGGGTGGACAGATAAAACTTACTAAATCATTACACAGATAAAGTTCTTTGGTATTTCTTTCACACTGTATTGTACTGTAGATGATGGGTCACTGCTGCATTTGTTTGCCAATGTTGTAAGAAACATGTCAGCATGAATCACACCTAACCTTGCTCAAACACCATAGATTGCAGGGTGTCTGTGTGTGTCTATGCTTATGGGTTTCACTCTGAAGACAAGTGCGGACAACAACCAACATGGCTGACTCAGATAAAGAGGTTTTGCCCAGCAATGTTGCTTTAGGTTACTGTACATCTTGGTAACCAGGCGTGACAAGTGTAATAAAAATTGTTCTGCAGCCTGGAGCAAGCGTGTGCTTTCACTTCATGTGTTCGTGCTATCAGTCATTTTTCTTATAGAAGTATCACCTTGGTTATGAATCAATAAAGCACTGAGGTATTTTGAACAGGTCCAGGCAGGGTCTAAATACCTATCGGGTATATGTCACTAGGGGCACAGTTAATAAATGACTGAAACTGAAACTGTAAGAGCAATTAACACTCACATATAATATTTCAACTTAAGTTTGTCAACCTAACTAAAACTACAAAGTTGCTTTACTCATTAAAACATGTTTTATGAATTCACTCTTCAAGAACCTCTTAGGAATTTCCAAAAGAATACATTTTTATATGGTCTGCTGTTACTGCCTTGAATTTTACCAAAACGCACTTTTTAATAATCTATTATGTGGCATATGAAATCCTGTTATGTACTGCATTAACTTTGTGTATGAAGCTCTGAAGGGGATGAAGACAAGTTCAGTTACTTTAAATCCCTTTAATGACAAAATTAGCACTGGGGTGGTGAGAATGTATAGCATGTTGTTAAGATTTAAAAATACTGAGGTGAGTAGTCCAAATCTTTTTTTTTTGACAAAATAAATATCAGAACTGTTAAAAGAAAAACCTCTACGTGTAGTATATTTGTAATGTAGAACATAAACTCTTCTTATTATCATTACAACCCACAAATCCCCACAAAAAATCTCAGGGACATGGCCTCTGTGTTTTCAGAGCACTGGATGGTTTCTTATATCTTCAATATCATCAATATCCTGATTCCTGACCTTCTTAATGACATCGCAGTAAATGCTGCCGTGCCCCTTGCTGTTTTGTATTATATCATTTTGCACCTTATTCTAATAAAAATGGAATAAGTCAGAGGTCAGTCTGCTTGGTCATCTCTGGATTTCCCAGGATCCCAACATCCTTTGCTGAATTACATCCTGCTTCTAAGTGACACACACACTTCATGTGCGCTTGCACACGTTCAACTTTCTTTAAGTATGTGTTGGCTCCATCTGCTGACGGTCTTTAACTAAGGATTACACCAGTCAACACAGAGGACAAAATCCACATTACTATTTAACTATTAATTTACGATGTAAAAAAAAAAAGTGATTACAATTGATTCCATCCTGTAAAATGATCTGTAGAAGAAATGCATTGATTAAACGTCAATTACTCACCTTGGAAACAGTACTACAACCAACAAATATGAAATCCACTTAAACTTACTAGCTTTTATTTTTATATAATAAGAACTTGAAGGTAAGTGAACCCATAATTTCATACTTAGGTCAGGGGTTGACCACAGAGCTGTCTCAATGACAACTGAGCAAACTGAGATTTTAAAAGTCAGAGGAAAAAGCTAGTAAGTGGGCCTTGAGTTAAACTGTAGTCTTGAGATGAACTTCAATTTAAATACTGTGTGGATATTTTATGCAACATGCAAGAAAGTCCCTCGGGAATATGTTTCAGTTGTGATGGAGGCAAGTAGGAATAATACTTTGCAGGTATTTGCTTTTATTTTATTGTTACCATCGTTTCTTATAAATACAACTCCCATAATGCTCCAGGAGCAAGGACAGACTCAAATGTCAAACTGCGCATGCGCGTAACTTTGTCGTAAAAATGGCGGCACTGCTGCTGCAGGAGTTGGAAGGTTTCGAGATATCTAAACTACCAAAAGCAGTTCAAAACAAACTCGAGAGGGTCTTTTCGGATCAGCAGTATGAAATCGATTGTTTAAAAGCACAACAGGAACAGTTTCGGGTTGACAGCGGTAAGATATTGCCTGGTATTGTGTTAGCCATCGGTGCTAAATGCTAAATGTTTTGCTCTGCTCGTCATCATGCACGCTGGCCGGTTAACGGAACAAAGTGGCTAAAAGTCCATAACTTTGCTATGAGCTTACTGGCAGATTTACCTCACATTGTTAATCGCTGTACACGTGTATCAAAGGCTATGGGCTATTGGACAGAAGCTAACGCTAGCTAACCCTGCAGGTTATCTGTGACCACGACTTGACGCTAATGCTAGCATTAGTTAGCATACCCCCTGAGCTAACGACAACAAGATGACATTAAACAGTTACTAAATAACGGTGTAACTTATGAATGCCAGTCAAGTCATCATCCTGACGTTTCGTGCCGACCATCTTCTTGCAGAACAACAATTCTTTGAAAAAGTGAAACAACTTGCTCAGTGTCAAGAAGACTTTCTGTCCCAGACTCAAGAACACCTTAAACTCAAAGAGGGCTTTAAAAAGCAAGGTAAGAGTTAACTCATTGCAATATTATGTACGGTTTTAATTTGACTTAGTTTCTCTGCATTGCATTACTTAATGATTTGATTTCCTTTTAATAGAGGAGGATCTTAAACTTCTACGTGAGAAGAACGATGAATATGAATCCTTACAAGCAAGGCTGTCATCTGATCAGGTAAGAAAGACAACATTACATTACATTACAGTCATTTAGCAGACGCTTTTATCCAAAGCGACTTACAGTCAGTAGTATATTACATATCATTCACCCATTCACACACTGATGACAGGCTACCATCAAGGTGCCACCATCAGACTCTAACTAACATTCATACAACATCCAGTCCACACCGATGGCAAGCCTTCAGGAGCAACTTGGGGTTAAGTGTCTTGCCCAAGGACACATCGACTGCCGAAGCCAAGAACTACCTTGCTCTCCACTACGCCACAGCCGCCCGTGCAATAATATAGCTCACTAAATCAAATCAGTCATATTACTGTTTGGTTAGACTATGTGTCTGCGTTTGGATTTGTTAACAGTTAACAAAAACTATGTGAAATGTAGTGATGCTTGACAGAAGTAGTGCTTTGTAAAGGATACAGTTTGGGATGATGTCAACACTATGTTACACCCTAAAGTGTCGAGAAACCATGTAAATGGTAAATGGACTTGTACTATTTAGTGTCCCTACCACTAAAAGCGCTCTTTACACTACGTCATTCCCCCATTCACAGACATTTATACACGGATGGCAGGGGCTGCTTTGAAAGCTGCCACCTGCCCATTAGGAATTTCTAACCATCCGCACATTCACACTATGCGGCCACAGCCGATGGTAGCAATTTGTCTTGCCCATGGAAACATTGACATGACCACCAAACTTCTGGTTGAAGGACGACCCGTTTGCTACTGAGCCACAGCCGCCCTTATGTATTGTTGCTTTTTGTGAAAGTAAAAGCATGATAAGCAACATGTCAGGGGTTTGCAAGAGATATATCTCGTTGCGGTGTCTGTGTTTGAATTGCGTATGGGCTTGCATGCAGAGGACAATATTTGGGAAAATGCAAAATAACCAGATATGTTCAAGAGGTGGAGAATGGACCAAGTTTTTTAATTGAAAAGTTAGTTTAACTAACGGGTTGTATTGATGTCACCAAAATTCCAGATACAATCTGCAAGTTGCGTTTAATTTGTAAGCAATAACAGCAATTAATATGCTTAAATAATGCTCCTTGTTTTTAAGACTTTGCTGGCAAAGGCCAAAGAGGAACTGGAGGCAGAAAAGAGAGAACTTGTGCGAACACTGGAGAGGAGATCCTTGGAAGTGGAGCATTTAAATGGTATGTACAGATGAATTTAGTCAGGAGACCTTTGTCAAAATGTTTTATTTCTGTTAGTACACTAACCACCATTTGGACATGGCACTTGTGATATCTCTGTTGCTTCCCCAGATGACTTCAGGCAACTCAATGACAAGTTGGTTGAGGTTAACACCTCTAAGATGGCCCTGCAGATGAAGTTGGATGAACTCGAATCAGCTGAAGTCAACATTAAAGTGAGCTATATTATTGCATTGATTGAATAATATCTTTATCAGATCTGTTCGTGTTGGAAATTACTTTGTAGACAGCTATTGCCTAATACGATACTGCAAACTTTTGTTTTACCCGTAAGCAAGTAACTGAATAAAGTTGTGGTGGTTTGCTGTTACAGTACAAGGAGAGGCGTATGGAACAAGAAAAGGAGCTGCTGAATGGCCAAACATCTTGGCTGAACGAGGAATTGAAGGCTAAGAGTGAGGAACTGCTGTCCCTGTCCCGACAGAAGGGAAACGAGATACTGGAACTGAAATGCAACCTGGAGAACAAGGAAGATGAGGTATGCCTCTTTATTTACATTAAGGTGTTTTATACAGCTAATTGACAAGGAGAAAAATGCTATTATGGCAGTAGCAACAAATACAATGACAAGAATAGCATGTCAATATTATTATTTGTCAAATTACATCACATTAAATGTAGAGCTGGGTGTGATGCACCAACCATAGACCAACAGCTATGTACCTACGGTAAATAAATATGGTACTTGTGGATACTTTGTAAACAGTCACTTCCTGCCGATGCTCTGAACATACTATGGTTGTAAGCAGTTTCTCTTTGTATTGAGTTCATTGAAGCATTTTTTCCAGTTATGAATGATAACCATCATCTCCAATAGTAATTACTTAATACATTTTTTTTCCTTTGTGACTTTAAGTTGAACAGACTCCAAGACCAAGTGGCCAGTTTGAAGACTTCAAATGAGCACCATCAGAAACAGAATGAGGACATGATCAGCAAACTGAAAGAAGTATGTTTTTGGTATTTCTTACAGCCTATCCCAAGTCTTTTTGTAGTCTTGTAATACTATATTTATATTCTCCAAGAAAGTGGTCAGTATTGTAGCACTCAGTGAAGTGTGTGACCGCATCTTTGCTCATTTTAGGCCAAGGAACAACAAGCCACCATGGAGGAAAAGTTCAGAAACGAGCTGAATGCCAACATTAAGCTTTCCAATCTATACAAGGTAAGTAAATGTATGACAGATGACAAGCTGATGGGGTGCTCTACTGCGTACCACCAAAGCATTTAATCCCAGTGATTACTTCAAGTTTACGTCCATGAAGTATCACAGTTTCACATTTTTAGAATATGCCAGCGCAACTCAAATGTTTTGGCTTATTTATTTAGCTGAAATGTTTAAACAGTCTTGAAGAAAAAATAAATGCCACATGTTTCTTTCATCTGTGCTTTTATTAGCAGTTTTTATATATATATATATATATATATGTAAATGATGAAAGGATTACCTGTATGTCATAGTTAAATTGCCATCATTTTACCAGCCCTAACCCTGTTATTGTGGTTGCAGGGAGCATCAGCGGATTCTGAGGCAAAAAGTGAAGAGCTGGGTCAGGCAGTGGAGGAGCTGCATAAGCTGCTGAAAGATGCTGGAGAAGGTGCGAGGCTGTGACAGTGACAACAACTACCATTTTCTTTATTTGTACTTTACTTTTTCCTAGAAGGAGAGCGTCTGAATATGCTTGTTTGTTTATCTGAGTGGCTTGGCTTATAATTTAGTCTCCTGTTGTTAGTATTACCTGACGTTTGCTCTGTTTACTCTTTTACGCCACAGCCAACAAGGCCCTTGAGGAGAAGTTGCAAGAGATGAATGGTGCCACAGACAAGAGTGTTGCTGAGCTAAAGGAGAGGATCCAGAGTCTTGAGAAAGAGTTGGACAATGCCAATGAGCTGCTAACAAGTTCTAAACTTAGAGGTCAGTTGGGTTGATTCTGGTACAATATCAAGCCTGGTAGGGATTTTTATATAAATAACCATTGATATCTCTACTTCTTTCTGAATATCCAGGCCCTATTGGTACAACATCTATGATCACAGAAGAGCAAATGACAACAATGTCTCCAACAGCAGCAGCTGTATCTAAGATAAAGCCCGGCATGAAGCTGACAGAGGTATGTACAGCTGAATTTGAACACCAAATGACTCTATTATAAACCTTATGGGAATTTGGTCTGAGGGAATGCATTGTGGAAATTAGTTTTAGTGATGATGAGGTACAATAGACTGCCACATCGGATTTTGATTATTACTTGATTTGCAGGATATATATTCTTACTAGTTGTTGTTGAATGAACCACAGTACAGTTTTGAACAAACAGTGAGCAGAGATGTCCTCTCTGCTCATTTTCCCTTCTTTTAGCTATCTTAATTTCATATGAGATGTCATCTGCATTTTTAGTTGTACAGCGCATATTTGGAGAGCCAGGAGCAGCTGCAGTTGGAGCGATTGGAGAATAAGCGAGTCAACAAGTACCTTGATGACATTGTGCAGGAAGTGGAAGCCAAAGCCCCGATCCTCAAACGGCAGAGGGACGAACATGAGCGCATGCTGAAGTCAGTAGCCAGTCTTTCTGCCAAGCTGGAGCAGGCTGTTAAGGTGGGTTATACAGACAAGTTCTATGTATGTTCAGTGGAATGGGATTTTCCATTAGATTACATTTAATTAGTTTGTTATGGTATTACATGTGTTTTATGGTTCACACAATGAATAAATAAATAAATGCACTTCTCAGTGATGGAATATGGGTACAATTATTTTGTTAATTTGGAAACTGGTTTGTTAAGACTATATTCTACATTTCAGAATATCTTCTGCCTAACATTCTACAAATGTCAATGTTTTTTATCTACAGGAGGTGCACCGTCTGCAGAAGGAAGCTGATGAAGCCAACAAGCGCTCCTCTGTTCTGGAAAGGGACAACCAGAGGTGTGAACTACAGCTGGGAGACATGGGTCAACAGGTGGGTGCTCACTCCACATCCAGTTAAATAATACTGGTTATTTTTTATACAATATGTATAATCATATTTCTCCAAATTCTTATTTTTTATGCCATCTTTGGTGTTTCATCACAGGTTCGTGTGCTGCTGATCGAGCTGGAAGAGGCTCGTGGAAACCATGTGCTTCATGAGGAGGATGTGAGCTCAGCTGACGTTAGCAGCACATCAGAGGTGATCAGCCAACACTTGGTGACCTTCCGTGGTGTAGAGGAGCTACAGAAGCAGAACCAGCGTCTCCTGGTGGCCCTCAGGGAGCTCAGTGATGCCCAGGAGAAAGAGGAGTTTGAGGCCACTGGCAATAAGTACGTTAAAATGAGTGCTTATTTATTTTTGTTTCCCCTTTGTTTGTTTTTTGGGTTCCTTGCGGTAAACAAACAGAACTCTAAGTAGGGTTACTGTTTGTGATGTCTCGCTATCCAAAAAGAGTGATTGGTCTTAAAATTGGGGAAAAGGAATGCTAAAGAACAAGAGTGGCAAGCATAAAAACACCCAAATAAATGTTTTGGATTCATAAATCTCTTATCACTCGAAACCGAAGATGTCAAACTGGGCTAAGGCTAAGAAAGATGATCTGTTACAGGCGTGGTGAACTGGAGCAGAGTTTGGACAAAGCCCAGCTTGAGCTGGAGTCCCTGAAGGAGCAACGCAGCCAGCAAGTCAAGATGTCTGAGTCCATCGTGAGACAGAGGGACATGTATCGTATGCTGCTGGCTCAGGCAACAGGAGTCAGCTTCCCTCAGCAAGGTAACAGACAAGAGATAAACCAAGTCATAATCCGTTAGGGCAAGACAGGGTATCCTGTACAAGCACATTTAACTGCATCTATTATGGCATCAAGCAATTTAAAGTGGCAGTTTCAGTCAAATGGCAAAGGCTTGATACAGTGTTGCAGGGATTTCTTTTATTTGGCTGAACTTTTCAGTGTTTTTCCTTAAGGTACACCAACCGAGGAGTTCTCCCTAACCTCCACCCCCCGACGCTCACCTTCAGCCATTCCCACCGCAGGAACGCCCACTGCACTCGTCTCCATGTCAACAGATTCTGCCGAAGCCTTGGAGGCCAAGGCAGCTTTGAAACAGGTGAGAAAACATCAAAATAAAGCATCTCCAGGTGTATTAATCTCAGCCATTCAACAATCTGTACACCCTGTGGTTCATGTCAAGCAGTGCCCAACACGAGTTCCATGGGAATGGCTCACTTTCGTTTTCAGGCATGGTTTTATTTGATGGTTAGTTTACGGCAAAGCTCTCTCATATCTGCAGCTGTCCAGATTACCGTTTATTACTGAGTATAGCAAGGCTATCTGTGGATCAGTATTTATGGATATTGTCAACACTACAACCACTGATGAGCTTGGCTCACTTGTTTTCAATGTCTGCCACTAGATGGCAATGTGGTTAGATTGACAGATCAGCGTTTACTTAAATTATGTGCCCAAAATATTCTGACCTTTTTTGCTAATGATGCTAGAGAATGAATTGGAATGAAATGAAGAAAATGTGCAACAGTGCCAAGTGGGCAAACAAGAATGATACTAAACTGAAAACAAATTATTATTTTATTGAAAGGTCATCAGAAAATGTAATGAAGTGGTCCAGTAGTGATGTGTATGATCTACAGTTGCAGATTTAGGTTTCACTGAAAACCAGTGATTAACCTTTAGAAAGCAATCTCGTATGAATCGGTCAAAGGCCAGTATGACCTGTGTTTTCTGTCCCTCATTAAATAGTATTTCTCAGACAACAATAACTTAGCTCTGTTGACACTAAATGAAAATGTCTGGTTGCAGTTGCAGGAGGTGTTTTCCACCTACAAGAAGGAGCGTATGGAGTCGAACAAGGCCATGACAGAGCAAAACGAGAAGCTCCAGGAGCAGCTCTCTGACCTCCACTCCCAGAATGCTAAGATATCGACCCAGCTAGAGTTTGCCTCTAAGAGGTAAGTTATTTTGAAAACCCTTTTTCTGATTCACTCCACACTTAATGTTTTAAAAAAAATATTCAGGAGAGATCATAGGCCACTAAAAATGTCTCAACAATAACAGGTATGAGATGCTTCAGGACAATGTTGAGCGCTACAGGAAAGAGATTGCGTCCCTCAGAGAGAAAGGACAGAAGATGGCCGCTGACACACAGAAGCATGAGCACACCATCCACGCTTTGAATGAGGATCTGAGAGCTGCCAAAGAGAAACTCAGCATGGCTGAGGTTTGTCTTCGTTACAGCATCCTTTAGTATTTCACAGTCATGTTTGTGGACGAGTTTGTTTCTTTGCATTTTATCATCATCATGATGGAGGAATTGCAGTGGGGCTTGATTTGGATTTGGTAGTGTCCAAGGAATTGTAGATCCATCTAGACTTCTCTCCACTTAGGGCCATGCTGAGAGCCTACGTCAGGAGAGAGACATGCTGAAGGTGGTGGAGTCCCAGCTGAACCAGGAGAAAGAGTCGATCCAGAGCCAACAGCAGAGCCAGAACTTGCTGCTGACCAACCTCCAGGCTATACAGGTAACCTAGAAGTATTACATTTGTCACTCATTGGATCTCTCACACACACACACACACACACACACACACACACACACACACACACACACACACACACACACACACACACACAAATATAGTTCAAAATTATATCTGGTGTGTTCTTCTAGGCCACTCTTGAACGTTCAGAGACTGAGACACATCAGCGTCTAAATGGCCAGTTGGAGAAGCAGGAACGAGAGATCTCCCAGCTGCAGAAGAGGCTGGAGCACGAGGTGGAACAGCGCCACCTGCTCAGCAGAAACCAGGAAGTAAGCACAACATTGGATAGTTGCCCATTTGTTTTCCAGTGTACAAGATTGTTCCACCTCAATCATGTTTGACTTAGTAATGTTCAAAGGTGTTGTGGTGTACTGATAAATCAGTACTGGTTAAACTTAAAGCCCGGTTTAATCTTGAACACCCCCCCCCCAAATGAAACAAAATGGATTCAAACCAAGACACGGAAATACAGAGGATTCAACAGTTTGCTTACTTCTCAATGTCACAGATCCAGTTAATGGAGGCAAAGAGGCAGCTGGAGCTACAGGTACCAATACACCAGAGGACCAAGGAGCTGCTGAATGCTGCCGAGATGGAGCTCAACACCCTCAGGCAGCAGCTAGGCAGTGGCGAAGTGCGTCACACCCTGACCTCCCCCACCACGCCCATTTTCAGAGGTTGGCATAAACACACATACAGGCAGAAAGATGCACGTAATACAACAGAACAATACACAGAGGAATCTATAAATGTACACATCTAAATGTATAGCATTTCCACTGGTTGTGGTTAACGTCATTTGAAGTGAAATTTTTAATGGCTTCTTGTAAAGTCTCGGTCTGTTATGAAATGTCTGAGCCACACTCTTTCAAAAGATTTGGGGTTTTAAGCACAGACTCCTAACAATGTTATTAGTCCAAAACCACTCTCCCTTCCTAAAAGCGCATACTAATTGTACTGTTTTCAAATTTCATCTCTCCTTTCTGCCACTGATTCTTCTGCTTTCAGGCCTGCCGGGGTCAGATCAAGACAGAGAGGACTTGCAGGGCCGCCTGCGGCTGGCTGAATCCCGGGCTGAGGAGCTGGCAGAGAGCCTCAGGGTAGCCACCTCCAGCATGGAGCAGTACAGATCCATGGCCCAGAGCCTGGAGGAGTCCCTAGACAAAGAGAAACAGGTGCAAAACAAACCCAAACTGCCTGTCAGTGTTCTCTTAAAACCAACGATCACAACCAAAAATACATTAAAGATTAAATGCGTATATTTAAAAAAAGCAAATTTTTCAATAAACTAAGTTCTTACATGTGCATACATTTATTAACATTACTTTATATTGCATTGTTTAATTTTCTGTGCACCTTTACCATTAAAAAATGCAGAGTTTGACAAAAATTGTTAGAATGTCTTTTGCTAATGAAACAAATTTAATGGCTATTTGTAAAAATAAAAAAAATGCATCAATTTGTATTTTTGAATTAAAACATACCAAACAGACATTGGGAACTTTTTGACATTTTGATGAAGATTATGGTTGTATAAAATCCTATATTTGCAAATGCCTAATGACCAGGTAACGGAGCAGGCACGCTCATCCATTGAAGCTCGTATGAAGGAGGCAGAGAAGCAGCACCGCAGGCTGGAGGAGAAGCTTCTGCAAGCAGAGAAAGACAAACAAAATTCAGAGGAGCAGAATAGGAGAGACCTGGCCTCACTGGATGAACAGGTATATTACATTTTCTTTAAGAAAAAGCAGTTCCCTGCGGTCTTTCCCCTCACCACATTTGATCTTTTGAGCACTATATTGCTGTTCAGTTTTATACAACATCATACAAAGAAAGAAAACTCTTTTTGTTGTGTATCTGTTAGATGAGCAGTCTGAAGAGAAGCCTCAGCAGCGCTCAGGCAGATCACCAGTCAGTGCTACAGCGAGTGGCAGTGGCTGAAGCCCAGCAACAGCAAGCTCTACAAGACAGCCAGGAGCAGGTAAGCACCTATTATATCATTTATTGTAAAGGAATTAGGTTTGCTAAATTAGATTCTTCAGATTTTCAGTACCTTGTTAGCTTATCATTTACTGTTAACTGACTACATTAGTTAGCCTTGGATGCCAGGGTGCTGTGGTTCAAATGCACCAACAAGCCGCCCAGCTGCAACATTAAGGGATGCTTAAACGCCTGCTGCAGTGTAAAGTGCTAAACAGGCAACTCTCCCGAGTTCACCCGTCCAGGAGAATTAGCAGCCATATTGTTGCGGACACATGTAGCCACTCTACCCTAAAGTCTGCACTGGATCAATTCATCTAGCTGTGAGGTAGTCAGCTGGCATACTCTGTCAGAGTCTGCTCCAGTGTATTGCAACCCAGGGTAAAGTAAGTGAGTGTCTGGTCGAGGAAAAGAGAGCTTGTGTGTGACTGAGTATGAAGTCAGCTGTTACGGTATCGCCTTGTTATATCATGTCAAGCAAATATAAGTGTCCCATCTCTGCATACCTCTCTGAGTGATCACAAAGCATGTTGAAACATCAAATAAAAACCTGCCATTTCTATATCTCTTATACATCTACAATAATAATGAATGAACTGTTTTTTTTATCAGGTTTTCCAACTAGCAAGTTTCAGGACCACCCATTCATTTTTATCAGTATAAGTTTCTTCCAATTAATTAGTGCAGTATCAGTAATTAATACTCTATTGAAACTAAATTGCTACTGCACTTTTATGATGAAAATGCAATGATTGTGACAAATCTTCTTTCCCTTTTCCTAGGCTAAGCTGGCAGCTGAAGCGCAAGACAAGTATGAGCGGGAGATGATTCTGCATGCTGCAGACGTGGAGGCCCTGCAGGCCGCTAAGGGTCAGGCGCTGCAGGCCGTGGAGCTCAGACACCAGCTGGATGAAAGAGCCCAGAGAGTCAGCGCTGAGCTAATGGAGGCCAGGATCTCCTGGGAGGAGCAAGAAAAGATCCTCAAGGTGATTTGATAGAAGTACAGATGATGACGAGACACAATTAGATATAATCAAATGGAGTTGGAGACAAAAGCCCAACAAAAAAAAAAGTCAGGTCCATATGATTTCATTTTTTTGGGTTTTATGGTTTTGTCAAACAACTTATGATATTTACCCAATCAATCTTAATTTCTTTGCTTACATTATAGGAGGAGATGTCTAAGATGGAGATCCGCCATGAGGAGTTGCAGAGGCAGAACACCCTTCTGCATGAGCAGATCCAGACAATGAGCAGCAAGATGGCTGACAAGTTGCAACGTGCTGCCAATGAGAGTCCAATGAACATCTCCCTGACTGAGGAGGGAAAATCTCAGGACCAGGTCCTGGAAATTCTCAGGTAATGCATGTTAATGCCAAATCAAAAAAATCCTTTTGTGATGTCGAGGAGCCTTGCAATCATGCTGCTCAGCTGTGGTCTAGTTTCCGTCCTTCCACATTCTCCACTATCTTTGATGCCCTTGTTTGTTTTCCACCAAAGGTTTGTGCGTCGGGAGAAGGAGATTTCAGAGTCTCGTTTTGAGGTTGCCCAAGGTGAGAGTTTGCGTTACCGTCTGAGGGTGGAGCATCTGGAACGAGAGTTGAAGGAGGTGCAGGACAGCTTAAGTGCTGCAAAGGAGAGGATGCAGGTGTGTTTTTGTACTTCCATTTTTTTTTTTTCTCCTGTCCACTGAAAAATCTTCAATCATTCAATTGAGTTGAAAGATTGAGAATCTCTTTTCCTGGACATTTCATTGTTTAGTGTGCTAAGAAAATCCTCTTTTTGCTCACTTTCTTCAAAGTGTGGTCAAGAACCGTTTACTTAATGAAATACACAAGAAATGAGTCTAACCTGGTAATAAAACCTAGAGATACTCCATGTGACTAAAAGCCCAATGCTAATCCTACTCAGGTGACAGCGAAGACTCTGGCTCAGCATGATGAACTGATGAAGAAGACTGAAACAATGAGCATCCTGATGGAGACCAACAAGATGCTGCGAGAGGAGAAGGACAAGATGGAGCAAGAACTGCAGCAAACCCAAGCTAAGGTATCGGTTGCAGAAAATGTTTGTGGTTGTGTGGAATGTAATGTGCCCTCCTGTGATGCGATATGCTCCAATAATGAACTTTATTTTGGGGTTATTGTACACTCTTACTTAATTTACTACAAAATGCGCTACATTATCCTGGTATTACAACCTGTTTCACTTTCAAGAAGTATTCCTGAGTGAACCTCCAAATCCAGATGTTTCAGCACATCGTCGTGTGTATTTCAGGTACAAAAGCTGGAGTCAGACATCATGCCACTGCAACAGGCCAACTCTGAGCTGAGTGAGAAGAGCGGCATGCTCCAGGCGGAGAAGAAGATACTCGAAGAGGAGATCAAGCGCTGGAAAGCTCGGACCCAGGTGAGTGAATAATGCTGCTTCTCAGACGGGGAGGAATAAATCTGTCATCAGAAAAGCAGATTGTCATGTGATGACTATTTTATTCCAAATGTTTTATCATTTCACATCAGTAACGCACAACCTTTTCTCACATTCTTTTAGCATTTGGTGAGCCAGCAAAAGGATTCAGACCCAGAAGAGTTTAAGCGTCTGCACTCTGAGAAGGAGGCACATGTCAAACGCATTTTGCAGCTCACTGAGGAGAGCACCAGACTTAAAGCAGAGGTGGCTAGGTGAGGCAATATAAATGATATTACTATTACATTTTTATTGAGCAGGATATTAACTGTTAACCTTTTTCCTATATTTAATACAACCAGTTATTTTTCTGCCGCTCAAGCATTCATTTTCCCAATCCTTTGATTTATCTCTATAGGTCCAATAATTTAACAACATCTCTGCAAAGCCAGATACAGAACTTGCGTGACAATATGAGTAAGATAACTGAGGAGAGGAAAAGGCTGTGTAAGGACATGGAAACCAAGAACCAGGATCTCCTGGAGAAAGGGCGAACTATCACCCAGGTCAAGAAGATTGGCCGTCGTTACAAGACTCAGTATGATGACCTCAAGGTGGAACATGACAAGGTGAGAGCTCAGTAGCTGTAAGTGTCACTGCTTTAGTCTTGATTCCACATTTAAAAAACAAAATGTGTATGGCTGTATTGTTCGATTAAATTCATTTTTGAACAGTTGCCCAAAGCCACCTTTGTTTTTGGTTTTTTTCCTATTGCGTTTTCTCTAGTTGGTAGCGGAGGCTGCAGCAGCTCCATCCCAAGAAGAGGAGGCTCGTCAAGCCTCAGTTCAGGAGCTGCAGAGCCTCAAAGATTCTCTGAACCAGGCAGAAGCCAAGACCAAAGAGTTGGAAGGACAGCTGGAGAACATCAACAAGGTCAAACCTCAAGTCACAAAAGTTTAAGCCAAGACCTTTGACTGATCTGTCCATTTTAGAGTGAGACTAGTGTTCATGGCCTTCTATCAGGGAGGTAGTCCATGTACACTGATTGTTGTTATATCATCAATTATTATATAAATATTCATTAGTATCATGTCTTCCTGGCCTGTGACAGGTGGTTACAGAGCGTGAGACTGAAGGGCGTAATGCCCAGGAACAGTCGTCAAGGCTGCAGACAGAGCTGACCAGGCTAAGGCAGGAGCTGCAGGATAAAGCTTCTCAGGAGGACACGCTGAAAAAGCAGATGACTGACAAAGAGGAAAAGACCAGGAAGGCCCTCGTCAATGCCAGGCAGAAGATCAACCAGCTCATCAGTGAGATTGTGTCCCTCATATTGCAACTAAAAGACTAATGATAAAGCACTTGTTTATAGATGCCTCTTCGATTTGCCCCTATTGTACTGTTGCTTATTTGTTTTATTTGAATCTCAGACCTTAATGATTTATGTCCAGGCACCAAAGACCAGCTGCAGAAGGAGAAAGAGGAGCTAAAGCAACAGCGTGAGGAGCTGGAGGTGCGAGTGAGCGCTCTCAAGTCTCAATACGAAGGGCGCCTGAGTCGACAGGAGAGAGAACTGAGAGACCTGCGAGGACAACAGGAGAGGCAAGAGCAGAGAGACGAGCCACCTGAGGCAGGTCCCTCCAAGGTGAAAGACTGCTTTAAAGTTTTTACAAGCCAGACATCTATATTTTTGTTCAATTTTATACTCTTTTCAGCCAAAGTTTAACATATTACAATTGATAATATGCAGTGCAATAAATAGAGTAGATACTATTGAGCTTCACATGCAAAATTTGCAGTTGCATAAATGTTTTGCTCATGAGTACCAGTGATACCTTCAGTCATCTATTGTTGCAGGTTTTTAAAACAGACACAGAAACGATCTGTTAACTAAAAACATGACATTTAACGTCTGTTTTCTCTGAACATGCTAAAAACAGGATGTCAGGAAAAGAGGTGGAACTTTTATACCAACAGTGTTATTGTTTACAAATTATCTGTAAATGTCAGTTTTGTTGGTAACCTTGACATCAACTTTTCATCACTGTAAAAATGATCTAAACTCTCCAGGTTTTGTTAGCAGAGCCAGAGATCCTTTGTGAAAAGTTTGCTGCTTCTGTATCCTCATATGGAACAATGGCTCCTTAGGGGGCAATGTCTTAAGAAAGACATTTGATAAGTTCATTAGATTGGATCAGGCAATGGCAACTTCCTGTGTCTGAAAAGGGATTTCGAGTGACATTGTTGCAAGTCTGATGAAACTACAGTATCATGACTCTGCATCTTGTTTGGTTCCCAGCGTGACTCAAGTCTTTCTGTCCTGATTTTCAGACCCAGGAGCAGCAGAGGAGCACAGAACAGAGGCAGATCAGTCTGAAGACAACCCCAGCTGCAGACAGGGGCAGGTATGATATACAAAACCACTTAACTAGTTTATAAGTTTCCACTGCAGTGCAACACACGTAAATAGTATAAGTGAACACGTCATACTTTTTCCTGTAGTTCTGGGGTCCTCTTTAGGATGCTTGCTGGGACTTGTTCAAACCTTTCTTATATTAAATGTACATTAAAATGATCAGCATTCATGTCCTGATCGTTGTCTCAATCAGTGCCAGCACATCTGAGCCTCCAACTGCCAACATTAAGCCGACACCTGTGGCTGCAGCCAGCAAGCAGCCTGTCAATCCGGGAAACAAACCCACTCCAAGAGCAAGCATCAGGCCCATGATTACCCCAGCTACTGTACCCACCCCAACACCCACGGCTACGGTCATGCCCACCACACAGGTGGAGACCCAGGAAGGTAAGTTTCCCTTTAGAGTCTCACATTGAAAGCTTTAGTCTAAAGTTTAGACTAAAGCTTTCAATGTGAGAAACCAGCCAAAGGATTATTTTCCCTAAAGATGAATGTAAATAGTTATTCTAGTAAAGGTATGGCTTAACAAAGAACTTTTCCCTCTGTGTTTATTTGTGTGTGTTAAGTGATATTAATGCAGCTGCAGTCTTAATGAAAAGCTTAATCTGTTTTCCACTAACTTAAACTACCCTACAGCCATGCAGTCTGAAGGCCCACCAGTGGAGCATGTGACTGTGTACGGCAGTGCCAGCGGCTCGGTGCGCTCTGCCAGCCCCAACGTCCAGACCACGTTAGCTAGCCCCATGCTTACTGTGCAACAGACCCAGACCCAGACACAGGCCACAGCATTTGTCCAACCGACTCAACAGCAGAGCATGACCCATGCAGAGCCGGCCAACCAGGAGCCACCACCCATGGTCATTGAGGCAACACCTAGCTCGCAGATGGAATGGCCTTCAGCATCTTCCACCTCCTCTGTGTTTGGGACTTGTAAGAAACTAACCTTTGTAAAATTGAGATGATTGTTTGTTTATATGGAATTGCAATGCCTGTTTTAAATAATGTATATTTCATTTAATTTATGTAATTGTGTCATAAATTAGGAATACAGTCCATTTTGCATGCTTGGTGCTACGGATTAAACAATGATAGACATCCAGTACGAGCTACACTGAGTTTCCCTTTTATTTATGTTTTGCCACCATTTTACATGGTGTGGTTTTAAATGTCTCATTGTACCCTCAGGGGGAAGTCTAAACAATATTCATTCCTTATCTTTTAGTTTCAGCAACACCAGGAACCTCTTCCATGTCAAAGAGGCCTCGTGAGGAGGAGGAGAGTGCAAGCGTGGTCACTGACACCGAGTCCACCCAGGAGGATACCTCCAGGGCTCCTATCCCTAAGAAGCTGCGTATCATCCAGAGAGTGGGTCCAGAGGTGAGGAGGGGCAGTGCATAGAAATCTTAAGAGGTGTTTTTAATTACTCGAAAACTGGTACAGTGTTGTCTTGGCCGTCATGCAGGTGTTATGTGTTCTCCTCAGGAGGAGGTGCTGGTGGAAGACAGTGCTGAAGCTGAGGGGGTGGTGCTAACAGACAGTCAAGACGGTGCAGAAGCAAGCCAGGTAGGCCATCACCTAATATGAAAATTGATAAATTGTAAATTGTTCCTTCAGAGAGGAAAAATATACTGCAAGTGTTTAACATTTCCTACCATTGCACACAAAAGGAAACTAAATGCTCTTTTTCTAACAGTTCTGGCCTGCTGCATGTTTTTACCATCAAGAAACGATCTTATAACTAGGCTATAAGCTTACCATTAAATACTATCTCTTGGGAAACAAAGGGCTGGTAAATATAGCGTATTATTTGTAACGCACAGGATTATTTGTGTAGTTATTACTTCTTTGTACTGCATGTATCACACATTTTTGTGGAAGTTATTAATTTTTCATAAAAAGTGTACACGAGTAGAATGCATGTTGTTCATCGTGTCCATTGTTCCGCCCTGCAGACGGAGGAGTTTCCCGTACTGGAGGAGGGAGATGAGAGTGCAACCTCCCAGTCCATCCTGATTGACCAAGAGGTTACCCTGACCCAAAGTGACGCTCCTCACCAGCTACAGCAGGAAGTAATTGTCATAGTAACGGACACAGAGAGTGATGATGACCAGGAAGAAGAGGATGAAGAGGAAGAGGAGCAGGTAAGGACTTTATGTCAAGCATTTAAAAAGGCAGTGTGTAAAGTGGTGGTATACAAGGCCCAGAATTTGTATTTTTAAAAGATGTCTCTGGTTCCTGCCACTAATAATTGAATCACTGCTCAACGTAGGACTACGATGAGGATGAGGAAGAGGAGGAGGAAGAAGAGGAGGAGGAGGAGGAAGAAGAAGAGGATGAGGAGGAAGACGACGGAGAGATGGGCGAGGAAGGAGAAGACAGTAACGAGGGGAGCGGAGACGGGAACGAGGCTTACGAAGGAGACGACACAGAGGTTCGATTACCCATGACTCATAATGTTGTCACAGTTACAACATAGACCTTTGCACGCACGCACGCACACAACTGTCTCATCTTGTACACAGTTAACCCTTCCCACGCTTTCAGTGAGAGATTTATGTTTTTTTTCCGGCGCACACACACACACACACACTCAGTTTTTCCACAAAGTCTGACTTCAAAGTCATTTGCATTTTGTCCCTGTGTTGTAACTTTCTGTTTTTATGAAAGCTGCTTGTGTTGACTTTAGATGTTTACCTTTTTACTCTAGTCTTGGTTGCACATGTTCAGAAGGATGAGTCAGTGTCTACAAAGTGACAGCTAACGGTCTTTCAAATGTAATCCACATGTGGGGAATCTGTGAACCACTGTCCTGTGAGAGGGTGCTTTTGACATAACTAATACAAACATTTTCTTTGAGGGCAGTTGTTAGAAGAAAAAGGTCAAGCTGCAATAATGACCAAAGTTTATTAACATTCAATTGAAATATAAACTGTAGATGTCGTCATGACACATTTTAGACACAACAGAGAGGTTATCCTCAGCCAAACAACAAGTTTTTATAACATTTCCAAGTTATATTTTAAGATTTTTCTAGTTTTTGGTAATCTGAATCCTGTGAACCTTGATGGAAAGTAAAAAATGATACAAATCAGAGATGATCACTGAATAATGAAAAAAGCTTTCTTTTAATGAACATATTTATTAAACTATGAAAAAAAGCTTATAACACATTAAATTATGCTGAAATAATACTCACATTATTGGGCTACTCCTATTGTTGAATTTAAAACTAACTGTATCAAGAAGAACTGCTGAGACACACTGAGTCCTGAGTATAATAAAAAGGCATGTAAAAAGTAATTTCAGGTTTCCAGCTTATCCTTAAAATGTCTTCTAAAAGTAGTCTTCTAAAGGCTTAAAGATGCATGGAAGTAGAATTTCTCATATAACGCTTTTGTAAACAGTAAAACAAAGCGTTATAATTGTCTGATTTGAAATTGGTTGTGCTTGTTGTCTGTATGGGTCCTGAACATTTTTAACTAGTACATATGGATGTACATGAGTTGTTTGACTTGTAATTCCTGGCATTTTCTAAAGGGCATCTTTGTTCCATATTGGGAAAAATTGTATCATAATCTATATGTGGTTTTCTGCCAGTATATCCTGGCATTTATAGTGTGTGGGAACTTTCCCATAACTTGCTCTTCCCCTCTTCTTTTCACTTAACTTTTTTTTTTTTTTTTTTGCCCCTGTTGAACTTAAAATCACCTTTATGGTTCCCTTCTCTCTTACCACCTATCCTCCTTAAGATTTCCTTTTGTTTTTTCATTTCTCAGGGAGCTGACGTAACAGACCCGGGCACGGAGACAGAAGAGAGTTTGGGGGCGTCCGACTCCACCCAGAGGCCAGCAGATTCCCAGACACCCAGCTGTAAGATCCAGGAAACCCTTTCACATACGTAGATCCACCTCAGACTCTGTACATGCGCTCATAAACTGTCCCGCCACCCAATTAGATATCAGACACTTGGCGATGATGGAGAAAGATGTAATATGTTGTTGTCTGTTTGAAGGAAAGAGTGGTGGATGTGTCTGCCAAAATAAAGGTCATTTCCAACAAGGTTTGCTTTACTTTCAAAATGATTCAAATAACTCAAGTTGTTTTGTGGCCCCATATCACTGGGGGAACAACTTAAATTCAACTTTAGTACATTTGACGGACCGTTATCCCATGATTAGAGAAACATACAATAATGGTTTCATTATGTTACCAGCCAGATTCTCAAGTGTAAGTTTATTTTTTTCTAATTTGAAACAAAAACAATTTAGTGTTTAGTGTGTCCCACACATTTACATTTCCTCCCTTCAACTTTTTTATATTCACCTTTTGAACAGAAGTACAATGACACTTAACATTTGTCCTAACCAACCTGTTTCTTGAATATGCATAATCCGATTCAATCAACTTCTGGATGCTCTCAAACAATAATTTGTTGTTGACCTTTAAGTCTATTAATTTTAGATAGAATAAATAACAATAACCAGTGGATTGGTTTGCTTTTGATAAGTAGTTTTTATTTTTTTAATATAATTTGTTCTGCTCTGAAGTTATTTCAAATTAAATGGACCTCTGTTTATTTGAGTATAATGTACTGTTGTTTCAGTTGAGGGCAGTACAATGGAGACATACTCTACAGAACAACCTATCACAAGTTCTGGTACGCGGATGCCCCAGTCGCCGCGGAGACCAACACATCAGCTGCCCCCTCGCCATAACATTGCCCCGACATCAGAACTGGGACCACCTGCTCAGGTTCAGGTATGAAGGAAAAGTAATCTGACCCTCAGTAAAGAAAAAAGAATTAAAAATGAACATTGTTTTCAGTTATTGTTTATTTTTTATGGCATAATACAGGCATTGCTTTTCTGAAAATGTGCTTGTTCTCTGGTATTCACATTATTTATCTTTTAATGTCCTCTCAATGTTTAGATCACAAGCTCTGCTAATCAATTCTGTAAAATATAACTTCACAGCGTAACCCTGTTCGTCGTCAGTCAGTGGGCAGGGTACCACAGCTCACTGCCGGGGTGCCAGGCAGTTCTGTAAGTCCGTTACATAATTTATACAAATGTCAGTGGGGAAACTTTTACTCCACTGTGTCTCTGTGTGTGTTTGTATTCAATACTTCCTGTCATCCCTTCCCCTGCAGCAGCACTTCTTTGATGATGATGACAGGATGGTTCCCAGCAATCCCACTCTGGTGTGGCCACAGCGCCCCGATGTTTTTGACCAGGCGATCCAGTAAGTCTCCCAGACCAGGAAGTCAGAATGCCTGTGAAACATTTGAATTATGTATAAGTAACAAAATCATTGGTGATACGGTACATGATGAGACATTATTGATCTATTATGTTTTTTGATTATATTACACATTTTTAGATGACATGTTTTACTTCTATACTTTGTTTGAAAATGTTGTTTTCTCTTTTTTTAATGTTTATATTTGATTGTATTACTTTAGTTTACATTTTGACAGAAAACTGGAACTTAAAACTTCTGTATCATCTACGTTATAATCTTTAACATGTACCTTTTTTAATTTTACAGAGTCAGAGGCTTGAGTGACTATTTAGATATTATTTAACTAAAAGAAAACAGTGAGGGGGAAGGCACCTAAAACACCTTGAACTGCCCTCACTCTGTTGTGTTAAGGCCCTGAATGACTGTTTATTGTTTGTCAGTTCTCCCCAAGTAGCCGGTGTGCCTCGCTTCAGGTTTGGTCCTTCAGACGACGTACCACAGACCAGCTCCTCCTCGCACTCAGACCTGGGACAGCTCGCCTCACAAGGAGGTACACCACCACCACATGCTATGCAGAGTTACAGTTTTTGTAAAACTGCATTAAACACCCCACCAGCTAACTAACAGAAAGTTGATTTTTATTTCCCACAGAATCTTAAAGTTTGCTTTTTTCTTCTTGGCTTTAGGTCTTGGGATGTATGAAAACTCCTTGTTCCTAGCAACTCATGAAGAGGAGTCTGGTGGACGCAGCGTTCCCACCACACCGTCACAAGTTGCACCACCAGGTATCAGTCTCTTTTTCTCTGTCAGTCTGATATGAAGGTATCACTTCTGTTTTTCCTACAGACCCACCCATTTCATCTACATTCTTAACTCAGTTTACAGTTTCTGAAATAGGCAGTATTCTGAATGAAAACTTGACAGATTTCAGGGTGCTAACAGTGACAATATCAGTGAGAGTATCTTGTTCTTCTCTTCCAGTAACAATCTTCTCAGAGGTTGCTCAGTCGGACACCACCAGTGAGCACGCCTCCCAGTCGGTTCCCATGGTGAGCACGTCCACACCAGGCCTGGTTGTGTCAGGAGCAGCCGGCACAGGGGAGGACAGAGACGATGTCTTCCTGGAGCCAGACACTGATAGGTGAGGCTCACTCCCTTCTGCTTTTTGTCAATCTGTTCATTAGTGTCTTATTTGACTGCTGTTGGAATTCAGATGTCGAGCAGTCTGCGAATTCTCTCCTGCCCGTCAACTCCAACATATTTATAAATGTGACCATTTCTTTATTTACTGAAAGTGTGTTGTTCACTCATTAGTTAGTATCCATAGCTGAGTCAGAAAAGTTAGCAGGTTTATAATCAGTGTATCTTGTGCTTTTTTTTTTTAATTTTCCTGCATTCATGGTTTATACAGATGATTTTAAGACTTCATGGCTGTATAATTTCATCAGATCCAATGCATGTTGTTTTGTTGGTCTGTTTATTCCAGGCCCAGTGCAGAAGTTTCGGTAGATACAGGGATCTCGCAGGGAGAGTTGGAGGAGCCAGGCCAGCAATCTGACAAGGCCTGCCTCCCCTCCACCAGCCAGGAGCCCTCCTCCAGCTCTGCAGGTACACTGTAGCCACGTGACTGTGCAGACCCTGGCTGTGAATGACAATTTATCTCCCTATGTATCTTAATTAGTGTTCAGTTCTGATTGCTGTGTTTGTTTGTTTGTTTCTAGATACAAGCAGTGCTCCACCTAAACCCTCCAGACCTGGAACCAGCAGGCCGCTGCAGCGCTGGCCAGAACACCGCGGTGGTCGCATGAAGAGAGGAGGTAAAGTTTGCAAGCACACACACACACAGAATGGGTGGTTTATGGAGCTAATACTCAGTTTTCAAATACAGTTTTGTGGTTTATGATGCTCTCTGTACTTTGATAGAGAGAATGTTGATCAGCTTGTCGAATCGAACCAAACCAGTCTTGTTTGACAATGCCAATAAGCTTGGTTCCAAACAGACAGCATAATGTGATGCGGTTTAACAAAATCAGTTATTTTTGGTGCCAAGGTGGCCTAGGGGCTAAAGGCGCTGAACTACAACGTCCTTTGTTCCAAGTCCAGTCAGGGACTATTCTTGCATGTCATTTCACATGTCTCATTTTATCTCATCTCTGTACTGTCTAAAAGAGACAGTACAGAGATGAGCAGCATAAACCCGGTGGTGTGATACGGCAGGCTTCTACACATTTTTCTAAAACCATACTGCCATTTATTATAAATCAGATCTAAAATTACAGATCTCCAGTTTAATGTTTCCTTTTCTGAATTAATAAAATATATTATTCATCCTCTCAAATAATGTATTTTTTTAGCAAAATGTCGCATGCCTGAAAATTAATACTACATCAACCTAAACTGATCTTTGTCTCTTTAGTCACACAAATCCTGGTTTCCAGCATGTTTCATTTGAATTACCAGTCATAGCATTTAATACATTTTGGTGTGTTATAATTCACTTTAATGTTGATTAGAATAACAGAGGAAACACGATCATTGTTTTACATTTCATACAGATTTTAAACAGCCACAGTAAAAAAACAAATTACATTGGTATAGCAGGCTGCTGAGATGGGGTGGAATGGGGCTGTGGCAGCGGCTACTCCCAAACAAGCTCCGAGGAGGAGATGGAAAAACAATAATATTTTATCTCTCAACAGGTCAGGGATTTCCTTCTCGGGGTATACATGGGAGACGATTCCTAAGATGAAGCACCAGTCAGAAAACTTGGAACAGTGACCGAAGAAATTGCCATTACCATCAGAAACACATTACATATTTTCCAATCAGTGTTTTCAGATTCTGTATTCAGCCATCATAATGTTCACTTATTCTGAAGCCTGTTGATTTTAGTTTTGCTTTTGTTTGTTTTTATGTACTTGTAAAGTACCTTTTTTTTTTTTTAAATCAGTCAATGCTGAAGCAGTGTGTTTTATCAGAAATGTAATAAACTTTAAAACTGTAAGAAAAAACACTGTATATGAGACATCTTTCTTTCATCAAACTCTCGCTGGGCATTTTAAGAAGTCGTTGCTCTGAGGTGACGCATTGGCTGTAGGAGCAGAAATGATGGGACGTTCACTATCCATCCTCACGTTGTAGGATTTGGCTGCAAAAGAAACAGAATGGTTCCATAAGCATTTTTGATTTATGCATGGTATTCAGGATGTATTCTTTTTTTCTTTTTTTTTTATCCATGTACATGCCAGTTTCCATTTTAAGTTGAAAGTTGATGAATTTCATGAACAGAATCTCATTCATCTTTAAACAGTCATGACCTCAGAGTTTTAAGGACATTCACTTTGACAGCTTCTGGCTTGAGTCTTAAGAGCTTTAGTGTTTTTTGAATAACATCAACGACTAGACACTAAACCCAGCGTGATGATTAAACCGTGAAATGTTTTTCTCAAGAGGAATTACAGTATTCTTTAGATGGTAGGTATCATCATTAAAATGGAATAATTTACTGTGGTTGCTCCATTTGAGCTCTAGGTGAAAGGACCCCACCCTTAATGACCTTTACATCTGCCTAATATCCCGACCCACCCTGACACACATGGTCCTCGTTAGGCATCACAGACATGTGAATGAGGCTTACAAAATTCTTTGGGCAGACAGACAAGTTAAGGACGTTTTGTTCTTTTGAAGAGGAGCAATTAAATATTGTGAATAAAGAGGATTTACTACTTCACGACCTCTTCAACTTTTATTTCAGCAACAAGTGGTAGGAGCTAATCCAAAATAAGGCAAGGAGTTTCTCTAATCCTTAACTAAATAACAATCAGGCACTTGATGTGCAGAACACAGAGCTTGAACTTAATTTTGTTCTCCAACACATTTCCTTACTACTAGACCCATTTTAGAGGAAATATCTTAAAACACAAATCAATGACTTACTTCTTGAGAAGACGTAGTATTTGTATTTCTCTGGTACTCTGATGCTCGGGACGGACACAGCAGCTGTGATGGTGGAGGGGAAACCTCTCCAAGATGTCCGGATGTTGACTACTGGCCCTAGGACAGACACTGGAAACAAAATAGTTGAAAGTAAAATGAATGAATTTATGTACTTGTTTATCAATATTTATGTAATTTAAAATGCATTTTTGGATTTTTTCTCTTTAACATCCGACCCTTAAACAGTTGCAGTCCAATAAATGGTACACAGGCAACTTATTTTCCACTTGCTAAATATTTACAAGATGGACCTCGCTGCCCTTCTCACCGTCACAAAAGAATGACTCACTTTTTCAGAGACCTCATGTGTTGGAACTCATATTAAACGTGAGTTTACGTGAGTCTAAGTAAATCTGTTAAAATGCTCTGCAGACACACGGTACACTCATCACGTTTACATTGATAAAGTAATCTATGTCATTGTTAAAGTTAAAACATGTTGAAATAGTTCTTCTCCTGTATACATTTTTAATTCTTAGAGTACCTGCTTGTCGAACCATTCTGTTGCGGACGGTGTAAACGGGGTATTGGACTTTCCTGCCACACGATGGACTGGTGCCAAACTGGTATGAATATTTCTGGACCAATCCACCTAGAAGATCCACCCAAGAGTCATTTTCAGAATGTATTCGCTCGTTTACATGAGTTGCATGATATACACAGTATTTAATTAATACAAATTTTGTTTTACACAGTAGAAAAAATTACAATAACACAAAATCAATAAAGAAACTGAAAGATATTAGTAAGCTTGACTATGTAACAGCAGTGCATCACCTCTCTTAAAGAAGTAAACTGACTCTCCCCTCCTCTGGTACTGAGGCACAGACAGAGCAGCTGTGATTTGGCCCCGAAGTCCACCAAAGCCTGCTTCAATGGCCTTTGGATAGTTAGGATCCAACACATCATTTTCAAATCTCCAGAACTTGGATCCCTGCAAAGATCACAATCCAAACATTAACACTAAGGCAACAAAATAAATCTTTCCAGCAATTTACAGAGGTAAGTAAATGGCCAAGAGGGCTCAAGAGGGAGATCAAAGAACAGCCAAGGTTGTGTATTTAGCAGCAAAAATGCATCCTGATACAGTGCAAAGGCTCTCAGCCATGAAATCCTCCAAATTCAGATTTGTCAAATGCACTAATTGGTTTCAGATGGGATGGATAAATATACCTTGAAAATGTATGTTTTGCCTTGGCAGTTGCAGCGGGTGAACGCAGTGTCGATGGGGGAAGGGACACCCCACACTTGTGTGATGCCACGAGCCGGACCAGGCACCATGAATCTGTCCAGAGACCAGAAGTAGTGCCCTGAAAATTTTCCAAAAATTAAAAAAAATAATCTCTGTAGGTATATAAAGATTTATAGGTACTTAAGTCTGGTGGTTTTCCAACCTAGGGGCTGGGCCCCATAAACAGATTTTTAAATTATTTTTTATAAGCAACTGCTCACAACTTTATTTCAAAAGTACTTCTATCTATACATGTCAGAGAAATGTTGTGAAGTAAAAGTAGTATTAAAAAAAATAGTATAGTTCTTCACAAAATATCTACCGTTAATTGACTGGTATTTGGCTGAACGCATGTTACAGTTCTCAGATCTAATGATCAGCTGCCTGGCTGGCACTAACCTCTGAAAACCACCATTGTGCCGTTCCTCAGCGTGGTGACTGCACCGACCGGCCGCCCACTACACAGATTGGTATCGTTGCTGTCATCTGTGAAAGAGGACACAATTTGTCAGAAAAAAATACATGTTTGGATAAACAAGCAACAAGACAAAAAAAAAAGCTGCAATCACAGAGGTGTTACTGGGTGTTAATTGTTACGTTGCGCTCCAGGAGCTGTTATCATTGTTTTCAATTCTTTAAAATATTTAAGCATTATTTTAAAGCTTTTAATTATTTACAGAGTGGAAAAACAGCCACTTCTGTCACTTAATATAGTGTAGCTACGCTTTGAAGAGCATAATGACAAAACAACCAAGCTCATAAAGCAGGCTGAGAGCAGTAATAAGCAGTAATTTGTTTTCTATGATGTGCTGCGTTGAGAATCTGGGCCAAGAACATTTCCTACCTGCTTGGTAGTCTCTAGAATTGTCTATGTTGAGAGTTTGTGCAGTGTCCAGAGGCTTAGTCTCAGGTTTGGAGCTGGGTTTAGCCAGAGTCGGTTTAGCTGGCGATGGTTTGTAGGGGTCAGGTTGGTCCTGGGGTTTGGACGTGACTTCGGATGGTGCAGGTTTGGTTGGATCTGGTGTGACATTTTGTGGATGAGCAGTGGTTGTTCCTGGTGTGACTTCATCTGTAGAATCATGTTGCACTGCATCTGTTGAAGGAGGAATGAGGGTCGTCGGAGGTGTGTTGGAGGTTGATTCGGATAGGGTTGTTACCTCTGGTTCATCAGAGGGAGCTACAGTTGGATCCTCTGGTTCATCAGAGGGAGCTACAGTTGGATCCTCTGGTTCATCAGAGGGAGCTACATTCGGATCCTCTGGTTCATCAGAGGGAGCTACAGTCGGATCCTCTGGTTCATCAGAGGGAGCTACAGTCGGATCCTCTGGTTCATCAGAGGGAGCTACAGTCGGATCCTCTGGTTCATCAGAGGGAGCTACAGTCGGATCCTCTGGTTCATCAGAGGGCTAGCCTCTGGTTCATCAGAGGGATCCGGATCCTCTGGTTCATCAGAGGGAGCTACAGTCGGATCCTCTGGTTCATCAGAGGGAGCTACAGTCGGATCCTCTAGAAGAAGGCCATCCTCAGGCTGTAATTCTTTCGGCCCTGCCGTCTGGAGCTCTGTGGGAGGATACTCTGTTTGGGGTACTGAGGTTGGAGTAGGCTTGCTGGAGACATTGTCAGCTGCTGTTGTGGGCTGGGGGAGAGTTGTTCCTGGGACGGATGAGCTGGTTGAATCCCTGGCATCTGGAGGATGACAGCATGTCAAGAAATGTTTCCACACAAACATGGAGCAGGAAAAACTTTATGATTTAAAATCTTAAAACATCCCTCTAGTGGAAATATAAATAGCAGAAATCAATGACAAGTATATGACATTAGTCACTTGATGTGAAAACTTCTGCATTGAAGTGGTTTTAAATGTTTTTGAACAAAGATTTTGATGAAGAATGAAAGTATTTTATGTTAAAACTACAAAAATAAATAAATATGGTGAATATGGTATTGCCTTTCTTGTCATAAGAATTAGACATCTATGTAGGATTTTGGATCAACATGTTAAGCAGCGCTCTCTGCCACCATCATCAGGAAGACTGGTCTGCATCTTCCAGTAGAGTAAAAAGACTGTGAAGCTATTTTGCTAGCTGGTGGTGTAACAACATCTTACTTGGGTTCTTCATGTTGTTTTTTCTTTTAACTTGTCACCTATCTATTTGTGCCTGCCAGGTAATCCCTGGATATCACGTACCTGTTCTCTCAGTGGGGACTTCAATGGTGGGGTAAAGTGTGTAGGGGCCGTCATAAGCCTGCGTTGGTTCGTTGTCTGAGACAGTTGTTTGTGTCTGTGAGAAGACTGTAAATGTCTCTGTACTGAACTCCAGAGTATCTGGATCCTGGATGGGTTCAGTAGAAATTTCTTCCAGCAGGTTAGCTGTAGACAATCCGTAGCCACTGGTGCTCTCTGGGACTGGACTTGCCTCCAGATCCTCCACTTCATTGTTGGGATACTCATCATTGGGAAAAATCTGGCTGTTCATATCTAGAGGAATTTTTACAAGTGGGAAAAGATGCACGCCTGGATGTCACACTCATGAAACTTCACTGGGGAAAACATCTTAGATAAATAGTAAGATAAATTGGAATTGTTAAAACCGTTTTTTAATCAGTACTATCTCTAGTTTTCTAACATCTGTTTTCTTGAGCATCTACTTGACGGACTCTAAATGTCTTGACATTACAGATGGAAATGTCACATGATGTCTTCCTCCTGAGAGAGAAGTAACACGGATGCAAGAGTATAACCAACTATAACACTATTCCAAGCCAACCACTAAAAAAAATCCTTCTAGAATATGTTCCGTCATCATTTCTTGGCTTCATTTTGTGATTTCCTCTCTTGTGACTGAGCCTGTGCCCGTTACCCTCCTACACACTCATGACAACATTGCTGCCTTGTGTTTCTTTTGGCTAGTGGGGCTTGTACTCTTGGCTTGTTCTGGTGAGACTTGGCCCCGAAAGCCAAACCACAGCAACAGAGCCACAGTGTGGCGGTCAACCGTAAACATCTTTCTGCCATCTACCTGCCATATGCCTCATTAAAAAACACTGATCATTTGAGTAAACTAAAACAAATGATCATTGGTGTCTCTCTTTGGAATCAAAATGCATTTGTTTGAGAAATTAAGTTTGTGTGGCTTCCCACAGTCAAAGGCATAGTCACCTGCATTGTTTTCCTCGCTGAATGTAGAAGGCTCCGTTGCATCATTCAGAGTCGGCTCTGTGGGAATGTTTATGAATAAGTCATAAGAAATAAGTTTAAAAGTTGAGCCTGGGAAAAACAATTTGCCTTAAATCCTAAATGACTGAACATTGAGAAATAAATAAACCTTTTAGCCAAGTCACATATACCTTTGGGTTTGTTATCATTTACATTATGGCATGAATTAGTCTTCACTGGTGCTGCTGCACTGGCCACTCCACTGATTTCTTCTGTTGTAATTAACCGAGACAGAAAGTATTGTCAAATTTAGCCTGAAGATGCGGTGCAGATTACTGCATGCATTTCATGCTACTCCACATGCTGGTGGACATGCCATGCCAGATTAATCCTGGCGTCTTTGCACTTCACCATTCATACACATGTACTAATCTGAAATTATAATTGATGCATGTCAGTACAACAGAGTAGGGTGAGGACCCACTTTAACATGCAGCCATGCTATCACACCACCTTCACTGTATTTGCTGATCATGTGTATCAAATGATGAGCACATTTCAAAAGAAGACACCGAAGATGTAAAACCACCTTTAACTTAATCGGGACACCAAATATCATGGTGATACTAGAGCGAACAAAACTGTGAGGGAATTCTGTCAGGTTCAACATGCAGAAAATATACACATGTACAATCATGCTGTCTTTGCGGGACAAAGCTTACCCTCTGCATCACAGTAGGTTTCGCGATCTGGACAACACTGTTTGTATTCAGCGCAATTAGAGTCGCAGCTACACAGTCGGCCTCTTTTGAAGCTTTCTCCACACCGTCCTTTACATGAGTTTTCTGTTGCACACAAACACAACAGACTTGTACAACATGACTACACAGTGCTGATTAGAGTGATATGATTATTTTATGGTACTCATATGGAACATTCTGACAGTATATGAAATGTTGCTCTCTTCGGGTATGGGGATTGGTAAAAAAAATAGTGCAAACTTGGAAAATTAGTCAGAAATTAGCATGAAACCACATTTGATGAGTGTAAAACATTGTGATGAGTGACTGACATTTTTTGGATATCAGTGTTGTTACAATCTCTGGTATTGATAGTATGTCAGAAGGGAAAACTCTCACTTGTCGTGCATTCGGATTCAAAGTCTTTGCAGCACTCTCCATAAGACAGGCAGTTGTAGTCACACTGACACATGTAGCCCCTGTAGTACTCAGCACCACATTGACCTTTACAGCTTGCTGTTCATTAGATATGAAAACAGAAAAAACAATATGTCAGAGAGGGATATAATGACATATGTGCCTCAAATGTGCATTAACTTCTGTCCAATAACTTGTACTCTAGGACATAGTGCATGTTAATAAACCAACTGTGCCAGAAATTGATTTCTGAAGTAGTGACAAATACACACATACGTTCCCCCTCTGGTAAATGATTATAAACAAAATAAACAGCACAAGAACAGAAAACATCCTGGATACATTCCAGGAAAGTCCTTCATTAAAATACCCATTCCTGGCATTCAGAATACTGAAAAATACATTTTGGTTAGATGTTTCTCTATGCTGTACAAAGTTCACACAAATTGTACTCACTCTGAGCAGTATTTAATGTCAAGGCACACACCAGCAAAATAACAGCACAAAGTACAGTGGAAGACATCCTTCTGTAAATATGAAACAAAGCAGGAGACAAACAAAGAATAAATACATCAGAGCAGAAATAGCATTTATTAGAGATAAAAGAGGAAATAAAAGGTAACCCACCTTGTTTGAGCCTCCGTCAGAATCCTGCTGGATGTTTGACTCGGCAGCTTTTAAAAGGCTGAGAGAGACCGGCTGACTTCACGTTAATTGGTGGATCCAGTCTAATTAAATCTGTGATGATCTCACAGGCTGAAGGGAGGATCCTCCAGGCCAGACCAGACCAGACCATTGGTCCAGACATCATGAGTCCCCACAAACGGCTGGAAGCACATCAACAACATCTGCGCCAGGCAGACGGCTGACTTCACACACATTGAGCAACAGGGCGAAAAAATGGTTGTGAATGCTATTCAGTCACACTATGGGTGAACTGGACACTTTTACATCCACCCAGACTGGGCTGGTCAAATCAATACCACATGGAAAGTCAAGTTGTTTCTTTAACTGCGAATTACATGAGTGCCATCATTGTTAGAAAAAGTATTCAGATGATTTACATAAGTAAAATGAGCAATACCACTCTATAAAGATATACAATTACAAGCAAAAGTCTCACATAAAAAAAAATGTACCCAATTAAAGTACATATTTTCATCTAAATGTACTTAAGGTAACAAAAGTATGATATATTAATTAGGGAAAATTAGCCCTTTTTGTATTATGTTATTTTATCATCTGATCATTATTATTAATCCATGGACATTAAAGAAGAACCTTTATCTCATTTTTACTGCTTACGTATATACAGTTTAATCAAAAACGATTATTATATTTTAAAACTGATCTCTTTTTTGTATGTAAAATCTCAATCTGAAAAGTATATGCCTAGCTGTTTGTAATGGAGTAATGAAATGTGACAGAATAGAAGTTTAAAGTAGCATACAATTGAAATACTCAAGAAAAGTACATGTACTTTAAGAGTGTCCTCTAGAACAGTACTTGAGTAAATTTGCTTAGTTACTTTTCCCCTGCTGAGTGGGGCATTGTACGTAATGAAGGATGGTTATGGTATAGTCAGTGAGTTTATAGACATTTAAGTAGCCTGGTTACCATTTGGCTTGGATTGGTAACCCTCCGGTGCAGTGACCAATTTAACCTTAGGGCAACCTGTTGGATGACCCTGTTTGTCCCTGAATATATTCACCACTGCGATTATGTTATTTTTCTGCACATTGTAGTTTTTATTCTGTAGCTAGCTAATGTAAAATTATTACTTTTCCTGTCAATACGCATGTTAGCTGTTTAAGGCTAAAAACAACTATAAGTTTGTGTTAAGGTGCAGCAATAAAGTTACTCCTTAAAGCAAAGCAATGTGTTCTCGCGACTCCTCATCAGTGTGCCTGTGATGTGACCATTTCAGCCAAGGATATATATATACAGTATATATATATATATATATATATATATATATATATATATATATATAATAGATGTAGATTTTTCACCTGTAGATTGTGTTTCGTTCGAACGTTTACAGAATTATCTAAGGGCTTTTTTTATTACACGGGGACAACAGGCAGAATCTCTCTAACTATGCAAGACTTTTTAATTTAGGGCTGGTCTGCTCTGTGGGTATTTTGTGGTTGGAAGTGCTGATGTACAATATCATGCCTGTGTTATTTTCCCATCATGTCATGTTCCAATTAAAGGAAAAGCGCTCATTAGTGTACTTGTGTCAAGGCAATAATGATAACAGGATCTGGTTTAAGTGACTGGGCCGACCAAACATTCAGGTAAACACAGACACTAAGGGTCAACAATTCCCCCACTATCACACCATGAAAAGAGGAAGTATCAAGCCCTTCAGAGTTTATTATAAAAAAATCCCTGACAGTGCTGCACTGACAAGTTGGCTGCTCCAGTCTGAAAGTTCTGAAAGTAGAGGCAGTGCTCCCCCTTGTGTTTGCAAGGTTGTCTGAATTTCCTGGACACACCTTCTCATTCAATGTTTTTCTTTATTTTTTTTAAAAAAAATTCTACATTGTAGATTAATATTGAAGACATCCAAACTACGAAGGAACACATATGGAATTATGTGGTAAACAAACAAATGCCAAACAAACCAGAATATGTTTTAGATTTTAGATTCTTCAAAGTAGTTGAATGAGAAGGTGTGTCCAAACTTTTGACTGGTACTGTATATATATTTGTTTTTGCCTTTTTTGCTTTATTTTATATCATATATATAATTCATGATTATCTAGATAATCATTTAAATTTTTGACATTATTATTTCAGCTGATTGATGCTGCATAACCCTGTCTATGTTATATTCCTTTAGTTTATTTTACATATTTTTCCCAATTTATGTTTTTTATATTAGTTATTTATTCTTAATTTAGGGGGGGAAAGCTAATGTGTTATTGATCTTTCCTGTCACATCTTATGCCTTTGTTATTGTACTTTCTGCTGTTTTACATGCGTGAAAAATAAATAAACTAATGTTCAAATTGTACACTATACTTTGAGTTAATAAAAAGTCATTGTTGAGGCACTGGACAATATCAGTCTAATGAGACAAGAAGAAGAAAGTGCATATGGATGCTAAACAAGGAATACAATAAATAATGCATACTGTAAGTAAAATACATACATATGGAAAATTATATGACAATACAAGAAATATAAAGTTATGATTGATCATGGGTGCTACTTTAAAAATGGTCCTGATGGTTTCGTAGACATGAGCAGCAGTATCCCTGTTCACCTCCTTGCAGGCCAAAAACCCCACTGAGAGGAAGAGCCCTGACACAGAGGGACAGCCAGCAAAAGGCAGTACTATCACTCAGATGAGGCACAAAGCACTTATTATCACAGAAGAATTTTGTACACACTGGCTCTCCTGGGGAGATGAGAGGTCCCCTAACGGCACAGTCAGCTTCTTTTTCTGGATCCAAATGGCTTTGTCAGCAACAGAGGCCATCTTCTGTCTTGGCAGCTTTAATCAGTCAGCCTGTTCAAAACACTTGATGCAAGGCAGACACACAGAGACACTCAGGAGGAAAGGTTATTTAGAGCATGTGGGTGTGCATTTGACCTCATTCAAACGATGCTCTTGCCATCTTCCGAGTTGAATAGAGACTCAGTAACTTTCTGGCTGTGTGTTAATTTAAAACTGGAAATAACACAACAATCTTCTATCATCACTGGACAAGCCCAACATTTTGTCTGGAAAAGCTTTAGTCTTTTTCAGATTGATTCCTGTTAAATTTATATAGATTTGAACTTAACATTCTTAATTTTTCAGTAAAAAACATGACGGCTAGTGGTCACACAGCTATGGAAGCGGAGCCGTTGAAGGCCCTTCATCTGCTTTCTGCAAAATCTACATGAAATACTGAAAATGCTGTCAAACTAAATTGTTTACAGTGTATTAATATAATAATAATAATAATAATAATAATCAATCCTTTATTAGTCCCACAATGGGGAAATTATTTCTCTGCATTTAACCCATCCCGGAGGAGCAGTGGGCTGCAATGAAGCGCCCGGGGAGCAACTTGGGGTTAGGTGTCTTGCTCAAGGACACCTCGGCATGTTGCCGGTAGAGGGGTTTGAACCACTGACCTTGTGGTTACGGGACAAGCGCTCTACCTTATGTGCCACAGCCACCCCATATGATGAATGAAACATGATAACAAATGACCTTTAGAGGGAGACAAATGAGAGACAGCTGGTGAAAGAAGCAAAGAACATGAACACCACCAGGTGACAGCCACTGATAATATATTATTAAATTCGACAGCTCATTTCATTATATTTGGAAGTTTATCTTTGAATTAAAGGCTTGTTCTCTCTTCCATTTCCATAAGCAGATGGAAACAAGGGACAGTGCTAACAGAGAGAAAGACATAGTTTGTATATAACCACGCAACTTGTATTTTACCTTCCTGTATGCCATCTTACACTTAACTTGGATGGATGGATAAGTAATACTCTTCATGATCTTAAGCTTACTTTGTTTATGTGTTAGTTCAAACCCTCTGATATATCTTATATATCTCGCCTTGTGACTTTGCTGTATTGTTGCAGCTCAATGTAAGTCTGAAGGAGGAGGTGATGATAAATTTATATAACCACAGGAACTGCATTCTAACTATAAACCTGTGTGCTGTGCTACCCCACCGTCTTTGACATTATGATCCGTTGCTTCCTGTCTAGCTTTTAATATTGCCTCACTAAGCATCACGTCAAGCATCAACACCTCCAGCTGAGGCCTCTCACCGCTCATGTCTTTGATGTGCCAGAGCACCTGAAAGGACATGTAATGTTGAAGGAATGAGTCATAACAGCTGTCAAGACGCCAGTTGCATGTGCATTAGATAGAAAATGGCCACATTTATACGTATTAAATATCATCAAAAATAGTGAATAGTGAGCTGCAACGTTGTTCTAAAATACTTACTGTAGTCTGTGAGTTTTTGCACAGATATTAGCACCAACCCCTTTATCTAAGTCCACAATCAGGTTGTTGGTTAGTTTGTTGGGTGCAGGTATTCAACAAGTCCAAAATATCATAAACACATGCAGCTTTAGAGTGCTGCCCTTATTTGACTGAACCTCTATCAACTAGTCTTTGCATAACTTGCTGATGTTAAAATATATATGACTTTGCAAACCAGTCACCTTTTTCAGACCAATAGTCAATCTTCAGTTTTTCTCCTGTTACAAAGTCATTATGTAAGGGCTCCATGTGTGAAGGACAGTACTAAGAGTCGCTAAAATTCAGTTAGATTTGCATTAAGGTTATCATTGGAGATGCAGCCATGCTCCATGTGTCCTGAGTCATTTAAGAGTGACCCAGTATAGACTCGGCTGTTGATGGCAAGGTGATGACATCCTGCTTGTTTGCAAGAATTTGTCATACACTCATGAGGATCAGAGCTTCAGGGGTTTATTTCTACCTCCAATCATCCACAGCAAGCTTTACATTGAGAGCAAAAATAACTGCACCATGTGTAACAGGAAACGTTAAACGTTACTTCCTCACTATCAATCAACATGCACTCACCAGTGTTGCTGCTATAGCCTCCTCTAACACGACTGCCAGCAACTTAGCCATCTTATCTGATTTTGATAAGGAGGTTGACCTGGAGGTATTTTACCAACTCTAACCCCCTAAAATATATCCTGTGCAAGTATGATGGACATGTTGTCTTAGTATCCTTCAAGCTGCTATTCTATCACATGTACATTTGGGGATTTACAAGTCAAAGCCATTATTACTGGGTAATATGTCTTTTGACCTGCAAATCACTGAATCAATGCTAACTAGGTTGTGTATAAATTACATTTAATTTGCTTGTATGGTCATGGTCATCATTAGCTGTACTATAACTATGATTATTTGGACTGACAGTGATATTATAAGAGAAATCAATACTGCAGCTTCTTTTGATAACTTTTAAGAGCCATGTTAGAGGGGCACATTTCTTGGTTATCACACTGGTACTGTGGATACCCTGGAGCTTTAAGTGTGACTGAAGGACAAGTATGTCTCAAAGATACAAAACATCCTGTTGTGGTTATAGGTTACACCTGTTTTCACTGTATGCAAAAGGTAATGTGCATGCCTGTCTTTCTGTATTGGTGGTAAATAACAGGGTCTATTTAGTGTCCCAAGACACCTGACTGCATGAATATACAGAAGTCAATAGCATAGATGAGCATTGATTTAGGATGAATACAAAGATCTGTTCCCTATATTCTTCCGAAGCTGCCTTTTTAACCCCTAAAACCTCACTTAACAACCAGCAGGTTAGTAATTATAAACTCATGATGTAAAGCTTAACGTTGTTCAAACCCACAGAGTTTAATTTTAATAAATGGACATCCTAAAGGATCCAATCATACCAAATATAGTATACCAGGTTACATTTTGGGAAAATGTACAGAATGATGCGCAAGACATGAATAGTATTTAAATTGGATGGAATGGTGCAGCCATGAAAAAAAAAAAGCATAAGCATAGAGTCTAATGCTTGAATAATGTTACGCAAAATATTTATTTGTTGGTTTATTTAACTTGAAAGACAATACAGCTTAACATTGTTACATGGGAAGATTTCAACAGTGTCAGGATAAAAACAACCAACCAGCATGTGAATAAGATAAAATAAGATAATCCTTTATTAGTCCCGCAGTGGGGAAATTTGCAATATGCATGTGCCTAGGTGTTGTAAATGACATGCACTGACATAAGTCTGTGAGTGAGTGTGAGTATATGCTATATGAATATGTGGGGGTGATGATATGTATGTGAAGTGTATCCTTTTAAAACCCATTCAATCATCATTAAATAGCTTCTCTGTGGGGCTGGAACAAGATGATACATAATACACATAATGCTGTCAAACAGTGTGAAGTTAAAACATTGGTAAACAAGTTATTAAATGACTAAACTTTCTCACTCGTTGCTTCATCTTGTTCCAGAAAGGCAGAATACAGAAAGCCACGTCCTTCGGGTCCCTTTCATTTCATTTCTACGTTCTGTATTTTGTGGGCGTTGCCCTGGAAAGAAATACCCAATGGGCTGCCAGTATACTCTGTTAGACCCGCCTTTTCACATGGTTGCTATGCCTACTACGCGTTACTCTCTGATGGACGGATGGGGCGGCCAATCTGGGCGGGAGTTTGCGCGCACACTGAAAACTGCCTGGTTGAATTTCTACTACTATGATCAAACCGCTCGGGGTGCACACAAGTGTCGGACCGTGGCTGCCGAAAAGACCGGGGATGGGAAATGTACTATAAACGCAGTGGGGGAAAGTCCATACAGGTATTGAACTATTCATTTTATTTTTTTTATTTTATATATATACTGGATGAATATAATGCAGACATTGGATTGCAAGACTGAGCTAATGCTAGGCTATTTAAAACAGAGGTGGTCATGCAGGGCTGTGACATGTTGCATTGAGACCCGCGGCACTAGTGCACACGTTTGTTTGACACATGTAAGACATGGAGCTCGTTGGACGAAACACTTAACGAGAGACATGCAAATGTATGAGCTTAAAAAGGAATTTAAAATATCACGTACAACTTGGCAGGTAATTTCCACTCTCACAAACCGCAATAATTAAGAATTTGCATCATCTGTCAAGGTAGGACAGGGTGGACTCTTATATATTCATTTACCACTCTGGCTTCCGCTAAGAAGACATTTCTGTCCTCTGGTGCTACGTTTGATCTGGTCATATGGTCCTCCTGCATCCTCAGACAGCTTGTCTTTTGTATTGGGGATTTTTTTTTACTATGACGTTTATACAAATCATGTGAATCTATGACTTGATTCCTACCAATACTGTGGCTGAGAGTTTAAAAAACCTGCAAAATATATTTTTGACTGGACATATTACAGGTGACAAAAAAAAATGTATTAGTGCTTTCCTGTGAACTGCTTATAAATGACCTCAAATATCTCTTTTGCATTTCTGTACTTGTACATGTATTGATATTCAACTAATCTAAGCTGAATTGGCTGATAATGATGCCTTGGGGTATAACATGGAGAGGAAAAGTGAAACCACTGTCTATTCATCCACCTTATAAACTGAATCAGAAACCAGTTTTCGGTTTACTGTTGGGGATCACACATCAGAGAGTCATCTTGGGGTTTCTGGGTTACATGGGGAGGGAGCTGTTCATGCCTGCAAATATTAACCGGCCTGTCCTGGATGAATGCGAATTCTAGAGGTATGGTTGGTATTTATTTATTTGCTTCTATTGGAAATTAGTACTCAACTTGGAGACACTCATGGTCCAGCTCGTTTTAACAAACTTCTTCGCAGAAAGGATCAAACATAGCTTTTGATAAGAAGTGGCATAACTCTTTGGATCATAGTTTCATGATTCAGTTTGATATTGTCTTTTTGAACCGACAACACTTCAGTGGTGCCGTTGTAATGCATTATGGGCATAACTTTACCAAATGGACCCTTTTTAGGTTTTTTTTATCTTAAAAGACACAATTTGTAATCTGAAAATTTTGACCAACGCCTGAAAATCAAATACAGTAATGGAGCCTTCCATCACTCTAAAATTGACCTATAGGTCTTTTAATATGCCACTAAACAACTATTTACATGGTTAATGTTTTTAGATATCAGTAAAGCTTGTAAATTTGTGTAAAACTAGATTTTGAATAGACAACCTTCATGGTAAAACTGTATATATTGGGGGGTTTCACTCTGGTTTCACTTGTCTATGACCACAACATCCCTGATTTCCTCTCTCTCAACATTTCCTGTCATGCTGGCTCTACTGTATGTATGCTATCAAATGCAGTAAAAATCTGATTAAAAACAATCTTTAAAATACAGATTATCTATAAATTCTCAGCAAGTAGTATGATCCCACTTGATTCTACCGATATTGTTTTTTATTTGTATATAAAATATCTCAGCAGAGAAAGTAGGAATGATCATTTTGCTAAGTTTAGGGTTTTGAGGTAGGCACACGCTTAAGTGCATCACTCTCAGGAGGTTGCACCAAAACAACCAGACTGGAATTCCCCTTTAACTGCCTGATAAATGTTTAATTTTTAGACCGCTGTAACATACGCCACAGTTGCATCTTCACACTGCAGCACATCTGTTTTCTTGTGCTTCAACGGTCTGTCTGCCAGTGTTGCTGCACCTCTTTTTATTCATTAAATAAAAAGAGGTGCAGCAGTGTTGGGAGGAAGAGTTTTTTTTCTCTCACATCTCCTCAGTTTACAGGCCAAATCTTGGCAAGTCATTTTTGGCGATGCATAGTTCTCTACGATCGATGTTCATTCACTGACCAAAGGCTGTTTTCTAGCTCCTGTCTGTTGAGGCTTGTTAGTGATGTGTATCTAAAGGAATGCTTTTACTTAGACCTGAAGTTAGATCTCGACCTCTCAGGACATGTATTTTAGCTTGAATAAGAGATACTTGGTCTTATTTTGCGAATTCTTATCTCCGGAGGAGGAAGCTTGATGATTTTGGCGATGTTTCCTCCAGCAGAGTGAAATATCTCAACCACTGTTGGATGGATGACCTTTCAGTTTGTTGTAGACATTTGTGGTTTTTGTAAATGTTGCTATCCTCTTTTCATAGTGCCAGTATCAACTTAAAGTTCATACTCATCACAGCCCAATAAATATAACCAGAAACTCAGTTTTGTTTCAAATAACCATCATTGAATCATACTGTGTTGCAGAGAGTGAGTGAACTCCAGGCTAGATCCTAACCTAGTCACTATCCCAGATATTATGATAAATATCACAACAGTTATCCAAAACTGTGCGACAGGTTTACTGGATTCATAATAGTGAATCCACTCTACATTTTTACATTATTACCAGTGTCTTACTGGTAATAATGTAAAAATGTAGAGTGTAGTAAGGGTAAAAGCACTTAACATCCAATTTAAAGCTTGGATATTTTCAGTTCCCAGTGTTAACACTTTTTAATGTTGGTGTCTTCAATATGGAGGTCATTATTTAATTTAAAACCCTGGAATTGACGATGTCAGGCTGACTGTTGTGTAGATATTTATACTACGATTCACTGGTGTGCGTTTTGTAGTCATTTTGTGAAATTGAACACAGACAGAAGGGACACTTGGGATTCGCTCCAGAATGTAGTTACAGTTTGTCATTTAGGCGGTCACAGAAAGTGAGGAGTCTGGCCACCTGAGAACATGTTAGAAAAGTGTCCAACCCTCTGGTGACAACAGCTTTTGTTGACTGGCTGCTTCCTCACAGCCATGCAGCATGCAACCAATCACTAAAACCACAAACACCTCTGTAAAGCCTGGTCCTTTTTGAGGAGTTTTACATCTCCAGACATCGAAAACTGACAGAAAGAGAGGAGAGAAAAAAGAAGCAGGCGAATAAGAAGAGTGTTATTTGTGCACAAAATTGCAGCCATGCAAAGTTAATCAGCCGGACTCTTCACCTTCCACAATGACTCCTCTTTCCCTCTCTTTGACCCATAGGGATCTTCTTACTATTACTTATTGTGATCCTCCCACCCCCCATTGGCTCTCCTACAACACATTATATGGTGCCAATGACAAATATGAATTATACATGTGAAACCCGTCAAATGTAGGCTACAGTGCTGCAAGGCCTTCCCTCTGCTTTGCCAAGCAGGGCAGAACCCAGAGGCAGGAAATATGAGGCAGGAAACAGTGATGCTAACCTGTTACATAATGACAACACAAACAAAACTCTTAGTACTTTCAATTCAGAGCTTTTGATTAACAAAGCGATGCATTCAGAGTGCAATTATAATAAATGGTTAGAAGTTCACCCTGCTGTGAATCGTGTACCTTCGTGTAAAACCATGATCAGAGCACCCAGCCAAGGTCTCCTCATGGCAGATGGGAGGATCCTGGGGCAGAAAAGGTCCTGGATCTATATCTGGGTTACTGGTCCGTTTTATCTGTGATCAAAACAGCAAGACCGAAAATGAGCGGTGAAAGAAAATGATTTTGTTGATATGCTTAACAGTGCAATGGAGGGTGATTTTCAATTTGAGATTATTTTAATTAAGAATGAATCAGCCAGCCCAGAGGAGGGAAACCTTGAACATAATGACGAGTTAAAGATGTGTATTTGATTACAGTTTGACTGCATAATGATGTTCATTATCGTTTGTTTCAAAATTTAGTTTGATCTTTTTACTGTTCATTATTCATACAGATGGCAGTTTATAAATGGAAAGAAAATGAATCTCTCCACAACTATCAGGCTACCCACGTTACAATGAATGGGAAGACTGGCTTTTGTGTGTTTACTTAAGTTGTCTTTTTTACAATTATTTAACAAACATCAGATGAACTGTGTGTAGTTTGTCAAGTATACAAATGTATTGGTTGATTAGATAAGTTTCACTAAGAATACTTTTCTAAGAATTGAAGATAATACAACTTAGAGCTGTAAATTTGTCCTCAGTCTCTCCTCAGATACAATAAACCGCAGTGTTAGACTTGTCTCTGTCTTCATTCGCAGCTGCACTGCTGCAAACATGCTCATCTCTAGCCGTGTAGGACGTCAACGTGTATTGTGAGAGTGTCTGCTGTCACGCTGTGCGCTCTCTCTCTCTCTCTCTCTCAGCCGGTCATGCCAAGGCTTGGTAGTGATGCCCGCCTGGCACGTTGACATAGACTGGACTGGACTGGACTGGTGCTATATGATGCTGTGACAAAAGCACATTCAGGCCAGGACAATGGGGAGCTGACAGCCTGGGCTGTGTTTATCCCCTTCTCACTCTCTCTCTCTCTCTCTCTCTCTCTCTCCCTCTCTCTCACTGCCTCCTGTGTATTGTGTTTGCCGTCTCACTGTTCCTCTCGTTCGGTCTCAGTCACTGAAGGCCCGGGCACACGCTCACCCGGCAGCCGTTTTATCGCTTTAAGAGAATAAGCTCTACGCAGTGTTGCCGAAGCTGCTTTAGTCATTAAATACAGGGTGTAATTCTGTCATGAAGTTGGCGGTGATGTGATTGTTGGTTCCAGTGTGTCATTGTTAAAGTGCAGGCTCTGGTTTTTAGTCCTCTAGTGTTTTTGTTGACGCATTTGGCTTTGTGGGCTGTGATGATAATTTAGGGGTGCTGAATATGTTGTTGATGATGGTCATCTTTCTTTTCATAATAGACACACAATGAATCATAGATTGAATCAATAGATCAATTATGATCAGGGTCTGATGCAGGCAGGTCATTAGTTCTCTATTTCATCTTCATACATAAGATTGTTGACTGACTTCTCTGTTTTTCTTTTGTTAGATTTTTCTATTGATAAATCAATTCAACTATTTGTCTATAAGATGTCAGAATTTTCCCAGAGTGCAAGCTGACATGTTCAAGTTCCCAAATATATTCACCGATATAAAACAGAGAAAAGCTCATCCGTTCAGAGAATGTTTGGCTTTATAGCTTGATAAATGACTTGAATGATTAGTTGACTGTTAAAAATGTTTAGAACTAAAACAATTTGTCAATTGTAAGACAAAAAAATTGATGATTGATTAATCGCTTCACTCGTTTTTCAAGTAAAAATGATAAACATGAGTGTCTGACCTCTCAAATCTCAATATTTGCTGATGTTTTTGGTCATAATATGATTAGTATGCTAAGTAAACTGGATTGTTGTGGTGTTTGGACTAAAAGATAGAATTTAAAAAAGAAATTTGAAAATGCCAACTTGTGAGCTGGAATTTTATAAAGGCCATTTCTCTATATTTTCTTAGATTTTATAAACATGAAAATAAACTGTTTGATCAAGAAAATAATCCAGTGATCAATGGTTAAAGAAGTAATTGTTAGTTTGAGCCCTAAAATTGTTCTTCTTTCTCAGACAAGGGTTTATGGTTTATGGTCTCTCAAGCCAGCTCCGTTCACAGCATGAAGACCGTGGGATTCACTGAAAGCTCTGAATCGTTTGTACGTTGACCTTTTGAGCTTCACCATATGTTGTCCCCAAATGTCAAGCGTTTTGCTACTTCCAATCCCCCTGGAGATCATGTAATTGTCCTCACAGGCAAAAGTGACCATGCACACATGTGAATATAGTTGGTCGGAGAGATAAGAGGATAAAATGCTGAAATTATGTTTTTGTTGTGCTCTTCTTACAAATGGAAAGAGAAACCATTGAATGTCATCAGTAGAGATCAACTGAAAGATTATATGGAGCTTGACTGATCATATCAACCCACATAGGTTTTATGTTTATGCAAGAAACATCCTAAATGTCCACAGTGAAGTCTTGCTCTAAATTACCAGCAACAGCAGTGAGTCATCACATGCTGGTAGATGTGGCAGAGGAGTGCAGAGAGCTGTCTGGTGGCAGTGAAAGGGAAATTAGGCCTGACATGAAATGATCTTTTCTCCACGGTTCGCCAAATCAGGTTTTAAACTAATACTGAGGGACAGACGAGACGATCCTCAGTGCAGTAGACCTCTCTATAATCCTCCAGCTGCTCCATGAATTCAGCTTGTCCTTGTCTTGCCTCTCAGTGCCACACACCTGCACTTTAGAACTAGAAATCTGACTGCTTTGCTGCTATCTCAATTAGTAATGACCGTCAATTATTTAAAAGGAAATGTGTGGAGACACTCAGGATGCAACGAACCATTATTTTTATAACAGATTAATATGTTGATGGTTTTTTGTGATTAATTGAATTAATTAGTTAAAGACATTTGTTTCCAAACGATGTGTGTGTCAAATCCAAAAATAAATACAATGGGCAAATCCTCATAATTTTGAATTGGATGAATATAATCATTTAGTTGATTCCTTAACTTTTCATTTAGCGCTGTCATCAGATAAAATGTTGAATGTGTCCAGTGCTTTATGATCAAAAAACTAATGACATTCACATCACTCTTAGCTGTACTTTGTGTTTAGTGCTAATTAGCAAATGTTAGTATGCTAACAGGCTAAACTAAGATGGCGGACATTATAAATATTATAACATCAGCATGTTAGCATTGTCATTGTGATGCATTTTAGCATGCCGATGTTAGCATTTGGTTGAAGAACAGCTTCACAGAGCCACTTGTATGTCTGTAAATGTATGTATGTGAATGATTGGGACACAGCTATTGTCTTGTTTCTTCAAGGTGCTAGCTTAAATATTTAGAGCATTGGTTGCGAGACGCCTGCTCTCATAGAAATGATCCCGGTCCTGTATATAGCACCTTTTAATAAATTACTTGATCAATGATTAGATAGTTGACTTTTTTTTCTTCTGATGATTGAGTAATTAACTAATTGTTTCAACACTCATGAAAACGTGCTGTTTTAAGATTAAATAGATTACATATACAGATTTTAGCAAATAAAATACACCATATTGTGATCATCCCTCTGTCCTACCTCTCTTTAACCTCGCTACAAGTCTTATGCTGCATGTTTTGGGAAATACTTTTTATCCGTCTTACTTATGCCACCATGTCCCCTCACTTTTCGTCTCATCTTTTCATCTCGTCCTTCACCTGTTTTAGAGGCTTGTTTATGATTCTGCAAGACTGCTGTGTTAGTTTTTTCTCTTTGAGCCTCACCGCCCGCCCACCTCGCCTCACTCCTCTATTTTTCACCTCTAACTGTCCTTTTCCTCTATTGCTCCATTCCTTTGTGTCTTTTTTCTATCTCCCTCCTGCTTTGCTGCCTGAGCTTGTGACAAATGTGCCTGTTCGGAGGTTAGTGAAGCATCTTTATTCCACACTCAGCTGTGTCATTACATTTAACCCAGTTCCATTTTTATTTTGCTCTTTAAGCCAGAGGAGGAGGTTGTATTCTGGCTCTTTCTCCAACAGTGGGAGGAGAGACACGGGGTGTAATTCCTGTACAATCTCTCTCACCTCATCTCTCACCCAGAGGAGGGAGAAGGGCAGGTGGAGGTAGTGAGGAGGCGGGAGTTTGTGTTGACCTACCCTTCCTCTCTTTTTTCAGCGAGGCATCTGTTAGTAGTTCGCTCTCTGGCAAAAGAAAGAGGAAAGGGAAATAAAAACAGAATTGCTTAGTGTGGGTGGAGGGGATGCACTGTAGGAAATAAATGGATTGTGGATAGTGTTTGTCTCTGTAAAATACTTTCTTTCACTCTGCCCCATCTGCTTTCCTTATGTCCTAATTTTTCATGGCAGCCATCTGTGTGTTGTCAGGCAGTGTGAGGGCGGCAGAGAGCAGGAGAGATCAGTGTGTCTCCTTAGATAAGGCTGGTGTCCTTGTGTCTCTGTGACTGACCTACTGTTTGTTCGTTGATGATATGAAGCTCCCCTCAAACCTTGCGTAGTTTTGTTTTCACTTTCTTTTCTTACTTTACACTAGCCTGACATGTTGCCATGTAATGTGTGGCAGAAGGGATGGCACTGCTGGTCTGTCATTCCAGATCCTCTAACTTTTCCTCCAGCACCATCATGAGCTTCACATTTGTAGTCTCAACAACTATGGGAGGGATTGCCATGAAAATGTTACAGACATTCTTGACCCAGTGAGGATAAATTGTTAAAACACTTTGGTGATCGCTTAACTTTTCTAAATTAATAACTCAATACCTCATTTATCTTCAAGCATGACTGTAGAGTCTTAGTCTTGTTTATTATTTCTCCCTGTGGAAGATCCTATTGGGTCAAAACCATTTGACGATTTAAATGATATATATAAGACTAACTAAAGGCCTTTGTTTTACCCTCTCCTCGCTCCTTGCCTCAGAGTGCCTGAAGACCGCTCTTTTCTTTGACCATTTTTGTACCCTTGCTACATAAAAAGTAAAATATAATTTAGAAAGCTAACCTTTATATAATGAGTAAATAAATTTGGATAAGCTGCTACAGATGTAGAAGTCTGTTACTTGTGGGTTCCCAGTTTACTGCATCGATGACCACACTGGTTTTTCTAATAATCGTGGTTCACCACCGCTACATTCCATTATTTTTAATTTATTCATATTGAAGTAAATTAAGTTTTTGGATTGACCAGTTTGTTTTTCCACTCTCGGTGCAATGTTTGTTAACAAACCGTAGTTGACAGGAAAAAAAGGCAAGTTCTTACTGATATTCTACTTTGACTTTTTCTCGCATTGAAACTATTGAATGAAACTATTCTATATTAATATGTCTGTCTGTGCCCTGATTACACATGCGGTGTTCATTTGCACTTGCAGGAGATGAGCAGCTACAATCAAAGGGCCCAAGTTGTTGGGCTAAAGTATCGGCTGAAATTCCATTATTGGAACAATTACATTTTCTCATTTATCAGCCACAGATTTATGAAGACGAAGAGCTTCCCTAATGCCTGTCTTTTGTAGCAGACACTGTGTCACTGAGAGCGATGCCCTGCTGCAGCTGAGAATCATCCCATATATTTATATTTATTTATATATCTAGGTCTCGTCTTTTTCTCACAGTTTTGGAACTGTCTGCAGTAGGTTGCAATTTGCTGCAGTGATTAAGCCATATTTTCATTGGAGACACATAGAGCAAGACCAACATTTGTGCCGGCATTTAATTTCTGAATAAAAAATGATCTTGAGTTTGAGAAATCAAGGTCACACTGTGTCCTACTTCTTCGTCTGGGCTTTGTTTGCCTCAGAGCTGATTTCAGCTGAATGTTTAGTTGGAACCATATGGAGAATGCTGGATGTCAGCTACTTCTATACATCCCACCGTGGCTGCTATCCACATGGGGTCCCAGCGCACACCTCTCTCTGTCTTTGTGTTTCTGGATTGTGCTCTGTCAAAACAATCAGGATTAAAACAAAATGGCTAATTAGCTCAGTTCTACACTATGTTTCAATATGGTGCACCAGGCTGTCACAAGAAGGAAACAAGAGGATTCTGTCTCACCTTCATGGTGTATCTGTTTTATCTGTTGTCCTCCCTCCATCCCCTGAAATCCATCTGGTGGTTTGGTCAGGATCACTGTCCCCCTGCATGGGTATTTATTTTGCCATGGAGATCAGCCCAGAGGGCATTTATTGGCAGGTGACTGGTGATCTTAAGAAATCTCATTTCACTGATTGGCTGTGTTTAAGTTCCTCTTTAGTTTGTTTCATTTACGGCCTACATTTTCTTTAGGTCTAGGCACTATATAGACTATATCAATATCGGCATTAATCAAATTAGATATGATGTAGAATTTTGGTATTACAGTATTTATCAAGATATAGCATATGTTTTGACTTTTACTCGTCTAGGATGCTTCATTACATTTAAGTTTAGGACTTATCATTCTGTTATGTAAAAATTTACAATGAATCAATGAACTGTCATGTTTGCTTGCCCCGCATTTTACTTTGAGAAAAATTAAAATATAAAATTAAAAAAAGTTAACAATATTGTATAAATATTACAGATGGGCAGTAAATTGAATTTATTGACATTATGTATATCTTACCCATTGACTTCATTAAATGAATGGTCTGAATTCCATATAATTGAAAATGACTTCAATAACCAGTGATAAATAACCAGAAGGTCAATCAGCCCATACTTCAGTCCAAAGATCAAGAATCTTTTGGTGTTAACACTGTATTAATCAGGAGATTAAAACAGTGTTAACGTGTAAAACAAAAACTTCAATTTTGTTAGTTTTGGATTGATTTAAACTATGAAAGGATATCATCTCTAATATTTCGCTAAAAATCAATAAACTGTAAAGAATTATCTCCGAACTCTGCTCTATAATATTTCTGTCCTTCTGTATCTTTCTCCTCTGTTGAGCTGCTCTGCCAAACAGAATGGTGTCTGCAGGGACCTCCAGTCCCACTGCTGAGCTAATTAACAAGGTGTGAGTGGTGTGTGTGTGTGTGTGTGTGTGTGTGTGTGTGTGTGTGTGTGTGTGTGTGTGTGTGTGTGTGTGTGTGTGTGTGTGTGTGTGTGTGTGTGTGTGTGTGTGTGTGTGTGTGTGTGTGTGCGTGTGTGCGTGTAGCAGGTCTTGCTGTGTTTGTTTCTGTGTGTATTGCTGCTGCCAGGTCACCAGTTCAGGCTTGAGTCTCTGCCAATGCAGGAAAAGGGCTGTTGTCAGCACACACATACACACACACACACAGGAATGTGGTCCTGCCAGGGAATCCATAATGCAAGCGTATCCCCAGGGCTGCCCTCATACAGGGTTTCTGTTATGGGTTATTCTGCTGACTGACTGACTGTGTGTGCGTGTGCGTGTGCGTGTGCGTGCGTGCGTGTGTGTGTGTGTCTGTGAATATGTGTGTGTAGAGGTGGGCAGAAGGTGTCAGCTATGCTCAGAAGGTGTATGCTCAGCTGCTGCTAGAGTGTATTCCCTCCTGAACATCAGCCAATTAAAAAGTGTCTGTCATGAAAATGCTGAAACTCCAGTCATGACTTTAGTTAAGGAGACACGTATTCTTCCCCAAGTTATTTTTTTTATTTATCTCTGAGACTTAGTAGTTTAGAATAAGACTTTTGAGTCTGAACTTCAACGTAATGTCCTATGTAGTCAATTCAATTCTATCAAATAATGAGATTACTAAATCCGTGTGTGCGACTAAAAATGTATGTTTGTGGTAAAAGAGGAACTAGCTTGAACGGCCTAAAGGTTCCTAACGGTAGTACCAACATGTCCAACCCTTTCTTTAATAACTATTCATACAACAAAAAGGCATGAATTTGTTGTTCTTAACAATAAATAGATAAATAATAATACTAGTGCAGTGTCCGATCAGAGGGGGCCGGTTGCTTTCCACCTGAACTGCTGCTTGCAGCTCTTTGAGTACTGACAAAGAGTTTAGTTGTAATGTTAGTATATTCTGCATTCAGCAGCAAAAGTGAAATGCAGTCCGCACACGTTGCAAATGACATGCTGGACTCAGTCTGCAGATCCCTGAAGCCCCGCCTCCGCTGCTGCAGTTGAAACTGAAACACTGCATGTCCTTAGGTCCCCAGTAACACAGCCGTGAAGTGTGAAGAAAATCAGGTGAACAGTTCTAGAGATATGCGACGGACAAACCCACCGACAGACAGAGATGCCATTCGATAAAAATAATAAGTGGTTGCTAGACAGAAACTAGTATGAGTACTAATCAGTCAGCTGATATGAAAATGTGGTCTCAGAGATGAGCTGATCAACCGCAGCATGGGGCAGAAAGTGTCTTAGCCAATCAGAGTAGACTGCTCCAACCTCCCGTTTCACAAGCTTTGATCGTCTCCTCGGTGGCTACCTCCCTCGTTCCCTCCATCGATTTATCTCTCCTCTCCTGTATTCCCTCACTGTCCTCCCCCATCTCCCCTTGCACTACTCCTACCTGCTTCCTTCCTCAGCTCCCTCCATCCTCAGCGTTTATCCATTGAAGTCATTTGGTAAGCTCTCCTCTGTTGTCCCTCAGGACCCTCCTCTCTGCATGGAAGGTGTCCAGGGAGTTTTTTTATGAAGTCAGCTCTCTCTGGAAACTTGTTTATATGTCATTTTCAGAGACTTTAATGCTGTGAGTTATTGTCAGAAGGAAGGGAAAAGGCTGAACATAAACATTTTACAGATTGAACCAAAAAGGCATCCCTCCAGGTTTTTCTCCCAGGCACTCACACAAAACACACACAAAATGGAGGTCAGGATCATCGAAAAAGGAAAGGTATTAATGTCACCTCCTGTCCTAATACTTCTTTTTTCTCCACCTCCTTAACAGATTTCTGTGAATCTCTGAGTGAAGATGGCCCTCTTTAAGAACAACTTCTGGGTAAGTGTCTGGATAACACCTGGAAATGAGTCAATATGATGATGGAGATTATGCAGAAGGACACCTGCCTATGATGGCTCTCAGTATTTTACAGCTTGATCCACATATCACTCATTCACCTGTTAATAACTGAATATCAACTGTAAGTGACTAAGCTTTTCATTGATTATTCTCAGTCAAGCAGCCCTGCTGCTCATCAGGTACGCTCAGGAACCCTTCACCGCTCACTTGCAAATAAAATTCATTTATTTTTGTATTCAGCTACATGGAGAGCTCCTTGAGTTTGAAGGCAGATAGAGTGTTTTCATCTGCAATGTTATTAATGTAAAAGGTTATTTTCTGAAGCCGTTTCCGAGGCTTCAACTTGCTATCGGTATCTGTTACTTATTTCTGGGAAAGTCTTTACACTTGTTTGATATAACTGTGTGGTTCCTAATATGTGCAACATTGCTTTGTCATGAGTGCCAATAGTATACCTGATTTTAAGTACTAATACCGTAACAATACTGAGCATCTTATGCTCAGGTTGAAACAGTTTCAACTCCCGAGGATCTGGGTGAATTTGCTTCTAATCATGTCTTTCCGTATTCTTTGTATGATGCCTGTAAAATGTGCTTCCCAGTCTGTATGAACACACAGTATGACTCTTAATGATGCATTCAATTTCAATTTACCAATAGGCCCACATGACACTTTTTGATACTCAAGGCTAAGGACAATACCCTAACAAGTACTCATAAAGTACTTGAAAGGTTTGATAACAAGCTCTACTCTCTGTTTGAAGAATTCTGTAATCACAAAAATGTCATGCGACTTGATACTAGCATCAGGTGTTCCCATGTATCCCTCCCCAGGCTTTATGTAAACTTATACTAACTGTATAATAACAAATTAACAGAGTGGATTCAACACCTATGTAATGCAGTCAACACGAAGCTTATCATGAGTAGCCTCACAAAGTCAGGATCTATAATAGTATTACAATTTTTAGATTCTACAAGTGTACCTAATAAACTGGTAACTCAATATAGCAATACTGGTTAATTATGGGCTGCACGGTGGTGTAGTGGTTAGCACTGTCGCCTCACAGCAAGAGGGGCCCGGGTTCAATTCCCGGGCTGGACAACCCTTCTGTGTGGAGTTTGCATGTTCTCCCTGTGTCAGCGTGGGTTCTCTCCGGGTTCTCCGGCTTCCTCCCACAGTCCAAAGACATGCAGCTCAGGTGCATTGAAGACTCTAAATTGCCCGTAGGTGTGGATGTGAGTGTGAATGGTTGTTTGTCTCTATATGTCTGCCCTGTGATAGGCTGGCGACCTGTCCAGGGTGAACCCTGCCTTCGCCCATTGACAGCTGAGATCGGCTCCAGCACCCCTGCGACCCTTAACTGGATAAGCAGGTTACGGAAAATGGATGGATGGATGGATGGTTAATTATGGCATTATTAGCTTAATTTGTGCGGTAATTAACAGAGTCATTAGCAACTCTCCACAGATGTGTGAAGTGGAGAGGGAAATCTCTCTTTCATCCCCCGCCAACACCACCCTCATACCCCAGTGACTTTATCAGCTGTTACAAGGTTTCTTTCTCTCCCTCATTTTCTTCTCCATCTTCACGTTCTCCTCTCCGCTCCGTCTTTGCACACCTGGTACTTCTATTTCAGGTGTGCCCTACTTTTTCTTCTTTGCCTCATCACACTTAGAAAAGTCCCCAGTGATATTTTAGCAGCTGAACTAATATTCAGATAGGACATTTATAGTGCCGGGAGGGGCTTTTAAGGGTCTATTATAAGATTATTTCCCCATGCAACGTGATTCAATAGCAATACGAGAAATGACCAGGATTTCTTAACAGCGCGTAATGTTGTGGTGGCACCTCTTGTGTTAAAATTGGGTGCAGCCACCACAGAAACAATTTAACGTTAGGTTTAGGCAACAAAAACACATAGTTAGGTCTAGGAAAAACATCGTCTTTGGGATTTAAAATTAGTAAAAGACGTAAACACTTCACAAACATACATTTACAATAACTCCACAACATTTTGGGAACAAAGGTCTCAAACACCAGTCTCTTGGTCGAAAATCAAGGTATGCATGTGTGTTTTTAATGGATGAATAATATTGTGAGCATAGTTTTTTAGCCTGCTAAACATATATCTATGATCCAGTCTTTGTGCTATGGGCAGAGTAGCAGACAGGCAGAATATAAGAGCAAACTTGCTGGAGGGATCAAGCAGACGGATAGTCATGCAGCAGAATTTCAGCCAGCAACTGCCGTGCTGTTTCCGTATCAAAGAGAAGATTCAATTTAATGTTTTGTCAAAATTCTTACCCCTGAAATACAGCTACATTTTCTTGGTCATTTAAGTCTAATATGTGTGATTTGTGTGCCTGCATTGTTTTACATATTAATAACTGCATTCCCCACCCAGCATGCCTTCAGACACAAATAGCTGTGTAATACAAATCAACCCTTCAGATAATTAGACAACACAGCCACTCGGGAACGAGTCGCACACACAGAGCCTCGTCTTGTTTGGCTCAAGAACATTCACAGCCGCTCACAAAGCCTCCTCATTCAAAGCACGCTGTCCTTCCCCATTAACTACATAAGAGCTGTGGTCATGGCCCACAGGGGGACCACCGGCTGTAATTAAGTGCATCCTTAGTAATTTAAGGCACCATTAAGTCTTGGGAATATAATTTCTTAAAGGATTGATGCGGCTTAGTGGTTCTTGGAATTTAGATTTTTCATATTATGACAGATTTTATGCAACACATCAGAATTTCCTTGTAAGAGATGACGTAAATAGTTGGTTTCTTCTTTTTCATAATGGGAACTGTCTTTTGGAAGGCTCCGTAATACTTACTGCTGTTGTCTCTGTTGCTTAAAATAGTTCGCCTCAAGAAGGGATAACCAACTATTAAAGCAGTGTCCAGGGCCCCAGACTTTTATGGCTTCCAAAGGCCTGAAGTTTACTGTGGGGTAATTTGACTGGCTGTTCGCCTGATTTTGTACCTCTGAGTCGGATTTGTTCAGCCATTCAAATGTCGTTGATAACGTAGACAGAAGAATGGTCTCAAAAATGGCGTGAGAATGTGGATTGGATTGATGGAGCTGAACAAGTTTTTGTTTGCCGACATACAGACATGAGAACTCTTAAATTGACTAGGTCAACTGCTTTTAGCAAACGCGACTCATATTCTGTGTCGACTGAAACTGCTGTTGCCGAGACAAATTGGTCACTTGCTACTGAATGGTTTGAGCAAAACAAAAATAAAACAAAACCCTACCCTATTAGAATGTGTCTCACATGAGCTCAGTGACAAAAACAGAAACGTTATGGTCAGTCTTATCATTGTCCCAGCAGTATTTGAACTGGTTGTGTTGAGTCATTAAACCCAATAGGACATACAGTATACACAATGCAAACAAGCTATTTTTACAACAAATATAAAATAAGGTCACTAGCGGGCGGCCCACAACTCAGATATGTCCTGAGGATTTGGCCCTGTTTCTAGTTATGTCATTTATGTATCAGTATTCTGCAGAGTACTGTTGATTTAGTTTTATCATGCACTTATTTTGGCAACCAAAGATGATGATCCCACCTAGAATTACAAATGCTTTGTCCCAATTTCATACTCCATTCTATGAACTAATCTGTATCAGGTTTTGCAGTTGGTTAACAATCATTCATACTTACAACAATACTTAACCATTTAAAACAAGAAAGTATACAATACTTGTACCATCATGTTATTTAAACTGCAACTTTAGTATGTTGAGGCATCTAAACTTTATAAAGAGACAGCAAAATGTTTTTTCAAAAATCTTTGTCCGTCCTGATATATATATATATATATATATATATATATATCTATATATATATCTATATATATATATATATATATATATATATATATATATATATATCTCTATCTATCTATCTATCAGGGATGGCACAATGGTCCCCATGAACATGAAGCTCACTCATCCACAGAAATAAAATGAGATTTTTTTTGATGATCATTTTGCTTTAAATAAGAGGGAATACTTGATTATTTTCAGTTGGGACTCCATTGTGCCTTTTGAGCCTGAATAGTTTCACTACAGTAGCAGTAGTAGGAAATGAACGTCACAACTGAAAAATGCTTGTATTCATTATTAAGGGGACCTGTAGATGGATCTTTAACAATATTCCCATCTCTCCTCTCAGTGCAGACTGTGTATTCTCTCTCTGTAGTGGTAAATAGACCATAATATGGCCTTGTTATGAGTCTGCATGATATCTCTGGGGATTTAAATAAACTATTTTAAATAATAACAGTACAGGTCAGCAAGCTGTTCTGCTTTGAGGCAGTACAGTTTACAGTATTGTTTTCTATTTATTTACTTCTTAGAAACATCTCTTTTCTTTGCCAGCGGATACAACAGTGTCGGCATAGAAACACACACAAACAACGGCCAGTGTGTTTTTATTAAACACACAGTAGGAAACTTTTTTTCTCCTTCCCAAGTGTCCCTCCCTCTCTTGCCTCTGCATCTTCTGTTTCTCACCACCAATCCTCTGTTCTTAACCGCCACCCTTTTTCCTTTTTTCTCAATCGTTCCTCGTGGATCTGTTCCTTGCATAGTTGGATTAAGAACCAAGATAGAAATCAGTAAAAGAGTTACTCTATTTGTGTTCATATCCCTATGTGCGTAGCAGTAAATGGGGTGTATAACAAGTGAAATCGGATACTCTCAGCACAAAATGATTGTGAACAAGTCGGAGTTAGTGACAATTTGTCAACCATGAGAGATTTTACAAAATGTGATGAATTACCTTTTAAAATATTTAATTAATTTGATCAGCTGGATTTCATGTGTTTGTTTGATCTACAATGTAACTACGTTACTTACATTTTCTGGAAATAAACTATATTATTTTAATATCAATATCAGTGAAATGATCAGCGACCATGACAGAAGATTGGTGAATCGCTTCAGGAACCATTCATTTAGCCTCTACCTCCTCCTCTGAAACACAGCAGGCAAAATAAAAGCCTCTTAGACCAGCTGAGGTGAATTTCTCAGACAGGCCAACACAGCAAATTAGTCTAAATCCATCAATGATGACGGGTTGCTGCTACCTGCTCCTGATGTTATTGACACCTCTCTGCTGTGGGACTGTTTGTGCTGCTCGACCTGCCCAGTCAGCGAGAAAAAGTTTCTGTGAGTCAGCGAAACTCACAGCAGTCGGCTTGCTCGATGTCTCGGTGATATGATGTCTTATGCAGGGGTGGAATGTTTTCAGATTAACTTTTGACAGCGGCCTGATATATTGCAGCTACATTGTGTGGCATACAGAGCTGGATCATATGTAATCTGTATTTTGATCCATTCGCAGCTTGTCAAAAGTTGCTGTGACAAAAAGTAAATTGACCTGTGAAAATTTTGGCCCTACTGCAACTTCATAAGAATAACAAAATAAAAATAATTTAAGGTATATAGGGTGATGTTTAAAACCAGTAAAGTACAAACAAATTTCATGACTAAATGCAAAGTTTTTATGACTCCACGGGGACAGCCGGAGCTGGAGGCATCATGTTTTGGTTCTTCCTTTGGTGGTCAAAGGTCACTGTGACCTCACAAAACACGATTTTGGCCACAACTCAAAAATATGCTAATTTTGACAATTTAACACAAATGTCTAACATTATAAAATGATCAAGTCACACCATTTTGGACAGGACGTAAACGGCAACAACCAGAAGGCGTTACTTCTAGTTATATTTCAATATTTATTGCACACCTGAAATGGACACAGAAAAAAGTCACACACATTTGTGCAGCCCCAAGAAGCATAATTGTCTTTTCTCTTTTGTTCTGCTCAGTACCTAAATTTCATCTGACTGAAGAGCCATGTTACCCAGCAGGAATATCCTCAGACACTTGATCCAGTCACAGACAGACTGTTAGGGCAGTTTTGACAAATAGCCAGAACTAAAGACACTGCTCTGCCAGAGAATGAAGCACTGTAACGTAAAGCCGGAGCCAAGCTGAGCAACACTTCACTTTCCTGGTCACACATATTTCGAAATTAGAAGAAATAAATCATCAAAGAAAAAAAACAGAAGTCTAGATGAAGCAACGTTTTCCTCTGGGACTGGGCAGTGATGGAATAAGTACTCTGATATTTTACCTAAGTAAAAGTAGCACACAGTACACACTGTAGAAATACTCTAATACAAGTCTTGCATTTAAAATTTTACTTTACATTAACATTTACTTAAAGTACCACAAGTAAAAGTAGTCATCATGCAGAATGACCCATTTCAGAATAATGTACGTCACATTATTAAATTACAATTATTGATGCATTAATGTGTAAATTATTATCAGTCAGTTGATTTACTGGTGCACATACTGTTGTGTTTACAGGTTGTGCAAGTTTTCTTGAATATCCAACGGTCATTTCCTCAGGATGTGGGAAAGGAGATCTGCCAACTGTTTCCTAATTTGATTCGGATATATATTTATGCTTGTTTCACCCTGGTCTACACCTCGCTTTGTGTGTGTTCTCAGAATTAGAAGGTACATACTGTCCAAATCCATCAGGTAAAGGTTTTCTATCACAGTCTGTTTGTTGTACTCACAGCACCCCTTTTAGAGCATTCTTTTTTTGTAGTAAGATTTGTGTTTTTTCCATTTATGCATGGCTGATAATGTATTTAAAATTTTGTGGATATTTTATGAGAAATTAGATTTTTCTGTAAACAAAATTCAGACATCTCAGTGAGTATTGTCCTCATCCAGTCAGCTGTAGGAGGGGTTCATGCTGAGTGTCAATCATCTATAATTCAGTCTATTTGAAAGCAAATTCCCATTGTGTTCTGAAGACAATAAGGAAAGCAATATTGTGGGCTGATGTTGGGGTCAAAAGGACCTTCGTGACCTTAAGTTTCAGTTTAACTGAGCCAGTTTTGGTTGCTGTGAACCATTTTTTTGTGGATGAAAGTTTGTTGCATTACAGCACATTTAGTTATTGAGAAATCTTCAGCTGAGATCCATTGTCTCCTTCCAGTTCCTCACTCACACATATTTAGGCAAACATGCAGATAAAATATATTTTATTTGTTGTAGGAAGCAGGCCCCCAGCACCGAGTTCACCTCAGCCCAGGTTTACTCACCGACTGTAGTTAGTTTCGTTCAAGCCTGAGAGGAAGTCTGAAGATTAGGTGTCTAATTAGAATCAAGTGAGAACAGTTAGAAAGATAAAACTCTGGAGAGGCATTAAACACATAGGCACTCACACACACACACACACACACACACACACACACACACACACACACACACACACACACACACACACACACACACACACACACACACACACACACACACACACACACATTGAGGTGGAAAATTGTGTAATTTCTCTCAAATAGTATAGTAAAGTAAGCACTTTTGATCATTTATCTAAAATATTGTATGCCAAAAATGCTGTACAATAGCAGCATACATCTTTGGAGAGTTTAGGCTCTTTTTACACGACCCTACAGTTAAGCTTTGAGAACCCTTGCCTTATGACATGGAGCACGTTACCCTTTATAACAGCAATGCTGAACCTCTGAGACCTTCTTTGAGCAGCAAGTTGATGCTGACGATCAACAAATGGTGGCTTGTTGGCCAAATGTGGCCTTTGATGCAAATTATTAAGCTTGTTATGAAAACAAGAAATGCTCCTTCATTGAGCTGCAGCTAAACTTTTAGGCATGATTTGGAAAATGACTTTAGATAAAACAATATAAATACAAATTCCACTTCACCTAAGGTCCAATAAGCATTACTGGTGAAATATAAACCCACTTTTTCAGAATCACACAGTACGCATTTTTTTCATTGTCCCATACTTTTTTTTTCTTATAATTTTCTAACAAAAATAAAACTGCATCTTAGACACAACTGACATTTGGCTTTTATTATTTTCAAATAACATTGTTGTTGCAAAACAACACAGTGGCTTTGCATGGACAAATTATAAAATCCCGGTTATACTTTTCTATCTATTCCTTTGTTCAGCATTTTGCATGATTTTGAGAGCAGCAGGTCACAATATGGAGACAGCACGTCTTTAACTAACCGATGGCTAAACAGAAGGCCTCATTGACTGATCAGACATATAGTGTCCAATTTGTCAGTGGCCAACTTTGCACTGAAGCTAGAGCAAAATTAATTCAAACGTAAGTCTTGGTTTCTTAATCAAGAGGTGTTTATTTGATTTTAGTTTTTTTTTTGCAGAAATATAAATAATAAACGTTTATTCTTTACCAAAGAATGGTAAATATTTAGGCCTGTGTCTCCACAGCACACATAAGCCTAGAATGCTTGCAGTGTCCTAAAAGACCTGACCCTTGGCTGAACCTAGCTGTCCAAATGTCTTTTGATTTTATTTGAGATTGAGATTGAAGATCAGCACACCCAAAGCTCAAAGATTTGAATAGCTCTGACCACCTTATAATAAACTATTTGAGGAAGTGAGGGAAAACCAGGGGTCCTAACCTCTTAACAGAGCAATGTTGGCGTTTGATTTACTGAGATAAAATGATAATTTCCCTGCTACTTACCATCCCCCTTAACAAATTTCAACAGATCCCCTACAGCCTCTCAGTCGTCTTCAGAAGTCTTCATGAGAATGTTGCCCCTGTACAGATTTTACACGTCCCCGTGCACCCCCCTCCACTCCTCTCTTCTCCCATCATTCCCCTCATTGTTATGGTAATAGACTCCATCCATGCATGAACAAAACGGTCAACTTAATTGATGAAAAAGAGATCACCAAGAGGGGAGAGAAGAGGGGGCCTGCATACATCAGACATGAAGCATTCCTATTCACTGAAGGCTTAAGGAATATATTAAAGCACTTGAGAACACTTGAAGAAGACCCTCTGTGGATTGGCCGCTCTCATGTTGCGTGCCATCAGATTGCTTGGCATGACTCAACATCCACAAGTACTGACTCGTAGATGTCTGCACAATCAGGAACATGCACACTTAAACATGCAGGAATGTAGTTTTGTATCTGAGAAGAGAGAAGAAGGACTTGTGATCATTTCATTTTTGTTGCACCTGCCAGTCTGAGACAGGTGTTCCCATACAATGAGCCTTATTATAAAAGCTGGTTGAGCTATATTTTAATATGAGGCATTCATTCATCTATAACCAGCATAGTCATTGATGTTTAAAGAATAGGAAGGCTGTTATTCTAAAGATGTGTAATTCTATACTTTCTGAATTTCCAACAAAGTCTGTGGAACCATTTATTACAACTGAACACACAAATCTGTAAAACCATGTCACAAATATATAAAAACATTATCATTATCAGCTGGGGGCTGTAATCTTCAGCAAATATGACCAAAACTGGAATAAATCGTGCATTTGTTGGAGGCTTTTTTCAGCTGCAGAGTGATAAACATTTGGTGCTCTAGAGTGTTTACAGCAGCAGAGATCATAGTCAGTAAGTGATAGTTATATTTATTTCAGGGAAGAAAATGAATGATGCAAGTCATGTGAGAGTAGTGGCACCATCAGCAAATGCCATGGATCACATAGTTCAGAACAAAAAAAACAACTGAGCGAGCATTGAATATTGTTATTCTCAGCCAACACTTCTCAGCCAACATGCCCGATAATTGACCAATCTGAAATTGTTTACGACAGAATGACAGGAGTTGTGGGAATTTCTCTACCTCAACAATATGTTTCTCCCTGAAATATGCTGCTGTTTAGGGATGGTTTGTACGAGAAGTGGTTCATACAATGTGTTGATTCAGTTGGAAATCAAAAGTGTTTATATTCGAACCAAAGGGACACACTAGAGGGATGGTGAAAAGCCAAGCCGTCTGTTAGTGAGAAGGGTGGTGTGATATTGTTTACATATGGTGAAAATAACAGCTCACAGTCTCTAATCATAATTTTGCACTTGGTTGTACACAGGAAAGTGACAGAAATAGACGTGTAACAAATAAATCAAAATAGATGGTGAGAATGTTGGACCTGACAAACACTTCTGATGACATATACTAGCAGCTTCGGTGGTGTCAAAACCAGAAACTTGACCGTGGCCTAAAAGGGTAATGTGATGCCGACAATTAGAAACTACTTCATGTGAAGTCATGATGATGATAATGAAAGAGTCTTTGTTAGCAGTTTTCCTGACAAGATCATAAGTAAATATAAGGGCATTTGCAAAGGTTGATATAATATGCTAAGCAGCTCAAATGCTGCTGCAATAAAGTTACAGCATATCGCTCAGAGCATAGACTGCTCTTATTTGCGTGTTCAAATATTCCACATGACTTCTTACTGACTCATCGTTATCAAATACTGTTTGCAAAACCATTAAAGCACTAAAATATTCTTTGATCTGTGGACATACAGCCTACAGCCTAGCCTGGTAGCAGTGGTGGACAGGTGCTGTGTGTGTGTGTGTGTGTGTGTGTGTGTGTGTGTGTGTGTGTGTGTGTGTGTGTGTGTGTGTGTGTGTGTGTGTGTGTGTGTGTGTGTGTGTGTGTGTGTGTGTGTGTGTGTGTGTGTGTGTGTGTGTGTGTGTGTGTGTGTGTGTGTGTGTGTGTGTGTGTGTGTGTGTGTTAAGGGCTTAGACTGTCAGCTCACCTTTCTGTGGAAGGGTGGAGTTTCAACAAAAGGCGTCTGCCAACTGCCCCTGCCGATGAACAGCACTATACTGCTGCAGAACGCCCATTGTTTATAAAATCCTCATGTCAAAGTATTCAAATACAATGTAATAATAAAAAACCTTATTCCTTTGTTAAGAGGAGGAGAACATCAGACTGAACATTGACGACAAAGAAAACAGCTGAAATTGGTTGTTTTATGCTGTGTTTAGTGTTGTTCTGGTTAACAATATCTTGTAAATCAAACTTAAAGCAGTGGGAAACGTCTTGTTATACATAATGGTAAATAGGAGCCATTATTTTTAAATCTAATTAATTTTGTGATTTACATTGAGTTACAAAAAAAAAGACATTAACTTGTGGTGCTCACAACACTGAAAAACTAAATTCCAACAAAGAAAACAGTGTCCGAATAAATCCAAAGGATAACACAACATCCTTCATTAAAAATGTATAATGTCTTTTTGTGTTTTGGGGGAACTGACATTTTGAAAACAGCAGATTTGACATTTGTCTCAGAAGATGCAAATATTACCCTAACCTTGTTATTTGCTTTTTTATTATGGAAACAAGATTCAGAAAGGCAGTTGTGTGCACACTCGCCCAATATGACATTTTCAGATTGCTTGTTTTGTCTGAAGAACAACCCAAAGCTGAAAGATATTCAGTTTTTTATCACATGAGTAAAAGACAAGAAGAAAATCCTCACAATTGAGAAGCTGGATCTTAAGGTACCATGGCCTTATTGCTTGAAGCAGTTTATTGACTAATTCATTAGTCAACTGATTCCAGGTGTAATCTGCACACAGGAGTAAAAACTGAATGAAGGCAATGTTTCTACCCCATCTTTACACTATGAGATAATGCTCAGGGAAAGTGACCATTTGATGACCGAAGCTGATATCACTTCCTGTAAGTCGCTTTGGATAAAAGCGTCTGCTAAATGACTGTAATGTAATGTAATGTAATGTAATATCAGCAGTGATGCTTCACTGGCTGAGCTCGCTTTGTGTTTTCTGTAAAGTGTTGTGTCTGAAACGGCTCCTGTTTCTCTTCCTGACCGCTGGGAATCTAAAGTCCAGTGACTATGTCTCTGCTTTGCATGCTCACTGAGCAGGTAGTCAGTCAGTGTGTGTGTGTGTGTGTGTGTGGTTTTGGGTGACCCTTGGCATTCCAGCCATTCCCCTGGTACCTGGGAACTGGTCTGTTCTCCTCCGACAGGGTATTTTTAGGTCCTAAGAAGCAGCTGTCTGTGTCTCTGTCTGCACAGACGTCCCGGCTGTCTCTCGACTGAAAAATGTGGCGAGGCTCAAGAAGAAACTACACACTCTATTTGTAATAGCGCCGCCTTAGTCCTGCTCTTTTTCGCTTAATAGTGAAACATCAGCAAAAAAAACATGGCCCCCATGGTTTTGTCCCTCTAAATTTCATAACAGCCATTGTTAAACCAAAAGCAACAAAAATGCCAAATGCATATGAGATATGACCATGATTGGTCCTTTGGTTTTGTGATATTTATCAACATTTAGACTGTCCCGTTTTACATTTAGAGTGCCGGTTAATGTTAATGCATCAGAAGTTACAAAGCAAGCATTGAATAAATATGACGGCTGACCCAAACATTGGAAAGATTTCTAATTGTATAAAATCACCAAAATGACTGTATTCCCTACAAGATGGTCAAGTATATATTAGCACAGATAAACAGTGTCAATATCTAAACAAAACTGGTATTGTATGATATACTTATGAGCACTTCTGATTTAATGTTAGAGGCCACCAGTTTCTTATTATGAGCATTCACTATTTTCAGACAAACAATTTTGGTTTTCACATGAGAGATGTCTTTATTGTCCTCAGTCACAAGCCAACTCTCTAAACGGAATAATAAATAGGTTGTATATGCGAAAATTAAATGATCAAATTTGTTTTCAAAAGATGGTCATAAAACTCAATGTGTGTAATGTTGGTGAATAAAATGAGTTTCTCTGTTTGTGTCAACAGTTGCACTAATACATTCTCCACCTACCGGGAGAAACAAATACACAAGCACAGGATGATGTAGAGCTCTTAATAAATAATAACAAATCATGTTTTATCTTTATTTTCACTCTTCCTTCCCCACACATAAATATGCTGTGAAATCAAGTTGTAAAATGACAACACCATAGAAGGCTGAGAGAAAAAAGAGAGTGAACAAGAGAGAGAGATTGAGAGAGCATAAAAAATTAACTCAACAGAAACTGAAATGTAACTTTATTTGGTTTGTGTTTGTAAAGTAGTGATGATGGAACGGTAACCTCAAGTATTGATGACCTACTTAACCTAAAATCTGTATATTGTTGTGTGATGTGTGACAGCGAGTGATGAGGAAAAATGTAACACAGACTGTGCCAAATAACCTGTAAAGTTAAATAATAATTATGCAGCTTTTTCTGGCCAAATCATATCAGAGCACAACGGCCTTGAGAGGTTTCTTTAAAACAAGCATTCATATATATTCTGATCAGCTCTGAAAAAAAAACATCATTATTTTTGATCTTAAGTAAAACTTTCTTGACATATTTAGTTTCCATATATTACATTATCAGCTATATAATATCAAAGATGGACACACATCTTGAAGGTCTATTGATGTAAATGTGGTTTTCAAATCTAAACAGAATCCAAAGCTGGTTTCATATGAATGTTTGCAGAGACCTAAATGTTTATTTCCTGGGATGAGTCTGACTGTCTTTAGAGGAACATCAGTGGCAAAAAATATAATAAGGCAAAGTTTAAACAAATGTGATATTGCTGCACTGAAGCACCAACTGACATCACTCTCTAACTTTCTAGTGCTGGTTTGATGTTCCTCGTTTGGGTGCTAACAGACGGTGTGTTTTATATTTCTCCCTTGGCAGGGGGAGAAAAATGCCGGCTTTGACGTGCTCTACCACAACATGAAGCATGGCCAGCTGGCAACCAAGGAGCTAGCCGAGTTTGTCCGTGAGAGGTAAGGTTTGTGTGTATTTGTGAATATCTGTGTGGGATGTGGCGCTCGTGATGGGATCCGGGTGGAGAAATTTCACATTCTTGAACTTTATATATACTTGGATGGAAAGATGAGAAACTGTGGCAAGGTTGGGTGAAATGCACAGAGATGATAAAATACCTGTTTTGGATTTCATCTCTCGCTGTATCTATCAAGGTGTTTGATAGTCCTGTCGGAGAAAAAAACACGTTTTTTCTTTGTTAAAACAGCTTCAGTCTCTCTACTCTGATCTCTGGCCCTTGTCCTCACTACTGTGCTACTTTTGGAGCTCACTTTCTCTCAAACTCTCACACACACACACAAGCCTGAAAAGATGGATTATCCCTCAACGTCAGAGGTTTATATTTTATCCATGTTGGCAAATGCTGGGTTTAAATAAAAATATTTTTATTTATTTTTTGCATTTTATTTTACAGAGGACTATGTGGAGTGTAGAAATTGGGGGGTAGATTATGATGCAATATATTGTGATATTTGGATCTACATTTGCATTATCACAGTCCCTGTAACATCCAACATCATATCACTACTTATTGATAGATTACAACATTCATAACTAGCATTTTGGGGTTTGCGGTGTATACAGTGTTTTTGAGAATGGACACAGTATCACAAAACATAATATTGCAATACTCTAATGATATTATCTTACACCCCTACTTGGCTATTAAGGCCCTTGAAATGGGCCTTTTCTCTTGTAAAATAAAGAGTGAAACATAGTGAGGAAATATGTGTGTATGTAACATAAGCAGCAAAACAAAAATATGATGGAACTAAATTGATTAGAAACAGGTGATCATTATTATTTTTTGCCTGGGACCTGTTAGCTTTAGCCTAAATCTTTTAACACATTATCATGTATGCAGCCTTCAGGTGTGTATTTATTTAAGACCCTTTAACAAGATTCACCTTTTCAAAATGATTCAGCTGAAAACCTTAAAAAGTCAGCCGGAGATGACATCACACAACTCATTAAGAACATTTGCATTATATCAATTAGCTAGCTGGCTACAGCTGATGAGATCTGTTAGCATCTATGGCAATTTCTGACGGAAAATCCACGTCAACAAGAAACAAAGAGCCTGCTTTTGTTTACCTCTGTCTGAAACCGAGGACAGACTGTTTAAATATTATTATGAATTACAAATTTTAAATCCTGCCACCATAATCATTGTGAAATACATGAATGCTGTGCAACAACTGGAAGCTTGACAGGCTTAAAACAGTACCTAAGGGGGGAAGTCAATTATCTAATTAGAACTGTCCTCTCAAAGTGGGTAGTTTGTTATATTATATCCTCTAATTAGGAACCTATCAGTGAGTAAATTGAGGGTAGTAAAGAGGTTCCCACACAAGTTTGTGCTCTTCCAGCTGGAAGTTAACACACACACACACACACACACACACACACACACACACACACACACACACACACACACACACACACACACACACACACACACACACACACACACACAACGCTCTGTCAGACCAGAGATATAATCCTGACATTGATTCAGCCTCTGTGCACATTCCTTGCTGGAGGAAATTCACTTATCTTCTCGGATAGCAGCAGACAACATATCAGCAGTCAGGAAATGAAATAGAGCCACTGTTGGTAAAATAGTGTGTGATCCCACAGGACGGAGGAAAGGCAATTGTTTTGATAAATCTTCTCTCTTGCCACTTGCCTTAAAGTTCATTTTGATACGGGACACCATATAAAACAAGTTTAAGTACCACAACAACCCCAAACCACACTCTCAAGGTTTCTCAGTGACTGCATGTTATATTGACTACAGTGAGTCACCCTTCTACTCAGTTTAATGGAGATGTATTGCTACTTCTTGTTAGTGGGGCACCATTAACAAGTGTCCCGACAGGAAATTAATCTGCAACTATTTTGGTAATCAATGAATTGTTTCAGTAATTTCTTTCAAGACAATAGGCCAAACATTCACTAGTTACATCTTTTCTCTTTCTTTCATGATAGTAAACCTTATTTATTTAGGTCTGTTAATCAGACCAAACAAGACATTTGGAGATGTCACTTTGGGCTTTAGTAAATATCGATGGACATTTTCACATTTTTTCTGACATGATATAGACTAAATGATTAATAAATTATTGGAGAAAATAATCATGTGGAATTTAATCATTAGTTGGAGACTTAAAGCAATTAATTGGCCAATGGTATGGTCCTCGAAGACCATTTTTGAATAAATTAATGACATTTATCTAGTTAACTCCTAGTTGTTTGCTGGTTCCAGCATCTCAAAAGTGAGAATTTGCAGCTTGTAAGAAAAAATATTTTGAATGTGGAGAGAGTGTTATTATACACCCATCACACGTAGGTACTTGGGTAAGTTTACTGGAAAAGAGAATCAATAAACTAGAGTAGTGGCTGCACACTGATTCCACCTAAAAATATATTTAGATAGACAAGGTTTGATCCCAGGTCAAAACCAACTGATTGGGATTGAAACTTTGTCTATTTAATCCTGCAATAACAGATTTTTGGCAACTTCAGGGCAGCAGAAAAAAACAAGTGAACACAGCATTGACTTATCATCCCCTTTTAGGTTGATATGGTATCAAGCAGGTCAGTTAGCAAACAGTTCATTTATCACACAACATTATTATTCATCTGAAGTTGTGTTTGTGTCCACTTGTTGAATTTAATTTTTTATTAACTCCTGAGAAAATATCTGTCTCTTTATCTGGTAAATGCTTCAATATGTTCATCAGCTTGTCTTTTTTGGGTGAGTTTTCTGTTCAGCATTGGGCAGAAATTGTACATTTTTATTGGAGCTATTTTACTGATAACAGCTGCCTGATGCGGCAGAAAACACCACTAGCAGTAAGTGTGAACCAAAACGGTAAAGTTGCAGCCCCATTCCTTAACAATGAGCTGTGAGGTCGAGAAAAGCTGCAGATTGGAGTGATAATATCAATCATAGCTGCTTTGAATAAATATGTAGTTTGGAGTCATTGTGCAGGTATCCTTTTGTTGCATATAGACAAATAAAGAATTTGAAAACATCACTTCAAGCTTAATTGATTAAAAATTCAATATTGAAAAGTAAGAAAATATAACAAAACTTTAAAACATTTAAAACAATGGATATAATTGAAAATAAAAATATTTGTTGTCCTTTCTTGTGATCCAATATGAGTTCCAACAATGTCGCCATCACTTCTTGTTTATTGTTAATGATTTTCTGTAGCAGGTTGTTCTGTTCCCCCTCAGGATATTTGGAGCAATACTCCTTCCATCTTTCTCTTCAGGGTCAACAGATGATGGTTATTAAAGTTTTATGCCAGCCTTGCAAAACAAGTCCATCTTCATTTAAATGTGGCTCATTTCAACAATTATCCAACACTGATGAAAATTAATCTTTATCCGTCTGACTCTAATGATGGATGCCCAGAGTTTGGGACAAAGTAAGATGCAGATAAAGAACATATCATATGAGCCCATTAGCAGAGGCATTGTGAGGAAGTGTTATGGAGTACATTATATTCACCAGTCTGAAAGTTATTAAGAGGAATTTACATTTTAAAGAATGCACACAACATCACTCTTCCTGTCGAGTTACTGGCAACTTTAGCAGAGGAATTAAAAGAAAGAGACTTGTATCTTATGAGACACATAAACACAAACACACACATAAGTTAGTATATATATATATGCATTATACAGGTTTAAAGTTGTGTGTCCATTATTTTAAGGCCCTTTTTAGAGTTATTGTATTTGTTATTCTGCTAATGATAATGTATGTGTTTGTTTGTTTGCAGTGCTGCTATTGAAGAGACTTACTCCAAATCAATGAGCAAACTGTCCAAGATTGCAAGCAACGGAAGTCCACTTGGGTAAGAACCACCATGTAAACACAGGACAGAACAGCAACTTCACCCAATAGAAGGTCCTCTTCGCTTATAGTTAAAAAATGTTGCTATTGTATTTATACATGTAATTGTCATATGGCTGCATATGAGATATGAATGAGTACCATCTGCATCACCAGATGTTCAAATTCATGATTAAAATAATGCAATTTTCTCTATTTAGCCTATTTGTTTTAATACAAGACAGATTTTCTTCAAAATAGTAAATATATATCTAGTAATGAATAGTTGAAATCCTGCAAGTGACCACAAAGCAACCATCGAAGAGCGCATTTGGCCATTAAAGGCACTAAAAATATATTTATTAATCTTCTTTGAATGATGGGCTCCATAATGAACGCACAAACTCTGCCCAAGTTTGAAGGTGGTTTCTTTTATTGCTCTGTAGAAATATCTGTAATTATATTTTAATTTGGGCTCTTCTCATTGTTTTGAAATGGACGTGGATTGGTCCACACCCATGCTCCTGATGAAGCAGAGTTTTTGAATGTTAAACTCTTAATAAATCATACATATGGATGATTTTACCTACTTCAAAATGAGATTGTTGCTTATTTAGTCTTGACTGTTAAATGTTGAAAGGGCATCTTAACTTCGTCAGAAAATCTTGTTTTTACTGACCTCCGGTGCCTAGTGGTTTAACTAACTCACCTCGCTCGTCAGTGCGATAGAGGATACTTTGCTGCTTCGCTGCCACCAAACCCCCACAACCCCACCTAAGCAAAATCTGGAAAAAAATAATACATTACATGTCCTCAATATTACTGTTGGTTTTAGAGTAAATCTTAAATGAATAGAGAGTTTTTAACAGTCTCCTGTGTGTGCTTAATGCTTGTGTATGTATTTCCTAGGACCTTTGCTCCAATGTGGGATGTGTTCAGGGTGTCTTCAGACAAACTGGCCCTCTGCCACCTCGAGCTGATGAGGAAGATGAACGATCTCATCCGGGACATGAACAAGTACGGAGACGAGCAGGTCAAAATCCACCGCAAGGTACTTACCTGGGATCAGGATGCTTTACCCTTATCCTGACCGCAAACTGGCGGATTTTGTGTGCCTGTGAGTGTTTCTGTGAACATAGACTTAGATAGATTTTCTCATTACTTGCCCTTCATCATGACTCTGTCGTCCTGATCTAATTTATCTCATAGAAAATCCTATTACTGTCTTCTCCCTTCATGATAATCTGTGCGTGTCCCCTTAAAGTACTGTGATGATCTGTTCAGCACCTTCATGCGTTGTCTTTTTTTGTGTGTGTGTGTGCGTGTCACCCAGACAAAGGAGGAGATGGTGGGAACAGTGGAGGCGGTTCAGGCCCTGCAGGTTCAGAGCGGCCACCTTCAGAAGTCAAAGGAGGGTTACCACGGCAAGTGTCTGGAGCTGGACCGGCTCAGGAAGGAGGGAGCTCCACAGAAAGAACTGGAGAAAGTAAGCCACACATTTCTCTATTCAAGATTGTTTTCATATTTTCAACACAATAAAAGCTTATCAGTGTCCTTTGAATAGAGGGTTGTTTCACATAAATTGGGGAAAAAACCTTTGCCTGTTATTTTGTTAAGCCATGCGGATAGTTTTTCTTTCATTAGCTCAGGTTTTAAGATATCTGCCTTCTTCCCGATACAATGAAAGTGAGTTAAATTGAGCAGCAGCATCTCTTTCCAAAAACCATGTCGCATTTACACGGGACAAATCCCGGGCTTAAAAGTCTTAAGAAAACAGTAGTGATCACTCTCTTTTACTTTGCGTGTTTCAATCAGCAAAATGTCGCAGAGCCCAACTGAAGGTCAACTGGTTTGCACTCAAGAATATAATAGTCTTTTGTTCACATTGTTCTGTCTTTAGTCTTTGTGACGCAGACAATTCTAACTGTCTCAGCAGATGGAGTATGAATGTCATGTTGTTGTCACTCATTTTACATTCTGATCCTTATTCATAATAATAAATCTGTGTTATTCCTTTGCAATGCAACATATACTTAGTGCCAGTGTGCTGATTATTCAATTATTTGTTAAATAAATAATAAATAGTATTCTTTAAACGCATCCTCAGGAAAACTGATTTGTGTTGATTTAGTGATTTCGTGGTTTCAAAACAAACACTTGACCATGATTTCTTGATTTCACAATTTCATAAAAAGCATAAATCAAAAAATACAGCTTTTTGTAAATGTGTAATAAAAGTGTATTCCACTCCAGAGCTACTTAATGGGTCTCTCTCAGTACATCTTCTGGACAGCTGGATCGGAACTGGGACTTGTCAGATTCAGTGTCCCGCCTCACTGTTCCTTAACTCTGGGATTTCGTATTATTATTGTTTGTCTTGTGACCCTAAAATCCATTACACGCTTGTCTCTTGTTTTCCACTTATGTGACAAGAGTGTTTGTTATATAGAGGTTAAATTAGTTAATTAATCTTGACAATTATGGAAAACATTTTCTAACTGCTCTGCTCTAGACGTCTGCCCTGTGAACAAATTGCTGTTCTTGTTTTAAAGGTTCAGACTGAATACTGAATGGAGTAGTTGTAGTCATGGGGTAGAAATTGTTCTCATTCACTCACTGAGGTATTCATATTTATTTCAAGATTGTGAATGAGAGTTTGTAGCCAAAGGCCATCATTTTCCTTTTCTTTCTCACTAGGCGGAGCTGAAGTCTAAGAAAGCGGCTGAGTCATTTGCGTTGAGCATTGAGAAGTACAACCGCGTGGGTGGAGAGTTTGAGCAGAAGATGAGCGAGTCCTCCCAGGTCAGCTCCGACTCCAGCTGGGCTGAGGGCCACTTTCTTTCTCTGTCTCTCTCCCACCCTCTGATGTGGTGTTTTTTATTTATTTATTCTTCTCTTGGGCTTTATCTTTCTCTTTATCTCCCTGACTCACCCTCTCTGTAACCTCCCACCACACAAGAACTCCATCTTATCCTTTCATTTATTCTCTTATCATGTCTTCCTCGAAAATGAAAACCTCAACCCCCGACTCCTAAACACCCGCCCACTCGCACACGCATGCACATCCTGACCCTCGTTCATTACCTTTAATCACTGCCTCCACACTTCCATGGTTACTACTGCTGTTTCCATGGAGATCTTCAACAAACCCAAATGTGTGGGTCTGTGTTTTACATTTGAAATGATGACTGAAATCTTTGTGTCCAATTATTTCTTGTTATAGCTTTGAGGGGGAAGATTTGGTCATTGGTATAAAGGGGTATGTTGTTCCTGATAGAGAAACCTGTCTAAAGATCAAAGAGGAAGTGGCGGTAAACCAAATGAAGAACAGATAAGTAAATAAGAGATTAAGATTCTTCTTTTATCAAGCATAAAACTAGAGGGGATCACAATATAAATTCTATAAAGGCTGCTTTCATGCCTGAAGCTTTATTCATTTGGCCTGGATCAAGGGAAGATAAAAGACACATTGTGGTCCAGTTGTATTCATACTGGCTCTTTACAAACGAACCAAGAGACCTGCAGACATGAATTCACACAGATCGACAGGTGGCTCATTAGTCTGTTTCCATTCATCTTTTTTTAAGTAATGCATGAGAAAAGCTGTGTGGAAACGGCGAAATTTGATAAATCCTGTTACCTAAAAAAGTATTTATGTTGCTAGAGGTGGTTTTTGCCCGTGTTAAAAAGAATTGATGCCCTAAATACATTATGGAAACAGCTTTGCCAAATATTGTGATGCAGCAAACATTTAACCAACAAGCTCTTTCTGCTGTCGGCGTCTTCCCGAATATTCCCATAACGTGCGATGGCTGTCTTCGTCTCCGGACAACATGAAACGTGGCTGAGACTAGCCAGCATGAAGAACAATTAAATTTGCCCAATTGAAACAAATTCTTGAAGGCCTCTCTCCATCTTTGTTTATTAGATGAGTCAGGTGTTTAACCACAGCTCCGCCCCTTTATGAGACTAGCAGCAGGTCCTGAGTCTCTTAACTCCAATGGTGAAAGTTAACATGAACACATACAGATTATTTTGCACCATAGTCCCCATAGTAAATACAATTAAACCTAAGGTCAAATACAATAATACAAATGATATGCTCTAAATTCTGTATAGAGCTCCTTTAAAATAAAGGAGCCTTTAAAATAAAGGAGCTCTATACGGCGCAGGCTGAAAACTCACCTCTTCATGAAGTACTACCCTGAATCTTCCTCGTAGCACTTATTGCATTCGTATTAGTTGTTGCACTTACTGTATTCGTATCAGTTCGCTGCACTTATTGAATTCGTATTCGTTTACTGCACTTATCCTATTCGTAGTAGTTTGTAGCACTTGTTATATTCGTATTAGTCTGTTGCAATTATTGTTTTCGTAGTAATTTGCCTCTGCACTATACTTTTGCTCTGGTTTATGCTTTTAGATGCTTGTTTAAGAAAGGAGATGCACTTATGACTTCTGGTGACTAGTAGTTCTCTTGAATACCTATGTTGAATACACTTCCTGTAAGTCGCTTTGGATAAAAGCGTCTGCTAAATGACTGTAATGTAATGTAAAATGTAATGTAAGTCACAGTCTATATTTCGGTTAGATTGTCGAACTTGCATTAGACAAATCAAACTCTCTTCTTGAATAAAAGCCACTGGCATTATATCAAGACAATTCCCCTGAACCAGACAGCGACTAATGAGTTGGCTGAATTAGAACCATGAACAAACTTAAACCACAGTGGAGTTCTGAGATTTCACATTGGGACGTTTTGGGGGATTTTCCTCACCATGGTGTGTGTTTGTGTGCGAGCAGAAATTTCAGGAAATAGAGGAGACCCACCTGCGGCAGATGAAACAGCTGATCAAAGGCTACTCCCACTCCATAGAGGACACCCATGTTCAAGTGGGACAGGTATGATGTAGCGGACACTGAACCATGCAGCATTACTCTCCACCACAGGCATGTCTTTTTCTTTAAACTATATATATTTATAAAACCTTTTTTTCATATTGAAATTAAAGTATAAAGGATAACATACCACTCAGTGTGTCATAGTTTAGGACCCAAGGAACTCTTGTGTCCACTGAATCATGTACTGTCATTGCCAACATTTTTTTTTCTGTCAACACAATCAGCAGCATTTCAGTTTAATGTCCAGCTCAACACTTCACATGCAGCACAACTTTTTCATGCTAATGTTCACAGTAGATCAAATGGCCTGTTTCAAGAATCATACATTACGCTAGATGCATTGTTAGATCCTCTTGGACTCAATGAAAACAAACAAACAAACAATAAATTATAAGATTATTAGTAGTAGTAGTAGCAGTGGTAGTAGTAGTCCCATAGAGATTAGACAGCATTATCACACAATTTTCATGTCACCTTTTCTGATGTTAAAAGTTTTGTTAAGAACCAAATACTCATTCTGCTCTGCTCCAGGTCCACGAGGAATTCAAGCAGAATGTGGAAAACATCGGCACCGATAACCTCATCCAGAAATTTGCGGAGCAGAAGGGCACGGGCAAAGACAGGCCAGGTACAGCTCATCTCACCAGGATGAATTTTTCTATTTGTTTACAGTAGGAGTAAAATAAACACACAACTTAAATCAGCAGCTTACATAACAATAGAAATATGAATACACCAAAATTGAAAACAGAATTGTGGAGGCGGAATAATTCATAGTGACACAAAACAGTGAGTGAATGGTTTAACTACATGCATATATCGGTGTGTTTTTTATTTATTTTTTATCAAACTGCCTGCCATCTGCAGCTGTGGTTAGTTTTGAGGAGTACATGACAGCTTTGGCACCAGAAGGTGGGAAGAAGAGTCGAGCAAAAGCCTTCAGGATCCCCGGCCTCGGCAAGAGAGACAAGGAGCCGGACTCTACGTGAGTGTGCGCACAAACACACACACTGATCTTCTGACTATTTAATCTAAATATTCTTCCTTTGTTACTGGCTACAGTTTGAGTAATTACTGATCAATGAAAACAAAATACATGTGTTTTTATGGTGTTTTTGCAGAGACTCGGCTGTGACGGAGACACCGGTGAGTATCAGTTATAACTCACACTAAAACACTGCAGCTTCTAAACCGTTGACTCAATTATCATTCCTGTCTGACTCCTAAAGCTGCAGTAATCCCTGCAGACAAATGTGTTTGATAGAACTTCTGCATAGTGACAAGAGTGTGTGTTTGTTTTTTGGGGTTGGAGTGGGGTGGAAAGAAAATCATGTACAAGTTGAGCGGGAAATTGTGCGTGTGTGTCATGATGACTTGACTGACGGTGTGGGGTTTCCCAGGTTTATTCCGGTACTTCTGAGAAAAGGTTTTTGAGATGCTTTGGCAGTGTGATTGTGTATGTGTGTGTGTGAACGGGCTTTGGACACGGCCTTCTAACAGACTGATGTGTAGGAGGAGAGTAAACAGAAGATCACAGAGCAACTGTTTGCAAGGGCAATACGTTTCTGACTTTAGCATGAGAGGAACAAGTGATGTTAGCAGAGGTCACTTTAAAACATGTTGCATAAAAATGTATACACACTGACACGGCCCATTCACCTTCTAAGTTCAATGTTATTAAAGTTATTACTGAAAGAAAAGTCTGCAATGTAACTAGCAAGTTAACTGAAAAAACAAGCGAGTCTTCTGCCTTTAGATCATAATGGTGTGCTAATTGTGTTTTCCCCAAAAATATATTTTTTGGGGGAAACCTGGAGTGCTGCTCCCCTCCCTTTCCCGATTCCCTGTCTCTCTTTGGCTGTTTTAACGAATAAGTGGCAAATGCCAAAAACATGAATAAGTAGCTTGATAAAAGAAAGACAGGAATTTAGGGCAAAGTGAAGTCTTTTCTACTTGAAGCTGATTTCAAGAAGAACTCCAACCCAAGCCCACTGACAAACAACGCTGACATATCGTTGCCCTACACAGGTCAGATCAAACTCGTTATAAAGCTTTGTAAAGCTGAGAGGAGATGCAGATTCCAGTGAGTCTAATCACTCCAGTATGAAAAAACTTACCTGTTCTGAGTATTCATAAATCAATTTTTTATTATCAATGGCTACAGTTACACTTGTCATGTGAACTTGACCTACTGAGATCTGTTTACTGAAATCGGATCTCATCGAACACCATCTGTATGTGTCCACACTCTGTCTAAAAATAACTGCTCCCACGTTGTCCGGACTGTAAAACAGGCGTCCCTCATGTCTTATTTTGAATATCGTATGACTGCAGCTGACGTGTATTCAGACATCCAAATGATTTAAATCAAACTAAAGGCACACCTGTATCTTTAGCACACAGCTTTGTTTGACCTGTTGCTAGAAGAACTTAGTTACAGGCTCGAACCATCAGCATTGGTAGTGTCTGTTTATTCTCTCACACACTCTGATAGAAAGCTCTCAGTGGTACATGTAGTCTGCAGTGCTGAGTCGACCATTGTGACAAAGCACTTCTGTGTGTCCGATATGAGAATGAAGTGCCATTTGTCCCTGTGTTGCTGAGCCAGCTGGTGTCTGACTTCTTCTCTTTCTCGTGTGTGTGTGTGTGTGTGTGTGTGTGTGTGTGTGTGTGTGTGTGTGTGTGTGTGTGTGTGTGTGTGTGTGTGTGTGTGTGTGTGTGTGTGTGTGTGTGTGTGTGTGTGTGTGTGTTTTTCTCTTTCATATAGAATTCACCCCTTGAAGTAGATGATGAGGGATTTGTCATCCGAGCTGACAGCACACACAATGATATCCTTTTTTTTTCTGCTTACATGTGTTTCAAAACAATATAATATTTAAACTGTTTAACATTTCCTTCTTTGATTAATGATTGTTTATAATCATTCTTTGTTTTAGGTGAACCATGTTAGTGTCAACAGATGTTTGGTGCCACATTGTGAGAACAATTACAAAAGGGTGTCAAATTAAAGGAAAAACAAGGGTTCAAAGCTCCTTGGCATAAATTCTCCGAGCCGCTGGAGCTCTGTTAGATGATAATAAGTCTTACGTTTTTTTGATGATGGTGATGAAGAGTGTCGTTCAACATATAGGTCTAAAATCTCCCAGAAGTCTTCAACAGGTGATTCACATATTTTTAATACTTATTAAATCATTCCTTGTGTCCAGTATGGGAGCATTTGTGTTTATGTTTCAACAAAAGGCAACCAGTTGAGATGGAGGCATTTTTAAATGAAGCGTAATCAGAGGGTTGGAGGTAAGAGGTGGGTTTAAACAATTTATTAACACAAATGTCCACATTCATGGCCTCATTAACTGTTGCACTCTAGACAACAATAAAGGTCTCTAACCTATTTGTTGACGCGAATGACTCGATGCTTCCCCCTATTTAAGTAGAGACGAGGTAAACGCCTGCATGGGATATGAATGAATTGTCCTCCTAACCTAACACTCCAGCCCTGATCCATTTATCAGTAACAGCTCTCCGTCCTGACAGCTCCGAGATAACAATTCTTCCTGACTTTGTCATCCTGCGCATCGAGACCTCCGCCTGCTCAGAATAAATGGTTCACATTCATTAAAACGCCCTCATGCTGCAGACGTCCCTCAGTTTATCTGAATCTTCTAATAAACACAAACACACTTCACATGACGTGACGCAACTGTTCCACGTGCAGCAGAGTGCAGTCCAAACAAAGAGGAAGGGGAGGTGACTTTTATTGGGGTGATGCAGGATTGCAGGATGTGGCAGTTTGGCTATTTGAAGCTCTGCAGCGGTCGCCTCCTGCACACTCTGCGGTCTTTCTGAATTCTGTTTTCATATCTGTCTGTCTTACACGGCACTCTGCTTGCCTACATTTCCCCTGATTCAGTCTTACAGTGACTCAAAATTTCTCTATTTGCTCTTCAAGGAAGTCACAGCATTTGTCGAAATAGTAATATTCACCGATGAGCAGCATCTGCTGGTTTTGAATGTACTCTAAACTATTTTCAGTCTCATATTAATTTTATTTTTGAATATTGTTCTTGTTGGATTCTGCAGTATTTTAAAATTGCTTTGCAATTTTGTTAATTTTGTCCTCAATGTCTTACATAGCACAAAGAAAAAAAATTAAGCAAAACTTCACGCAGTACTGTTGTCAAAGCATCAAATCAGCAGTTTACATTTGCATTAAGAGTTTTGCATATTGAAACTCTGTGGGGAAATTTGAGCCAAAACAACCGTTACATATTGTAACCGTATCCTAAACAGGGCCCTGTCTTTGTCTCTCTGATAGCCACAAATGCTTTCCTATCTTGATGTGTTCTTGCCAAACAGCATCACTTTTCATTTCTTACATACAGTATGAGCTTGTTCTCCTTGACCATCTTCTCCTCTTTACGCTGCTCTGAGGAGAAGGAGAACAACTTCTACTCCAGTGACTCGGACTTTGACGACGAGGAGCCCAAGAAGTTCCACATCCAGATCAGACCGGTCGCCAGCAGCAGTCGCAGCAACTCCGCTGCCACAGAGAAAGAGCTGAAAGCCACCGTTGGGGCGCTCACTTTGCCGCCAAACAGAGTGGTCCGGCAACAGGTTGTGTTTGTTTTGGTGTTTCTGTCATGTTCTGTGTGTTTTTCTGGATCCCTCTGAGAAGACCGGATCATTTTTCCCAATATGCAGAAATCAAACACTGTGTGGTAAATTTTATTAATTCAGGTTCCTCTTACTAAGCTATTCTCTGATCTAGATTCCCCTGAAGAAACTGAATGTAGCTACTGGATGTAGCCACATGTACCTCATTTTTTAAATATTTACCTCAAATAATCCGTCCTCAAGGTCTACAATGAAACTCCACGCTCAGATCTAAACCTTTTCTAATGTCAAAATGGATAAGAAATTAACTTTACATGTTAAAGGATAATCCTTGCAGTATAATTTTAGGTTTCTTGCCTGTGTAGCCAAAGCCCAATATATCTTGTTCATCCTCTTTTTGTCCAATAACTATTAAAACACATCACTGTTCCACTAGGAGACATGTCCCTTAATTGCAATAAACATGCGCTCTATATTTTATTTTGAGCCCTGCTGCTTAAATACCCAGTACAGACCTAAATGCATGTTCATTTGCAGCTGAAAATAACCCTGAACAAGCACTATTTATTCCTGTTTGACGGACCAAAATCTACAGTGTTCAGCTGTTGTAAGAAAATATGTCTTTGTTTTCATAATTAAGAACGTAGCCATAAAGCTGAGCACCACAGACAATACAGGGGAGTCAGAAAGTTCTTAGGGACTCATTCACTGTTTTGTCTCTTTCTGTCTTTTCATGGGATTTTTTGAAAATAACAAACATATAGAATAACACCAACCTTTTTCTTTAACATGAGTCCACTGTATTGACCCATCTGTCCCCCTCTCTTGACTTTCAGGTGTCAACCAAGCGGCATCTCTCCAGTAAGTTCAACCAAATTTGTATGAATGTTTTTCTCTGTTTTTGGAGTCATTTTTTGTGTTTGTTAATCAGTGACAAATCTCTTTCCTACACCATAAAGCAAAGAAAAATATACCATAGGTTGTAGTCTGTGTGCTGTATCGTATAGTACAGACTTCTGAAAGCGGTTCTGTTCTGTTGTGTCTCTGCAGGAAACTCGAGTACCGCAGGAGGTCGATCAGAAGACGGCGAAGGTGGCTCCCACAGGGGTAAGTCTGGCTTTAGTCTCTAATTTTCAATATCTATCTGTCTGTCAAGCTCTCCTTTCTATATATTTTTGCATAGTGTGGAACGATGATTAATCTGGAAATGAGTCTGCAACTATTTTGATATATGGGAAATTGGGCTCTGGGACTTTGTAATAGGATTGTTTTTAGCAATTTTTTGGTGTTCTATAGACCAAAAGATGAATTGACTATCAAGAAAATAATCTGAACAAAATAATTATTAGTTTAGAATTAGTTTTAATTTTGTGCCAATCTGTACTGTAATGATATGAGATTATCTTCAGTCATCTAATGTTAAAGTCTGTCATGTTGCCTGCAATGGAGGTTTGAAGTTTCTATCCTTACATTTGTTTGTGGTTAAATCGAAAAAGATGAAGAGCATTTCTCACACACGCTCGCCCAGAATCACATCTGCAGGATTAAAGTCATTTTTCCTTCCTGCAGCATCTCTCTACCTCCGGCCTGTGTAGCCATGGTTCCCTCTAGACAGAAAATCTCTTCTCTGGTTGACCTTGCATGAACAGCCACCGTCCATTAGTCACACCCGGTCCTCTGCTCGTGCTCCACAGCGTGTTTTATCACCGAGAGGTTTGTTAGCTGCCAGTAGGTTAGGCTGGAGGCTACAACCTGCTGCTTCAAAGCAGCGGGGAGTCTCTCTCTCATGAGTCCAGAGGCAGCAGGATTAACGATGAGCGTCTGATTAAAACGGTTGCTCTGCAGCGACAGCAGCAGCAGCAGCTGGAGCTGAGTGAGACCGGTCTAATGGCTGGTATTTATCACAGAGAAGGTACTGGCTAATGGGTTTTCCCTCATGTCGTCCCATCTCAGTCGGCCTCAGCCTCCCATCAACGCTGTGACGAAGAACACCATGCTGCTAATTAGTCCTGATTAGGGTAGATTCTCTGCGCTGACCCACTCATTGTGTGTGTGTGTGTGTGTGTGTGTGTGTGTGTGTGTGTGTGTGTGTGTGTGTGTGTGCGTGTGCGTGTGTGTGTGTGTGTGTGTGTGTGTGTGTGTGTGTGTGTGTCGTTGCAGATGGAGAGCAGGAGGGCCTACGCAGGTCCACCTCCAGTCCTGATCACAGCAGGTGAGATTGCTCTAGCTCTTCATATCTCTTGTCTGTCTCTGAGTGGTGCAGAGAGGTGGACATATTTGGAGGTTAAATTGCATCAAGCCTTTTCAGAGGTTTGAAGCAGGTTTCCTCCTCACAGTCTCTCCACTGTCACCATCTTTGTTTTATTTTTGACCATATGCCAGTCTTACCTTCGTCGCCCAACTTCTCTCACTGTTCTCTGCTCTGTCTTCAATTCCTCTGCAGCTCAAGTAGAGCACCAACGTTTACTTTTAATTGATTAAAGTTGAAATACTGACAGAGCACCTAATAATAATACAGTGAGTAATTACAGCTTACCAGCTTTTGAATACAGGTACAGCATCTTTGTTCCACAGGCTCACAATGTTCTTACCAAGCTTTATTTTAGTGCCATTGTTCAAGACCACGATGTGTTGTGACCAACCAGGATTGGCTATTTCTAGGCAAAATTGCATTTGTATGAATTTATTGAGCTTTGTGCATGATCCATCTGCACATTTACATGTAGGGCAGGTTGAAGAGACTGAAGGGTGAAATTAGTTTGACACAGGAGTAGTGTGATCTATAAACTTCCTTTAAAAATAGATAAGCTGGTGCTTTAATTAATAAAACTCGAGTTTCTATTCTTCAGGCACTTATTCCAGTCCTCATCTGAGATTTCTACCCAAAGAGCCGCCTCCTAAGTTTCTTAAAGATTTCTTTGTGGGAGCTGAATAGCGCTCTCTATGCTATTTGCCATATTTCTCTTTCAGTTGAGCAAAGGAGGCCTTCCCACACGTTTGTTCTCACTTTATCACCTCTCCTCCTCATCGCTCCCTCAGTCACTCCTTTACTCTCCCTGATTTTCTTTCTCTTTCCCTTCTTGTTTCGTCACCAGGTTGAGTTCAACAGCATCTGGTTCAGACAGTCTGTTCGGACCACCGCTGGAGTCGGCCTTCAAGTCCAAAAGCTTTGACAGTCGGGAACAAATCAGAGAGCAGAGCGCTTTTGGTGCCTCTGAATGTAAGAGTTATATATTTTCTTTCTGTTCATATTGATATAAATATAAGTCAATCATCCCTTTTTACGGGACTTTTTGTTGAAAACGAACTTTTTCAATTTCATTTTGAACTTTTAGAATAAGTATAAACAAAAACACAAACAAGAGTCAATGACACACGGGCCCCCCACCCCTATACACCCACCGACATAAAATAGAAACCAAACCAAACAAAAACAAAAAAGGTTGCCAGAGTAGCAAACAGTCAAAGCATATCTGTACATTGTCACAGTCCATAAACTGTACATTAAGCAACATAACTAAATAAACGCTACTTAGTTGCAGCTGAGTCAATTTGCTTTGTGATATATTCAATAAATGGACCCCAAATGTACAGTATGAGTTAGATAAGGAGTACTTAATCTTCTCCAAATACAGGCAAAGAAATCACATCAGTGAGCCACTTTTTAAAACAAGGAGTGGAGGTTGATTTCCATTCTCCTCTAGCTATAATCATACAGAACATTAAACCTGCTGGGTCTCTTATGGCACTTTTAGGAAACGTTTAGAAAAACAAAAAAGCACAAATGTCTGGATCAATTTGTTTCCCAATAACTATACTAAATAAATGAAATATTTCCTCCCAAACCCAGAAAAGATGAGTCTTTGTATACATTTGTCCTACCATCCTATCAAGTCTGGTCTTTGACAGCGTACTAGCTGAAGTCTCTTATTAATGGAAGTCTTTAATCCTCCATCCCATCATCCCAAAGTTCATCATACCAATTTCTAAGCCTCCATTAGATGAATAAAATAGATTGGGATATCAGATGTTTATAGGTAGGTAATGTGTCAAACTAGGGTTAACGTGTCAAACTGAACCAGAGACTGCGTAACAACATTTCTAGCCTGCAGGAAACTAAAGAAATGTAGGCTGTAGCTGCCTGAAAGAGGTTGATAAAGAGGTCTCTGAGGTTTCTTGGTACTATAACTTTCATGAATATTTAAATGTGTAGTCCTCGAATATAATATGAACCCCATTTTTCCAAATGTAATATCCTGTGGTAAATTGAGTTTTACTTATTTTTCTTTTCAGTACTGAAAGTTGAATTAACCACTGAGTTCTCTGTTTCCGACTGGTGTTGATCACCTCTGATGTTCTGCACTGTTATGATTCCCTGTAATGTGTTTGGTGTGACAGATGCTGCCTTCTCGTCCGACTCCTCCTCTCCGGAGAACGTCGAAGACTCTGGCCTGGACTCCCCTTCCCATCAGCCTCTTGGGCCCTCCCCTGAGCCGGTGGGTTGGGCGGCTTGGCCTCCTGTGTCACAGAGTAAAGAGCAGATGCAAACACTTGGACGACCTGTGGACCCTTTCCTCTCTGTTTTCCGTGACCCCTCCCCTGGTCGGAGTCCTCACATGCAGGAGGACCCTGTCAGCGTCTGGTCCGTCGCCTCGTCTCGTCCCTCTCGTGTCCCCCCAGATATGGACCCTTCATCTATTCGGTTCCCTGCTTTCTCCCAGTCCCTCCCCCCGCCCGAGGTGGAGTCAACAGTGTGGAACTGCAAACACATCCCCCCCGAGGACCCCTTCCTCGCTGCGTTTGAGAGGGGCGTCACCCAGGAGACATTAAACCTGTCTGACGCCTGGGCGCGCCCACCGCCTCGCACAACCCAGGAGGGCAGGGGTATGGATGTGCGAGGGGACCCATTCTCCATCGCCCTCACCGACACCAAGACACTCCCAACCTCCTCCTCCTCCTCCTCTTCATCCTCCTCTAATCGCAAAAACAGAGACAGGAAACGAGACCAGAGCCTCCCTCCTCCTATCACTTCTGATGACCCGTTTGCGATCACGATGATTGGCAGCCCAACGCACCAGTCGACGCTGGCTGCAGCAGCTGGGTTAATCCCTCTACACAGCAGCAGCAGCAGCAGCGTTGGTGGTGTTGGCTCTACCAATAGCAATAGGCTGGTAGTCAATGCCAATTCAAGCCCTTTGCCCACAGCTCAGCCCAAGAAGGAGCTGATTCACTGGAACTCTTTCCACAACCCGTTCAGTGAAAGTGTCTCTGGAGGGCAGAGCAGCTCCAAAACACAGGAAGGAGGAGGGAAAGGAGAGGGAGGTGGGGAGAGGAGGAAACATCGGTCATCAGACGGTGAGCCACGCAGGAACGCCCCTCCACTCACAAGGCATTCAGGACCACAGGAGGATCTGTGTTTTTCCACAGATAAGGATCAAGACTGCCTGGATTTGAGCACTCCCATATCATGCAGTATCGGCTCGCACAAGGGTACTGATCTTTTTTAATTATACATTTTTTTGGCCATTAATTTTTTGTGAGGTTGGCAGCAAGTTGATCTTTTCCTTTTTTCAGGGTTACAAGAGTAGACATACCAAATATTAATATAATAATATATTACATACATAATGTTTTTTTATAAAATAATAAAAAATAAGGTAAAAACAAAAGGGAAATACCCAGTTAACAATATGATGAAATGACATATAATAAATATGTCACAATCACATGAGGTTCTTAGCTATGATTGAAATCTAAGTCAGAGTCCAAACAGGAAACTTTCTTTTAATCTGAAATAGAGTCATAGGATGCTATCTCTCCCATACATAGACATTTATCTATTTCCAAAGCAACATACAAATGAGGTACAATCCAAGCCACAGTAGATCAAGGAGACGCCTAATTACTGCAACATTCAGTTGCATGTTCCAACGAACACAAATATCACAAAGCTGAAGGTGTATGAGGTAACACATAGGTGCATAGAAAGTTAAAGTTTTCAAGAGAGAGATAGATAGAAAAAGGAGAGAGAGAGAGACAAAAATGATATTAAATGAGTAAGAAGAGAAGAGGTATGTCTTAAAAACTATTTGTAAAATGACAGATCGTACTGAATGAGCTAGGTGGGTGCTGTGCTAGTGGCCACTATATACACACTTATATAACATAATATATATATATATATATATATATATAACACTTACAGGTGATCATTAACAACTTGAGCTTAATGCGAGCAGCAACAGGGAGCCAGTGGAGAGTAATGAAAAGTAGAGTGAGTGAGTTTTGCTGTGCATGCTGGCAGTCCCTTCAGAAGGGCGTTGCAGTAGTCAAGACCAGAGACAGCCAGTGCCTTTACAAGGAGCTCAGCGCCACAATCAATCATTCAAATCTGGTGTTTTAGCTGTTTACAAAATTCACATAATTCCCAAGCTGTAATCCAACCAGTCATAATAACTGAAAATGCTAATTATGATAAATTAATATTTAAGATTTACCGCTTTAATAAACAAAACCGTCTAACCAGAACTTTCAGAACGGTTCTATGAATAAAAACATTTTCATTTACAATGCAGTACGTTCACTCTTTATTCTGAACTTCATCAGTTAAATTCAGATTTCCAATAAGAGCACACGTCTGCATTGAGGCAGCCTTTTTAATTAGTCAATATGAAGCCTAATCTTTCCATCCTGCTCAGTCATTCATTTAGGGCTTATTCAGCTAAACCCCTCTTTTATTAATAAATTAATGTATAAATACATTTTTTTTAAAGCATATTACCTCGATGAGAACAGAAACCCTTAGCTGGGATAGTTTTATGGTTATCAGTCCGCTGAGTATTATTTAATCACAGTTTGACAGAGTGATGATGACGCACTGATTTTGGAGCTAAAACGTTGAGTTGATGAATTGCTGAATCAACAGAAACTATTTTTTATTGATTAATCATCCAAGATTTTCAAGCAGAAAGGCTAAACATGACCTGGATCTTTGTTTAAAAATGTGAGGATTTGCTGCTTTTTTATGTTTTAGTGATAGTAAACTAGATATCTTTGAATTTCGAACTCCTGGTCATTGCACTGGGCTTCAGGAAATTGTGATTGTGTAAAAAAAAAATGTCATTATTCCACTATTTTCAAAAATCGATTCATAATTGATTCATAAAAAATCCTTATTCGCAAATGATTTTGTAAGGATTAGAGTTATAAATCATACTTTAAAGTCCTTGCACTTGAGAAGTATATCAAAATCGAAAACTCTGACTCTGAAATTCCATCCACTGTTGTGTACTCAACTAATTAAAGCTGGGGTCAGTAACATTGGAAAAACCAGCAAGAGCACACCAGATTAAAAAATGTATCCAACCAAAACACACAGCTAAGTGCTGCAAACTCTTTTCCGATGAATGTAGCTAGCCGCACTAGTCGCTAAATCATGGATAAAGTCGCAAAGTCGGCAACACTGAACAGTCCCATCAGGCCTCCCTCCCAAGCCACTCCCCAAAATTGATCATAATGAACATAAAAAACAAACATGCCTATTGTTAGTACTCGAAACTTCAATTTAGCAACTTGTGGAAGACTGGTGAGGCACAAAGAGTGGAAAATCTCTTTGAAGAATATTCAGATACCAACAGGATGCTAAATCCCTCAATTAATCCAATACAAATAAAATGTGATTATGTTTGTGCCAGCTTGTATTTGGCAGCGCGGCTTGTTCAGCACGTCTCCATCTGTTCTGAACACGACTTCTGACTGATTTTAGAGGACGCCTGTCTTTTATAATCTGTTTTACTGTGAGATTTCAGCTTGATGTTTTGATGTGTTTGTAAGGGTCCAAGCACAACTTCAGACAGGACACAACTGAAGTGGTTGCAGCTGCTCTTCCAAGAGCAACCCGAGCTAAGAGGACGTCAGGCCGACTCAGCGGCTGCGAGAGAGTAAGTTAACAGCTCAGCTAATTTAATAAATTTATATTTTCTTAACATTATGTTCGCCCTGATACTCTTGTATTATTTAAATATGAAGAGTTTCAAAATGATGAACATAACCAATGAAAAAGGAAAACTCTTTTAATCAACTCACTCCAATATAATAGTCTTTTCATTTTGTATCAATATTACCTTTCTGATGGTTCTCACATTTTAACCAAATTCATGTAAACTTTTTAACTGATAACAGTCCCCCCTGATCATTAAGTGTTCTATATGAAAATTTTGCCAATATTGCCATTTCTTGTGTTTCAGTCCCGTTCTCTCTGCTCCTCCCCGCTGCCGGAGCCCAGCCCTTCCCTCACCTCCTCCTCCTCCTCCAGCCCCAGTGAGTGGGGTCCTCATACCAGGGACAACGACTTGAGGGGTCAAAACCGAGCGTCGAGTCCCGCCAGAGCAGGACAAGCCTCACCTCTGCCTTACCAGCACAAGGACCACCAACCAAGACAGTGTAAGCCTGAGCACAAGGATAGAACGTTTCACTACAGGATAGCAAAATTTCTAACTATTCCTTTAATGGTGACTTAATTCATGAAAAAATCACTATAATAACAGCATGATTATCACATTTGTTCTCCGCAGTGCACCTGTCACGAGGTCCCAGTCCCATTTCGCTCAGCATACAGGAGGCCTGGCCGGTGGCAGCGGCCATAACAGAATATATCAATGCCTACTTCAAGGGTGGTCAACACAACCGGTCAGCATGAAATCCTTTTTTTCAAGATCACAGAAAAACAAGTACATTCTCTGCTCTTAAGAAAGAACTCTGATTTTGCCCTTCAAAGTCTGTTTACAGGTCTTGCAGAGTTTTAGAGACGTGTCTGAATGCAGCCGAGGGGCGGCGTTCCTGTAGAGAATGACATGAACATAATCACATAAAGATCATTGGTTTACGTAGATTAGGAACTCAAAGTCACTACTGACTTTTCTTTTTGCCCAGTAGCTTTATTGTTCTGTTCGTGTCAGTCAAAGACACCATCTACATGTCATGACGTGATGTTCCTGTCATGCTCTACAGGAACGCCCCCTCACGGCTGCAATCAGACTCTCGCAGGGTCTTTACTGCACATGTATCTCCAGAGGGAGCTTTAAGTGATGTCACTTGAGTCATCATTGGTGGGGTCTGAAGACTAACTTTTTAAGGTTGCTATAGAAAGAATCTGGTGGTGTGGAGTAAGAACGAGGTGAGATTATCAGACCTCTGAAGCTTCCACCTCATCTCTGCTTGATGCTATCGGCCCGAGGCTACATTAGCCGTTACTAGCATAACACACCTGAATCTCCAATGGAACTGTCGACCGTGGAGTTGCATTGTGGGTAAAAAGGAAGAAGAGTACGTGGAATTAAAAATAATTATATCTCTGATTCTGCTGCATCGACTGGTGGGGTTCTAATTGTATTTCTATTTTTGGGCCATTTGTTAACAGGATTCATTTAAACTTGTGTTTCCTTCTCCAGCTGTCTGGTGAAGATCACAGGAGACCTGACGATGTCCTTCCCTGCCGGCATCATCCGGATTTTCACAGCCAACCTCAACGTTCCAGTTCTCAGCTTCAGACTTGTCAACATCTCAAAGATCGATCACTTCCTGCCAAATCAAAAGCTGCTCTACAGGTCAGCTGCCGCCAGCATGTTGAGACACAACTGAGTTTTTAACTGTAATGCAATCCTTTACAGTCCTGCCTCTGTGTGTCTACAGTGATCCGTCTCAGAGTGACCCAGACACCAGAGACTTCTGGTTCAACATGCAGGCTCTGCAGCTCTACCTGCAGAGGGAGGCTGAACTCAACCCTCAGGCCTCGTACTACAACATAGCACTGCTCAAGTATCAGGTCAGGATTCAAAATGAGTATTCTCTCTAACCATTTTTTTCTGCATATTTGGGCAATAATAATACAATTCTCCATATTAGTCGCACAATTAATTTAAGCTATGTTGGATGGTGTTTTTTAAAAGTTAATAAATATTCAATGATGCTCCGTTTTGTCAGGTCCCTAATACACACATTTTTACAGAAGTTTATTGGGGAACAGGAATTTACTTGAAAGAAAAGCTCCTTTTAAGTAAATCTTCATTCACTATCCGTTTATTATTGGAAACTTAATTCTTAATATCTTTTGAATTTAACTTTTCCTTGTAGACAAATATCACATTTCTTCTGTGCTCTGACTTGAGGCCTGTTGTGTTTTACATGGAAACTTTCTCTATTTAACTGTAAATTTGGTACCAGTCATCATAGTTGCTTGCATTTTAAAATATTACATACTGTTCTCAAAAACTTTTTGACAATAAAAAAATAAAGTGTTACCAAATCTATTCCTTCAGTTTACTTAAATCAAATTTATACAACCTGAGGATGCCACGAAACATGCTCTGGAATCTTCATTTTGTCTTTAACCCATTTAAACTAAAATTGTCTTCCTCAGGTGTCATCTCAGGACCCGGGTAGGGCTCCCCTCCTTCTGTCTGCAGAGTGTCAACGCAGCGGCACAGTGACCCGGGTCTCCCTGGATTACCACTGCTGCCCCGCCACCGCGCCCTCCACCCAGCTCGCCGCTGTCCAGGTGCTGCTGCCACTAGACCACACTGCCACAGATCTACAGTGCCAGCCTCCCGCCTCCTGGTGAGTGATGGTGTGATAATGGATGCATAATGAGCAGTTTCTGTGGACTGATGACTGTCAGTTGCCTGTAACCAGAACATTGGTCTGCCCTGTTATGGACTTGATTAGATCATTTGTAATGCACAAATAGAATTATAAATTGACCATGTAATCATAATATAACCACACAAGTCTTCATCACGGTTGAATGTATTTTAATATTATGCACTTAAGGGCGCTTGTTTTTGTTATTGAGTAATCTGTTGATCATTTTCTTAATTAATCGCTTGTTCTATAAAATGTCAAAGTATTGAAAAATGACATTGTTAGACCAACACTCCAAAACCCAAAACTATATTCAAATTAATCAAAACAGTATCAATCAACGTATTGGACAAATTAAAACGACTTGATGATGGTGCTAGAGGAAAAGATTGACGATCATGAAAGGTTATAACAGTGAGTCCTCAGGGGGACATGAATGTGTGTACCAAATTTAAAGGGCAATCCATCTACAAGTTGTCAAGATATTTCACTGACAAGGACAAATGTCAACCTAATGGTGGCACTAGAGGAAAAGTCAGAGGATCACAAAGGTCAGTAGGATTCGTCCTCTGGGGACTAATAATGTCTATACTATTGTTCTCTGGGTTTTTGTCACTGTGTTAACTGAGAATTGATCCAACAAATAAAAAGCGGTTAGAAAATACAGTAGAAAATAATAAACAGATTAATTGCTAACAAAAATAATCTTTGGTTACTGCTCTAAAAATAACAGACTGATTGCCACTGGTAACACGTCAGTTAAGAACTTGAGAGTGACGGGGATGTAACGGGAATAGATGAAATGTGTAGACTGAGAAGCCGGTTAGGCCTCACTGACTGTTTATTTTCTTCTGCAGGAACGCTGAGGAAAGACGTCTGCTGTGGAAACTACCAAACCTCTCCCCGACCAACCACAGCAAAGGTCAGAGCGCCGCCGCTCTCTTTTTTTCCTCTTTGCTTTTAGTTCTTTTACCCCTGTTTGAACAACGAAAGGGAAACTTACACACACAGATGCACATACTCAGTCATCAGCCTGTTTTGTGTCACTCATAGGCTGCCATCTGATTCTTATATTTGCCTCATTAAAATTAGTGCCAGAATTATTTTCTACTTAATTTCCTTCTTGTCGGGTTCACATCTCCACATTGTGTCAGACAAGAAGTGAGTAATTAAGATCTCTGCATTCCGCATCCTTCTCTCCTGAAAAAGCTAAAGTCTGAAGGCGTATCATTACCTTTTGACAGCAGCATTTGCATTTGAACGTACCAGCTGGTCTCATCCACTGACACAAAGACAAGCATAAAATGTTCCTCTTTCATTTTGTGTCAAATGGATTGTGCATTATGTTTCACAACGCTAATGGTGCACAGATAAGAGACGCTGTATAAAATAATCTTTCAAAGCTTTATTTTAAAATGGGAAAGTCTAAATTTAAATAAAATTGCTTGAGCTTGAGGTTTACTACATGTATCAGACACCAACATTTATCATTTTTATTTCATAGATTTTTTCATCTAATGATATATTACAACCTCGACGTGAGGCTGCAGGCTTGGAGAACACAGAAAAAAAGAGTCTATTCATAGTTGTCAGTGATGAATGGGGTGTAAAATGTTTATAGTTAGAAGTCTTCTCTGGTTTATGAGCCAATGACAAATGACTGAGAGATCAAGGTAATGTTTCTTTCTCACAAAAATGTTAAAAGAAGTTCTGCTTTACACAAATAACATCTGGCAGTGTTAGTCAGTGATTTAAGTTATTTACTGGACTTCTTGTAAACCGCATGGCAGCTTGATGACGACTAAAAGGAAGCTGTTTCTTGTCAAACAACTTAAAGTATGCGCTGTTGTGAAGTGCACGAAGAAGCTGCTTCTTTATGATAATCACAACCATACTTGAAAATCAAAGTGTTAATTATTATTACGATTTATATATAATATATTTGGTGTTGCCCCAGGCTCAGGGACTCTGTGTGCCAGCTGGCAGTGCCTGGAGGTCCCCCGCGGTCCTCCACCCAGCCTGGCTGTTCAGTTTGTGGGCTCCGGGGCCTCGCTGTCTGGCATGGACGTGGAGCTGGTGGGCAGCCGCTACCGCATGTCGCTGGTCAAGAAGAGATTTGCCACAGGTGATACTGAACTCACACACTTATACACATAGGAAACTGTTTTATTTTATTCAAACACTGCACGTGTATTTATCCCCCTGTGTATAGAAATGTAACTCCTGATATCAACTAATATTTAATTTGACATAAATTTATGGTTAATGATGGTATAAGTCAGTCTGGTCCACAGTATAATGTGATTTCATAGTATGTACTAGTGATTCATTCAAGTTAATTGCTGATTGTTTTGAGTTGTCTGATATGTAGTATAGTATGTCATAAATAATGTTATTAAAAACGCAGAAAAATTAGCAATGTATGTCATAAAAAGTCATATTATAGCATGCCATAAAAAATTCCATAAACATGTCATAGTAAAGTAACGTCGTAAAAAAAAAACAAATATCATTAAAAGTCAATATTAGTGTAATATTTCATAATTAAATTTTGAGTTTGTTAAAGGTGATTGTTTTAGCACACTGAATATTCTATGTTGGTTATTCAGTTTCACTAAATAATAAAGTTGCTGAAATGTTTTAACTTTACTGTATGTGAACTCTAGGCTGAGGCATTTCCTCTTTGTAAATCTTTTTGTGTCTCCTGTTTCATAGGGAAGTACATGGCCGGCTGCTCCTTGTGAATCGTGTAAAGAACCATCACTGCAGGTTCAGAGAACTTTGCACTTTTTCCCCCAGTGCCGGACGGCGGAGGAGAGATGATTCGTGGTAACAAAATAAAAGTGAAGAATGACAGCTCAGCCTTGAAGGACAATGTGCACTTACTTCTGACAGTGTCCTGCTGTTTTAGGACCAAGCCTTTTCTTCTCCTTTGCCTCTTATTTCGTTTGTGTGTTGTACACTAAATTGTCCTGCCTTTAGCAGGAGGAAAACTCTTTTCTATTGATCTCCTCTGTTCAGTGTGTTCTGAGACTGCAATCTGAGCTAATGGCAGAACCTTTCTTGAATTAAAGAGAAAAGGAAAACATGTTATATAAAGTTATATGGAACCGAGTTGCCATTGAAACTAGGATATTTAAATTATGTAAATATTGTTTGGAAGGAATCTCTGAAGCATCTCAAAAGATCAAACGAGTCACTTGTGAGCGAAATATCTTCCACCAAACCTTAAATAAGGAAATGTTTGTAAATCTGATGTTTGTTCCACATAAAGGTTTTGTGATGTTGATGTTTGATAAAAATAAATGTGCTCAAACATTTTGGTTTACACCAATTTATTACACATTGTGACCAAGTACAAAATACAGCTGAACTATGCAGTTTATTACAGACCATCATCTGTCCTTGGGATAGTTAAAGTGTAGTCAAGAACAGGTTTGAAAATGCACAAAAATAAGGGTTCAGTATACTTGTAAGAAGAACCAAATCTAGTTCAATAAAAAATAATCCTCCGCCAAAAATCTAAAACAGCCTTACAAAACATTACAAAGTACATACAGAAATTACTTTTTGCTCCAAAGCACTTGAAGGCAAATTACTGTGACAGGCACAAGTTACAAAAAGCCTTTAACAACTCAAGCTCAAGGATTCTCATCGCTACAACAAAATCATCTGGGGGGGGGGGGGGGAGTAAGTCAACCAAACCAATTTCAACACAAAGCTGATGTCAATCAAATCAGAATATTTCATATAAATAAAAAATTATTTTGCGCAAAGTTTAATAGCGTACTCGGGCACAGTAACGCCACAGTAATAATTGAATTTCACACATTGAACGATTGAATTGGAAACAAATTTCTAACACACACACCAGTCTAATCGATTACACATCAAAGCATATTCTTCTGATACAATGTGACCCACCGAGTACAGTGTGAGGAGAGAAGATTAGGCAAAGACCGAAGGCCACACAGCACACACTTTCTACATCATACAAAGATATATATATTTAAAATTTATTATGGACAAACTCCCCAAATAACACACTGTATTTTTCTATCTATCTTCAACAGAACATAAGACTTTAATCTGAGTAACAGCATGAGGTCAAAATATCTGAAGTCGGGGAGCGTGTGCCGGCTCAGATGCCAACGAGATCCTCTTTCCATGTAAGAGTTTTGGTTTTACAGGTCCATCGCTCTAACGTGTATTGATTTATCTTCCTTAGATGAAATGTACAACCAATTTTATAATCAGAAAATAAGGCCAGATTCCAGTTAAGGTAAAATACTCTGGGTTGATTCCAAACTCTGTGGCAGCTGAGTGAACCACCACAGGTCTGCACATATCAGTCACTGTATTACAGTTTACTGATGCATCCTCACACTGAGGAGCAATCACAGGATTGAAACCATTTGTAGAGAACTATTTACAGTGGGAGACACAAAACTGTAAGTGGTGGCTACATTGTTTTTGTAATACTTCCCTCATGTCATCTGAGCCGAACAGCGTATAAATCTATTGAGGTAAACAAACCAACATCTTACACAGCCAGGGTAGCACACTGAATTCCCTGCCTTCCTGACTACTGTGAGACTATGAGGCCCTACAGAGCCATGACTGTGGCTAAGCTGGTGGGAACGACTGAGGGAAAGGTCCTTTGGGTCAGTAGGTTGCATGTTGTTATTTTTTTTTTTATTGTGCGTGTGTGTTTGCTACGAGCTGCAGCAGAGGCAACAAGGAGTATACACACCTACACACTTCTCAATGTTAAAGGTGCTTTGACTGTCTGAGGTTTGGAGACGATACATTCGTACTGCGGTAGAGGCACAGCTGAGGGACTGATAGACATCGGTAGTGGTGGTTTCAAAGTTAGCGATCTAAGGCACTCAAATGACACTATGGCACAGCTAGTTAAGATAAAAAAAACAAAAGAAGAAGAAGAAGAATCACAAACACCACACACCACCACTCAAAGTTACACATCCAATAAAAAGGTACTGCACATAGTCATTCACAGTTGCAACAAAAACGGAAAGAAATGTAGACCTGTGTTACGCCCCTGTGAGTAAAAAATTATAATAATAATAATAATAATAATAATAATAAATGAGCTTCCTGGGAGAAAGATCACCATCCGTACAGTTGCTAGTGAGTGGAGGACTGACATTGCTACTTTCTTCTCTATGTACATTGCACACACTGACTGAAGGAGGACACCTTGAGCTCAGCCCCAAAAGCCATCTCAGGGTCACCTTTTTTTAGGGAGAGATGCTGGTCCTTGTAGCTTTCAGTCAGGCCCCGTTCAGACTTGACTCACATCTCCTGCAGAGGGTGGCTCATTTCAATCCTCTCTCTTTTTACAGCTGGTTCAGTAGGCTCCCTGGACGCATCAGCGTCACTGCCAAGGTCACTCATCTCATCAGAGAAGGACGCATCTAGTGGCACAAAAAACGGCGAGGGAATGTTAGAATAGTTTACTTTCATGTCCACTGTGCCCTAAAACCGATCAACTTATTACCCGTGCAGAGAATGTAGGACAGCAGGAGCAAAAGGACAAATACAGCTGGGTTTAAAGGATTTAAATAGCAACTCATACCTAACATATATTCTTATCATCAACAAATCCACCTAAAAACACACAAATATGTAGCTGATCTATCGCTGACTTGTTTTGTGGTGTGTTTTTCATATATAGGTAAATCTAGACAAACCCTTCAGACAGCAATGATCAGACTGAGATTTGTTAATGTCCACAGCTGTTATTGTCCTCAAGTTTAGTTTTGTTAAACCAAGTCGTTAGATATTTGGCGGTTATTTTTATATTTGCCTACACAGGAAATACTTGTTGGAAAGACATGTTAAGATTTAATATACAATTGTCTGAACACAGTTGGTTTTTTTGGAATATTTTTTTGGAAAACCCAGATCCAGTTAGTTAGGACTCTCAGTTAGCACAACCAGACTAATATCAAAACTAACAGTGTATAATATAGGCTTACCTTTTTCCATTAGTGATGGCATCATAGAGGTCAGGTCGCTGAACTGTGATTTAAGAGATGAGAGCGCATTAGTCAACAAAACAAGTTTTTTTTTAAACTATAACAGTTTATGCAGAAATGTCTTATTTCTCACCTCTCCCATGACGGCAATCGGAGTTTCTCCGGTGGCTTGAGCCACTCGGTGCTCCACCAGGTAAAACATGTATTCATCATACAGCAGGCGAATCAGGTGGAAAGAGCCAAAACTGGCTGCACTGCGTAGGGTCAGGTCTCTGATCACCATTGAGCTACAGGAAGGAAAGAACATTTTTTACAGATAATGTATAAAATGCTGTTTGTAGTGAGGAAAGTGAAAACAGCCTCCCTGGTCGCCCCTCGTACCTGTAGAAGGACCATTTAAGCAAGAACTGGCGTGCAGCTTTGGGGAAGCTGGGGCTGCCCTGGTGAGGCTTCAGGACCTGAGAGACCACGTTGTCGAGCCAGGTAGCCCACTGATCCAGAGAGCTCTGCTGTTGCAGGGTGACCTTAAAGTCCTGCTCCAGACGCTGAACCACGCTCTCGTCACACTGACACACCCATGATGCCTGCTCCTGTTAGACATAACAAACACACCCAACCACATTCAGAAAGAAACTATAAGCAAGAAATGGAAAACAGAGACTTGGCGGGAGTCAGCCGTCGGCACCATCTAATATTTTATAAGCAGGGAAGCTGTTAACCTGGACGTTGGCAAAGTCCACCCGGTTGAGGTCAGAGAGCATCTGGTTGATCTGGGAGGTGTTCTGGAGGACGGCACGGGCTGCCTGGGCCAGGTGGTTCAGACTGGTGTAACGCCTCAGCGTCTGGGCAAATGCACTGACCACCGCCACCTACAACACAGAGACAGAGAGTCAATGATAAACCCTGGTGAGATATTTGATGCAACTATGTTTTATTATTATAACCAAATGATGTCTTAAATGCAAGATGTTAGAAACCAGTATTGCTTTCTAGGGTTCTCTGTCAGAAAATCACCAAAATGAACATCAACATGTTAATGAGATGCTCTTTAATGCAAATATCTAATCTGGTGTTCAGCATCACTGAGTGACAGACGCTGTGCATAGTAATATATGACACTCATGGATCACAAATCAGCCACAAGATGATTATGAGTAGTTGTCCAGGTTAAAGATCTGAGGAACTGATCTGCGCACTCGAATATTTTAATAGCGAACTGTTGAAAAGGAGATTTTCTTGTTACCTTGGTGCGAATAATCTCTTGAGGAAAGTTGGTCATGGCATTAGTCAGCCAGCCCTCCAGACTTTTGGCAAAGTTACGGATGGCCTGAGTGAGAGTGCCTGAAGACACAGAACAGCCTGGCTTACAAACAGACTTTACCACAATGAAAAGCAGAGTTGTGCAAACACAGCCAACTTCAACACAAGCAGATCTGGAAAAGAAAATGACAAACTCCCTTATTACCAGCAATGTTTTATTAAACACCTAATACTTTGTGCTTCAACATTAATTTAATGGCATGGCGGATACCTGAATATTTGACTGTTACCATGACATTAATAAATAAATAGATGCCCTACAGTATCGGTTTACAACTCTGCTCAAAAAGGGGACTCCTTTATCTGCATGAAAGTAAAAAACGTTTTGTGTTAGTGCTGAACTTTAACATGATGTTAATAAAAGGATTGGCTGTTGTTTTAACTGGTTAACTGGGGGGGAATCAGGAGTTTTGGGGGATTTTGGTGACCACTGACAACAAACACACGTCTTAATACCTTGTACTATTTCCTAGAATCTTATTAAATCACAATAAATAAAAAATATCAATAGTACTGACTTGGAACAGGACGTAGCACATCAGGGATGAGGATCTCTACCAGAGCCTGGTAGAGGATGTGGTCACAGCTCCTCATCCATAGTCTGACTGGTTCATATTTACACAGAGCCACCAGCTTCTCTCTGGGGATCACACCCTCCATGTCATCATCACTACACACAGACAGGAGGGGAACAAAAAACATATAATAAATATAAATACCGTCGTCTATTAAATAAAACTCAGCAGACAGTCAGGTAAAAATGCTAAAGTTTTTGACTTGATATGCTACAAAAGAGACTTAATTTAGCTCAGACATCAAAAAGTCATTATGCAATAATAGTTTTCATTTCAACATTGAGGCCTTGGCTCTTCCTGTGTATGTCATCTGACCTGTTGGGGATGGTGTATTTCCGTCACTAGATGGCGGTGTTGAATACCAAAAGGTCTGCCAGAGTTTCTCAATGTAGTGGAACTGGAGGTTCATTACCACATCCAAAGTAGCCTGCAGGAGAGGGGGGAGGAAGGGGGGACAAAACATACAGAGCTGAACCATGGCAACCAGACACACAACAAAGTTTCTGCAGGCAGGCAAGCAGCCTCTCGCTCACTCCGGGCCCTCCTAGTTAGACAATGAGCCAGCTCAAACACAGCTCCCTGCACAGTATTCATCAAGAGGAACCTAGAAGCCACGTTTAGCCTTCACATAGAGTTTTTTGTGCTATTCAATCATAAAGTTATTTTTGATCTGAGTTTCCTTTAAAAAGCAGATTAGTTTTAAAGATTTATCTATGCATTTGCCTCCTTTTAGCGGCGAGGCGCTGACCTGAACTAACCCTCCTGATTTCATCTTTCCTGTTCATATGTATGAGGCTCTTAGAAAGCAGAGTATACTGCACTCAAGTGAACACTGAAAAAGTGCAAAGGAAGTAGTGTCAATCCGGTGAACTCAAAGGATAAAACTACCGTTTAGGGCTTAGTCAGAGAAAAAGCAGCAACCTGGTTCTAAAAAGAGAGTGAGCGGAAAAACTCTAAACCTCAACACGCATAGATCATAGTAAAACAGAAAAACACAGCGCCTTAGAAGATGTTCAGTCAGCCTGACTCCACATTAATCAAAAGGTCAAACTCTATTGTTTCTGGCCACAAACAGTTCTGTATATCTACGTTGAGCGTAGGATTCACACCGTGCAAAGAGATTCTCTTCTTTCTCTATCTGGCAGGACATGCACTTGCCGCTGGATCTTGTTACACAGCAGTGTGGGCTTTAATCACATGATATGTTTTTGCTTCCTCTCCAGCTGTTGCCATGGCAACCTTGTTTACGGTTGCCCCAAGCAACAGGTCAAACACAGAACTCCAAAACAAAAAGGAGAATTCCCCATCCCCTCTAAACAAGAGTGTTTTGCCTCCACAGTTTAGCGCCACACAGGAAAAACAACTTGCCTTACAGAGAGAAAAAACCAGTGCAGGAGAAATAACACATGTTCATATGCACAGTCACACAAACGAGCGACCTGCGGCAGAGATTCTCAGATCTTAACCCCCTCACATCTGTGCACATACTCATTCTACTGTGGTCTACAGTGTGATTTATTACCCTCAAAGTTTTATTAAACACCTAATCGTTTGTGCTTAACCATGAATTTAATGGTACCATTGACACCTTAATATTTGACTGTTGTTACCATGACATTAATGAATACATGACAGACAATGGATTCAAGTCCAATTAAAGCCCTGCTCAAAAACTCTAACTTTAACAGCATTAAAGTAAAATAAGAAATAAGATATTTTATGAATAAGCCAACTTTATTTGTGTTGTAACTTTAAATGATGTCGATAAAAGGCTTGGCTAATGTGTTAATAGGTCACTGTTGGCTCACAAAAAAAGTAAAATGCATAAACATTACACAAAGAGGCAATGAGAGCTGTGAGAGTGACAGAAATGCGCTGGCAAACAAAGACAGGAGCCCATGTGCCTGTCCACAGACAAGGCAACACAAAGGCTCAAGGGGAGGCCACCACAAAGACACCAAGATGTCCACCCAGCGCGCTGAAAGGTTAATTGGCATGTCTTGAAAGCTGCACAGAGATGAAAAGACGGCTGGAACAAAGGGAGCGTGGTGAGGCTGGACAAGGGGAGGGCAGGGATAATATGATAAGCCAGAGCTTTGCTTCTTTAATCACAGCCCCTCTCCTAGGTAAAAGACCAAAATTTTAATGTTCAATATTATTTCTACCCTTTCTCATTGCCTGTGCGTTTCATTCCAGTGGGTTATTCCTCTGCCTACTCACATTCATTGTCCTACCTAGAGACTATGAAATATGCCCTGCAACCTGTGAAATGTCATTATGCAATGCACTGTTTCTTCATAGCTCTTTCTGCATCCTTTATCCTCATACAGCTCTTTAAAGAGGTTTCTGTTGAAGCTGAACACCTCCTGACTGCTGTAGTTTGCTTTCATTGTGCCTCCCATTTCCGGATATGGACCTGCCCTTACACCATGATAAGGCCAGCTTTATTCTAGATTTTCTTATTGTCAAGAAATTCCACTAACAGTCCAAAACTAACAGTGATTACAATACTTTTACAGCCACTTTACTTTTCTTGAAGATGTCTTTGGCACTCAGCCCCAAGCACACCTGTCCCTAATCAAAGATTATCTTTAAAAACATACAGTACGTATAAATAGTTGGATTTTTCTTTAAAGGCTAAGTAGTTATTTACAGCTGCTGGGCACTGTTGTTTAAAGCAAATGGTAATCATAAAGGAGTAAATAGTGGATTTGTTGAGGACTATTTTCAGCAGTGGCTCACTACACATTTGGTGCTCTAGTGCAGTCATTCCAAAAGACTGAGTCAGGTCCTACGGGTGGGACGCAGGAGATTATTTGGGTCCCCAATTATTTTTGTAGAATTTCCTCCATAGTCTATTATTCAACATTCAGACCTGCAGTACAACTTGGAAAAAACTACCCTATTTCCCACTTGATTTATTACCTCAGTAAATATTGTAAACATGAGTTTAAGTCTTCTTCAATACAGCATGATGTTCATTAGTAAATTATCATCCCCTTAAAGGTAAAATAGACCATAAAGCAGAGTATGCTTTAGGGCTGGCTACCTTGTGATTGACAGGTCGCTGTCGCTGCCAGAGCCGTATACAGTGTCACTATGTCACTCCTCCGCAGTCCAAATATGGTCACTTACGGTCACTGGTTGCAAAAATCCAAGATGGCTACGGCCAAAATGCCGAACTTTAGGCTTCAAAACCACAGTCCACCAACCAATGGGTGACCTCACAACGAGTGCGTCCACTTCTTAAATACAGTCTATGACGTTGACAAAGTGGTGATTTATCAAACGTATACCTCTTCAACTGCTGGTTAACGTATTCAAAATGATATAAGGTCATGCGGTAATGGCAGTAAAAATGTTCACGAACGTTCTTTTAGACACAAATTCGCTCTGCTCCCGATTTATAGATAGGTCTTATGTTAATTGGCTCGCATGTAAAAAGTCCTCAATGTGTAAAATCATTGGATTTTACACATCCTGTTCATATGATATCCACATGTTAATGTAGCATCAGTTACAAACATATTCATAGATGTACCTCACAGTGGTCTCTGTAGAGTGTCTGCAGTTTCTTGATATCATTCATGTTGATGCGCTCAGGCAGAGGCTGGGTGCCCAAATCAGGAATAGGAAATGGAGGCAAGGAGTGGGACGTATCTGTATGGAGCAAAAATGTGGACAGGTGTCACTCATTTCACCCACACAGACACACACATAAAGGCTGATAATTCTGGGGACAGGAACTACAGTTCCTCGCAAAAGTATTCCCCCACCTTGGTGTTTTCCTATTTTGTTGCATTTAATTTATTTTTATTTGGATTTTATGAAATGGATAGTGTCAACACAGAAACATATATCCTATAATTATCCAAACAAACAAGAGGCTTGACACTCAATGTTTACTTTTTTTTGACATATTGTTGTCATGACAACCACCCTGTTCCTGTCCTTACCGATGTACTGCTGGTGGTGTTGGCTCTGAGCTGCCACAGACTGCTCCGGAGTGCTGTTACAGTTCTGAGAGCTCCCGCACAGGCTGTCAGACATACCGTCCACCTTCTGTAGAGGTTTGAATCTATACACACAGTAGAAGACACAAAATGTATGTTAGCTGGGCTTTGTAGGATTAGCAAAGCAGGAATAATAAAGAATGTGCCATTGAGGACTGGGACTATGCAGGTTTTCATACCGAAGAAAAAAAACACAGCAAGCAGCAGAGTATTGGCTATGACAGTGAAGCAGCTGTCACAGGTTAAATGTCATCAAAAGTGAAATTTGATTTACACATGATTTTTATTCAAATAGGCAGTCAAAAAATATTATTGCCACAGAAATAATTGCCATTGTTATTTCTATTGCCACAGAAATAACAAACAAAATGGCATAAGATAAATGGAAAATTGCTGACAGTTGTGGCAAATGTAACAGAGCAAGACAAGAGAATCAAGGAAAAGTAAAGAAAAATGGCAGACAGGGAGAAATGCTGACCTCTGTTTCTGGTGGACAGGCTGTTGCCTCATGGCCATGTACTGGGTGTCTTCCTGCAGCCGGTTCAGCGGTGAGTCTGGCTTCACCCGGATGCCATAGTAATGATACTTAGAGTTGCCTCTGGTAGATTCATGAGAGAAAAGCCAGAAACCAGTGAGGAGGAGAAGACTTTCCATCAGTCTAATCACTATCATTATCCTCTTCCATCAGCTAGTCTCCAATGCCTATAAGCATCATCATAATCGTCACATCTATAATGATTACTTGATTACTGTAATCAGCATCGGCAACAACCTCTTCCTGTTTGTACCTGGTACCGAGGCGACGGGTCCTCAGGCCCATGAAGACCGAGCGGATGAGCTTGCCGAAGGAGGCTGCGTTGACCGGATCCAGTTTCTGTTCCTGACAGTGCCTTAAGTAATGGTTGTACAGGGAGCACCGGGGCAGGCTCACTCCCTCCGCTGTCTCATAGTTGTCCAGCAGCCACTGCAGCTAAAAACACACAGATGAAGATACAGTTGCACAATCGGAAATACCCAGCAGACAATCTAATCTCTGTGATACTTAGCGAGAAATGAAGAGGAGGCATATCAAAAGACACATAACACACACCACGCACATACACACATCACATAACCTCCTGTTTTAAGGAGGTTAAACACCAAAGAGACCACTGCACTCCGGCTACGCTTAGGCCTTTGTATTCTTGACCTAACCAGTAAATGACTACAGCATAAGGAATGGCTGATTGAGTGAACACTCAAACATCTGAAATGCTATTCATTCTATCGGACAAATCTCCAAGACAAGTCAATATTGAGGCAGACACAATTTCAGCTCTGTCTGTAACAGCACTATCAAATATTCTTATAAAAAGCTAAAATAAGACATTTTCAAATCTGATGTAAAGCAGATACTTCACACACTATTCATACAAATGATGTGGAGATGTGAGATCCTAAATGAGGTTAGGAGCTGGCCGGGGGTAGAATCTAAGCCACAAATTTCCCATGTGAGTTAAGTCAGGATGGAAATACTACATGAAACTTCTTAGGTTTCATTAGAACGGAGTAACAGGGAAGTGTCATGCAATAATGGTTAATGACACAGAGTGCATGCCTCAGTGTAAAACACATCTTGGTGAAAAATCAAACATTTTAAGTCCATGCAGGGTATTAAGAAATAAATAAAGATGCATTATTAAGCAAAAAGTGATAGGGTATGCAAGTTAATAAATAAAAATGAATTGGAACAATTATGCGTGTCAGTGGGACAGTGCAGAGTAAGTAAAGTTAGCAGTAGGTAGTGTGTTCAACATTGCAGAGCACAAGTCCAACACACTGCCTTTAGGTTCAGCTTTTGTTTTGTTTTTATTTTCATTTTCCCTCATGTCCTTTTTAGAGAAAGTTCCTGGTTGACTTACATGGCTGTTGAGCAGGCTGCTTTTGTGACTTGCAATTCCTTCAGACTTTTGGAGGTTTTCAATCGCCATTTCAAGCTAAAGAAAGAAGAAGCATGCAAAAAAAAAAAAAAAAAAAAAAAAAAACAGAAGAGGGAGGAGGCAGGAGAGTGAGAGAGATAGAAAAAACAGAAGGGAACAGAAATAAGCAGGGGTATATGAAGAAAAACACAAAAAAAAATTAAACAGATAAAGGAAATAAGACTGTTAGCGAGCAGCCAGATCTCTGCATTTCCATTAAAATCAGTCAGTGTTGTTGCCAAACCCATTATCGGCTGACAAAAGCATGCAAATCAAGGGACTCATTGGGTTAAGCTGCTCAGTGAAGGTTTGCGGTCAGACACTCTAATGTATGCAAATAGAAACCACAAACAGGGGCACAGGTCACGTCAAGTTTGAGGACAACCGGTCAACAATGCCTAACTAACCGCACCCGACCCCACCCCCAAAGATGTATCAAACAATTTAACTTCGGAATAATGTTTAGATAAGCTAAAAATCTGATGGAGTGAGCTGTACCTACAACATAAGCAGCAGTGCCATGGTTTAAACACACTGGCATATTATAAAAAGAATGGAGTCCAACTGGTGGGCAAAGTGAATGACAAAACCAGGGACATTCTGTTGAGCCGCAGAAGAAAATAAAGTCAAAAAAGAAAAGATATGTGGTATTGCAGCCAAACTGGAGACATAGAAGAAAAGGAAAAAGAAGCAGGCAGCGCTCCAAACCTTAAGAAGGCTCCAAAGGGCTCATGGCCAAATGGTAATGAGCCCCAGGGGTTGCTTTGTTTCGCAGGGCGCTCAAGTGCCTGTGAAAACCTCTGAAACAAGGCATTGCTGAATTATTTAAGCCAGTGTCCTGATTCTACAGGCCCTCTGCCCTGCACTGCTCTGCTCTCTATGCGGTACTGCAGAGCCGTGAGGCCCCAACTCAGGTTGCCGTAAACCCCGTCAGTCTTTCAGGCTTGTCAGCGAGCCTGGCCAGTCTGGACACAGGCTCAGGTAGCAGTAATGACAGTTTGGCGCCATATGGTAGTGGGGATGTATGCTCAGTAAGCCATATTTTGCTAAGAGTAATTACTAATTAACAAATAAAGTAAGTACTTATTTACATACTTTAGAAAATAAAACTTTAATTTGGGCCACATACTAGCTGAGAAAGACAAATAATCACAGAAGTATTTTTGGTCAGTCCCTCAGTCTTTGTAGGTTGTGAACCTCTGATTTCGAGTTTGTTTGTAGTTTTTACTAGCATATAAATCCCTCTCTATTGGAAAAAGTGCTTTAGAGTATCACAAACATTGGTATGGGTGTTGCTCACCATGGCTGAGGAGGAGCGTGATGAGTGTGATATGTGGTTGCGGCTTCCCTCCATACTTCCTCCATGAATCAGATAGGTGCTTCCGCTGGAGATGATATGGCTGCCGCCCACGTCCATGGCGATGCCTACCATGCCATGAGGGGGCACACCACCACCGGCAGAGGAGACCACCGTGGTGACATGAGCTCCACCAGCCTGTGAGTCAAAGTAGGTCCCTCCACTGCCCTGCCCATACAACTGAGCCTCAGGGTTGTAGGAGTAGGCTGTTCGGCTGGGGAGAGATCATTTTAATTAGGACTTTTGATGTCTCTCCGTAATTATGCTAAACAAAGCACATTTCATGACAAATGATCATTTTAGGAGGCCGATTAAGGGCATTTACAATCTTCTGATTTGTACTTATTTCCAAGGGCACAGAATGGAGTTTTGTTGATAAAGTACTTACAAAGAGATAATTATAATAATAGAGCCGGTATCTATAAACTATTTGGCCATGCTGGAATCAAAATATATTAACTGAAAAAAAATCACTTTGGGGTCATAAGCTTAAATGGTGTTTTTAATTAAAGCCTATTGAAAAGCAGTTGGCTGTTAAAATGATGAGAAAAGTGTTGTGGAAAGCCTTATTTGTCATAATGCTTTCCAACCATTTCCATGGAGCGGAGCCAAATATTGTGCAATATAAGTGCTGTGTCTGTTTTATTTGAAAAGCAACAGTCTCCCACAGCCCTTTAGCATCTTAAATGAACACAGTGGCAATTTTTTACTATGGTTAACAACATATTTTTTAGGTTATTCCAATTATCTATTATTATCTTATTTCATTGTCTACTTGAACTACACAATGAAAAATATGTATCCTTTGATGTTGATGCTTACATAGTTCCATTGGTGTAAACAGTCTCTCCACTTTCTCCTACATATTGGACCTGGGATGGGTAGACATGTTGCACCTGCTGCACCTACAAAGAGACAACAGGAAATCAAAGCAGGGAAAGGAAAATCTTTATTTATACTTCCCTATTTGTACACACGTAAGTCAAACTGGAACTAGAATTTTAAGAGTAGCTGACCCTCTTAAATTATAAAAGTACTGTGTGAAATGAAAACATTTGCTTCTGGGTGTAGGCATGTGCACACTGTTGTAACCTGTGACATCACCGGGGGATATAAGACAGGTAACGAAGACAAGCTAATAGTAGACAATCAGGTCAACTCCTGGTTTTCACCATTAGAATAGACGCTACACATCACACATAATACATGCTGGGATTTGGTCCAAGCCCCTAGGAATCACCGGACTTTGCCATATTATACCCTGCGACTCAGAGACTTTTTGCCATATACATCATCACAAATAAACAGCTGTAAAGCTAAGAAAGCTAAAATCACACACATTTAAAAATGATTTGTTTAATCACCAACCATTGGGGCTAATGTTTATATAAAACCTACCAAGAGTTGTATTAAGATGTTATTTTCCTGTTATTCATGTACGCAGGCAGTGGGCCAGGCTCAGCCAGAGAAAGACAATTTCGCACAACCATGAGGGGCACAGGAAGCAGGGGAAACAGTCTGGCACAGACTAGGGATAAGCAACTTTCGGGGCGGTGAATGTGCTGCAATGTTTAGGATCTTCATATAATTAACATGGTTTGGTTACTGTTTAACTTGTTTATTACTAAGGCCAAAACTACAAAGCCCCCGTCTGTTATTATTTAACCTGAATGTAAATGATGACCCTTAATGAAAAACTCATCAATCACATATTAGTTAGTGACACAATTAAGCCCTGGTGAAGCTAGCTATATGCTTACTTGCTTATTTAGTGTTTGTGTTACTTTTTTGTAAAAGAAAAACACAGTAAAGGTCTCAAAGTGAGTCACAAAGTCAAAATAGGCTGAAGTAAAATAATTGTAAAGCGTCAAGGGGTGTACAAGTATTTTCACAGCACTGTATAAGTATGTACAGCACTGTGTACCTGCTGAGAGACCTGTTGAACCCTGGGTACTGAAAGCTGCTGTACTTGTCCTCCCTTCTGAGCTGAGCCTGTAGCTTGAACCAGCACCCTCTGTGTGGATACAAGACATAACTCAATTACATAGGTATGCACGTACAACCACACACATACACACATAATTGTAAACATATGACAGTCAACAAAAGACAGCCCCCCCCCCCCCCGACTTTAAGCTGGTGCTGATAGATTTATGCTCATATTACAAAAATAAATGACAGCGCACACCTCTCTCTATGCCAGTCCCATAACCTGAATGTCATTACAGGACAGTGGTGTGTCTAGTACAGCCCTGCCTTTTCTCAGTGTACTCCTCTGTTGCCGTGTCTTTTCAGACACCATGCACAAGCACAAATAAAGAAAGTAGCTGGTTTGGTTTCCAAAATTGCTAGTCTATTATACTTAACATTTGGAAAGAAATATGATGGAACAGTTAAAGCTAGGGTTGGTGGAAGACTCAATGCACCAGTGCAATGAGTCTTCCACAAGCTGCTAGCTTGACAGCTGTGCTTACTAACAATAGTCATATTCGTTGTATACGTTCATAATAACAATTTTAGGGAAGTGGCTTTGGAGGGAGGACTGAAGAGACATGCTGTCAGTGTTACTAACTTGGCGATTATCTCGCTAGATTTAGCGACTTTTACTAGATTTTCAAGTTTACCAACTCTTGCTTTAATGCATTACAGACTTTCCCTATTGTTCTGTCATTACTGTAGCAGCACAGTAGAGGTAGTACCTACCTGTTGGGAGGCTGGCACAGGCTGTACCACAGGGGCCTGAGCTGAGGATGATGTCCGCAGCGCGGCCACGCTGGTCGTGGTGTCTGACCCTCCCTCTGAGCTCTGCATGCTGGGTTGCATGGGACATGAAGAGGTGGAAAAGAGAAAAGACATGGAAAGTTGGGATTTATTACCAGACTGAAGAAATAGTCTTAAAAAGGTACACTGAAAGAAAATAATAAGAGCATTTCAAGTCTATACACATGGACAGTCGTGCTAAATAAATGCTCTTCCAACCCACCCTTCCTCTCTTGGAGCTACCAGGGCATTCAGTGTGCCCCTGTGGGTTTCTGGCTTTACCAAGTCAAGCTGAATCAGTGAAGCTCTCAGAGCCCAGGAGGCTGCCCCCCATTGGCCTTAATCACGGGCAAAAAAAAAGCAGCCTAACAGTTTTACACAGACCAACCTGGTCCTGCTGACAGATCAGACCCAGGTGGAAGAGTTACAGTACAGGAGTCCAAGTTATCAACAGGACTGAATTGCTTCCTGAGGACCAAACGTACTGTCGCCACTCGGCCTTCCACTGGGTGACAATGTGCACAGCTTAGCAAAGGGGAACTAAAAATGGAGTGACACAAAAGCTCTCTAAAAAAAAGTACAGAGAGGGAAAGAGCAGGAGTAAGGCAGGGACGAAAGAAGAATGGAACTTCGAGGGGGAGTAAGTAGATAAAAAACAACTTCCCCAATCCCTCCAAAAAAGAAAAAACTAAGGGGGAAAAATATGAAAATGGCAGTGGGGCTCCAGCCCCTGCCAGGGTCCTGATGATATCCAGCGATTGTTTAGTATGAGAGCTGTTCTCTGAGGGCTCCAATAATCCAGCTGATATGAGGAAATTCCTCAATGCTTTGTCAACCTTTGTCAGTTGCTATGGTGAGGAATCCATGACGACCACCCCCAACTCAACCCCCCTCCTCCCCTCCCCATTCTCTCTCTTCTTCTCCTCCTCCTCCTCCTTTCCCCCCCAATAAAGCACTTGCACAGGAACTTTCGAGTGTGACCGCAAAGAGAAGAGGGGGAGGCGGACAAGAATAAGGGAGACGGAGATAGGGCACAGTTGGGGGTGGGTTGAATTGATGAGCAGAAATTCAGGAGCAACAGGAAACGTAAGTAGGTAAACGAGCCAACAGTGAAAGACTGCAAGACACAACCTGCTTTAGACATGCTGTGATGAGTCAAAACACATGACATGCAGTATAATCTAATTTGAATTCACTGGAAAGATCAAACAAACAATACTTAATCATCTGGAGGCCGAGCTATTAGATACAAGCAACAGGTGCAGCCAAACTTCTCTTTTGGCTGCACCCAACCTAAAGTTTCTGATGGGGCTGAACCATTAAAGCCTCTGCTTACAAAATTATTAAAAAGACCTTCCTGCAACCATTGCATCAAATCAAGTGCTCTGAATTATTTATCAATAAATAACACTGCTGCTTTACATCAACAAACAAATATAACTTGGACAGAAACAAATCTAACAGATAAGAAAATAACTAAAAGGGATACATTAAACTGAATCAAGGAAGCAAACAGTTGATGGATAGGAAGAAGATTGTTCAAACCAAAAACTTGTTAAAAACTATGCCGATACAGGATAACACCACTCATTTATACAACCACCTAAATACAACAAGATGAAGCTATCACAGACGCAGCAACTAAATATTTTCCTCGGGCAAAAGGAGACGGTAAAGGCATACGTTTTACTAAAAAGTGGTTTCCTGATGGATCATGTAATCTCTCCTCTGGACTACAAAATAGTGATTTCCATTTTGCAAGACAACTTTAGACATAGCTCAAGATATTGTTCAAGTCTGTAAAACTACAAAATAGTGATTTCCATTTTGCAAGACAACTTTAGACATAGCTCAAGATATTGTTCAAGTCTGTATCACACTACATGTTGACTCACAGGAGGCACTTTCACTTTTTATTTCTGTTTCGAATGTTAATTATGGCATCAGTCCACCAATTACAGCTCTCTATGGAAGGTGATCAAAATACAAAATACAAATAAATAAAAACTGGCTATGAATGGAACATAATACTTACACTTACATTACCTGAAAGATAAAAAAACTTGACCAGATTGACCTTGATAGATTAACTACTTAATTTTTTTTATAAAAACAGCACACAAAATCACATAACAAACATCCCTGCTAGCCGCACAACTAATATTTTCAAACTCAACTCAAAACAGTGTTCAGTTTTATCCATCGGTCGGAACTTGGAGGGATAATAAGGGTTTGGGGGCACTAATGTATGCTCTATATACCCAAATCAGATAGTATACCTTTAAGACAGAAAAACAACAGATTTGGGTGTGCCACCACTTGCATTTTCCGTGTGTAGATACTTTGCCAGAGGCAAAGACACTGCTCTGCTTTCATGACTAACAGTTTTAATGGAGGAGGCCTATGTTGAAATTCCTGATATGTGTCAATCTTCAGACATGCACTTGGTCCAACACCATGTCCAGTGTACCCTAAGCAGCCTTCTGAGTCCATCTTCAACGTATTTATTAGAACAGGGCACAATTAGCACTTAGTTGTCAAAGCTCTCACATTCCATTTACATTTTTCTTCACACGTCTTTCTTGTATGCCATTAAAGTACCAAAAGACTATTATTGAGATGATGCTAACTAGTAGTAAACATTTTAAACGTCACTACAATGCTAAAACATCTTTATAAAGCAAGGAATTTGTCTACGGAGTGTCACTTGAGTTATAAATACATTTAATCCCATCATTTATCTTCAGAGTTTTCATTTTCACCAGAGGAAGTGACACAAAACGGAGGGCTTCTCTATGCCATTACGGAATGGATGGGAAGATGGTGGGGGATCAGGAAAGAGAGCACTGACCTGCACGTCTGCTTCCATTAAAGCTCAATTAAAGCACTAGGGTTAGCATTAATAGGTGTGGTAAAGTGTGCCAAATCATTGACTTAGTGGGGGAGAGACAAGAGAGCAGGCAGAGAGGAGTATTTCTGCTTAGTGCTAAAGAAAGGTCAAAAGCCACACAAATACCCCACCAGCAGCTCTGAAAGGCACAAAGGTAGAACACAGCAGGAGACACTGCCACAAAATTGCTACTTTGGATGGGCTGCCTTCAACCCAGAGACAACTTCACACACACACACACACACACACACACACACACACACACACACACACACACACACACACACACACACACACACACACACACACACACACACACACACACACACACACACACACACACACACACACACACACACACACTGTTTTCGTGTCTGGTCTGTGAGCCTGGTTTCATTCAGGAAAATCACAGATGAGCACTTAAAAACATTACAACAGCAGCCACTCCTTTCAAGAGTTACCTGAGTTTTAAAAGCTATACGGAAACAAGAAAAGACACATTTTAAAGAAGCTCATTAATACTATAGCCTACAGTGGTAACAGTGCAGACAAGATTTAAACATATGTCACTGACAGATCGAACTTAAACAGGCCTCAATCAGAGAAAAACACATACAGATGTTCAATTAAAAGCAGGAGCCCACAGTCTTGGCTCATGTTTGCACTGGCCCACATTGTTTGCAGAGCAACAACGGTTGCTACTGGCAACACCGTCCACTCCCGTTTCCAGGAGCCTGTTGCTATGCAACCAACAGAATACTTCCCAAACCAAACAATGCCATCCCCCCACCTGATCCCTCTATCTCACGCTAAGTAGAAACTTACAACAATAAATACTATGTAAGCTATTAATTTCAGACACCAGGGGACATGAGGTAGACTTATTCCTATGTCTCAGCCATATAAAAATATACAGACTTTATGCTGGTTTAGACTTGATTGAAGAGGACAGGACAAAATGCTCTGTTTTTTGTACCTACTTGGTGCTCAAAAAGGAGGAATGTTTAAGTAATCAGGGAGACAACAGTCTATTCTTCAAGGTTGCTTATCATGCCACCCAAAAACAACACTTCAAAAACCAGTAAAGTCTTCCCAAAGTTCCTTGGGCAGAGGAGATAGTAAAACAGTTTGAGCAGAGCGATCCTTTTTCCAACTCAGGGGAAACAAAATAAAGCAGAGACAGAAGCTTTTAAAAGGGACATTGTTCAGCACGTTGTATATGAATCCCTTTTTCACACCTTTAATATATGTACGAGGACGTGCAACAGGTCTCTGTTTAAGTGTCAACATTTGCTCCCTAATTTGAGAATATCTTTTTTAATCGTGAAAAAAAAAAATAGTAATTTAGATCTATTTTCTTTGATTTAATTAAAAAAAACTATAAGATCACAGAGGCACACGCGCTCACACAAAGAGGGAATTAAGATATGATAAGAGATTTCCACAACAGAGGCTGTTCTTCAAGCCTGTCGCATTAATTCATGGCTAATCCAATCAAAGCGGCTCTTGGGGTCTGTAGATGGCAGGGTTTAATGGAGAGAGGGAGAGGGGGAGAGAGAGAGAGAGAGAGAGAGAGAGAGAGAGAGAGAGAGAGAGAGAGAGAGCGCAGAAATAGGAGGCACAGACCGCTGTCTCTGATCCAAGCGCCCCCCTCCCCTCTTCAGCTCACCTCCCCACACTGGTCATCAGCACAACCTGTCCACTCGGTCACCATGTGTGCTGCAGGCCCAACAGCCACAGAGAAAAAGATCAAACCGTTGCCATGGATATTGTGTGTTCGTCCATGCTCTACACTAGCAACTTCCTCCCCCAACGCCCTATCCTTCTAACCCTTTCCAGATTTCCACTGCCCCCCACCTCCAGCTACCCCCAGCCCTCATCCTTAACATTTAACATCTAGAGATACAGAATGAGGATTTGAAACTTAACATTTTGGGAAATGCCGACAGCTACAGTTGGGCTTCTTGTTCTGGTTTATTCCCCATTTTTTTCACAGCATTATTAATGTGTGGCCTACCCCCAAACATATTATGATCCTGGAATAACTTTTCATATTTACATTATTATCTGCAAAATTAAAAATACCTAAACATAGTCACAGCCACAGCTGGGCGATAAGGCCTCAATGTTCTATCGTTATATAGGTGATTTCATATATTGATAACAAAATATATCACGATAAAATGCTTTCAGGTAATTCAATAAATAAATTGTCTATATGAAATAATCACATGGTTTGTTTACTCTTGTGTGACTAAAATACTTGACAAATTTAAAGTATAGAGTTTTTCCTAATTCTATTAAAAACTTTAGTGGAAAATATTTAGATTTTTTCTAAGAAATTGGAGTAAGAGTGTGCTTGTTATTATCAATATAGACAAGGTAATTATGTGTCACAATATCTTGATAAATTATTTCATCCTGATAAGATTCCACTGAAATCCGTTAACATGTAAATTTGATTTTTCCTGATAAATAACAGACAAGTAAAAACATAACTTACTCGCTGGAGGTAATGTTGCGGTCTCTTTCATTGCATTAAAATCACCTATTTGGTTGACTAATGTAATGCTTTAGCATCCTATTGTGGAGTACAACGATACTCACTTCAAACGCAACACACTCACACTGAATTTCTTGGAATCTGCTTTCACTTGCTCTTTTATGGTGTTTCCAACCTGTAGGGTAATATTTCCCAGGGAACCACATTCTACGAAGATGACCTAAGAGGCTGGCAGCGCGCTGCCTCGATCCTGACGGTGAACCTGCGATAAAGCATTTTATTACACTGGAGGAGTCTGCCTTTTTGGCGAGCGTTCTTTCCACACAGATAGGATTTTTCAAAAATGATAATACTGTATGTACAGTATGCTTTAACATGTACTACTTGACACGAACAATGAGTCATCAGTAAATACTTGAAATTTGAGAGCGGTCCAGGTTTTTCCTTCATTGAAAACTGCATCATGCTGAATATTTGCAATCAGATTTAAGAATTTCATAACACACATAATATAATAATACATACAAATACAGACATTGATAGTAAGATATTAACATGGGTTTACTCTGCTTTTGACTGACATAGCAGAATAGCAGTCACAACTAACTGGGTCACTGCCATTTACACAAGTTTGCAACTATGTTTTTTAGTTAATGATACTGCTAGTAACTACAGGTGCAACATTTTAATTTCATTTAATGAGTTTAACACTGGGGATTTAACATTATACAATTTTACTAAAGCAACTTTTAATCAAAACTCATACTATACTACTTACTGCAACCTCAACTTTCAACCTTTCATATAGAAACTGAAACTTTTCTGCAGCCAGCAGCCCGATTCAGTGACATGCTTCAGATATGAAAAAGATTGTGAGTTACGTGATATGAGCAGCATTCACACTAACTTAGCAAATTCTATTCGGTGTCATTTCCAGATCATTAAACATTAAATTACTTAAGGATCTAACAAGTGTTCCTGCATAGCAATTTGCATCAAGATGGCAATAATAGATCATACAGTAAAAGGTGGTGACAGGATACAGGTGACATCCTGTCTCTTGGTCTATATATGGGTCTCTTTAAGTGAGTTTTTAAGTTTAAAAGAAAAACTCATCCAAATGTTATTTCATTTGGGGTTTCTTGACTGAATCCTTTTTTTCCAAGATGAGAATCCAGATTTCTTTGACTATTTTGTCAGTGGCAACAGTTCGATACAATCAAAGTGGCTACAATTTGCAACACCCGTCAGTCAGGCAAAACCAAATTCTTACATTAAAACAATTAGCATACAATGCTGCTTTTAAATTGAACATTGCAACATTAACATTTGACCTCCTTTCAAGCTATTGAGTGGGAAAAGGGGGATTTCAAAGATCAGGAATGGGATTTCCGGGCAGCACTATAAAAGGACATACATTATTTCGGGGTTTTTCCACCTGTGACATAGTGTCCTCTGCACCAAATCTCCTAATTTAAGACCTTTTTAAAAGCTACATTGAAGACCCTGCTTATTCCATTTAAAAAATACTGTCTGGGTCTATACCTTTGCAAAGTTAGTCAATTCTCACTTCACCAAGTGCCTAGTCTTGGTTCCGGTAATTACTTTGTGGCAGGTTTACACTAACAGAAGTTCTTTTTTTTAAGCCAAATAAACATCTCCTAACAAGCTAGAATAAAACTCTACAAAAGAAAGGAATAGTGAGGAGAGGATGGGGGGCTGCTGCTATGCCTGCCTGAAAGGGGGGGGGGCTCAGCCATTGTAATGTAAATGTCACTGCCTTGTCTGCTGTTTGTGGCAGGAAATTTAATTAGCAGTTATGCAGCTACGATACAAACAGGTGGAATGTTAAGAATGCTCCTGATGACACATAGACAGACAGAAGAGACAAACTGAAAAACATTTCATTTCACAACGAGTTTCAACTTGTTGCCATGTGCGAGGACCAATCAGTAGCAACATTTTTGGGAATATGACAAGATTTGTTTCTTTGTATCCTAGCAGCGTAAGCCTACAATGATTTCCAAAATCTTTATAGCTGGAAGACGTGATGTGAGAGCCACGAGGACACTTAAACTACTTTCCTTTCAACACATTCTTAGAAAAAGGTAACAGCACATCCCTTGAATGAAAGCCCTTCACAAATAAATGAATTATAGAGATTATGAAACTGTAACATTGGAAACAAATGGCACTATTAATTTCCACTTAACAAGCCCCACAAGGCAGTCTCACTTCCTCTGCTTTGCTCTGTGATTTCCTGACATGCCTTTGACTGGAGTTATGGGATAACCCATTAAATATGTGTTAATATCAGACAATGAAATGTGCAAAAGCCAGGCAGTTCAGTTAGCACAACAGGAGGTAAATGCAAATCCATGTTAATATGACCAAGTGTAAACAGCAATGGCAGTGACTGGGTCCATTTCTATATCTGTAGCAGGCTATTGGATTGAGAACTTCCCCCCGGGGCAGCAGTAGGCTTCATCAAGATAATCTAAATACAGCAATAACAAACACACATAGACATGCACATCCACACAGCACACTCATGTATGTGCCTCACACTCACACACACACACACACACACACACACACACACACACACACACACACACACACACACACACACACACACACACACACAGCACATGTGACCAAAAGCTGTGTCAGGACACCCACTACCCAAGATACCACAGCAGCTGTCCTATTGATAGCTGAACTGCACTACACACATGGGTCCATTAAACACTCAAAATGGCACACGAGTAAAGGTGCACACTGGTACGCACAACCATACACGCAACTCCACAGATGACAAAAGAAGGCCGGATAAGAGGAGGTAAATACATTTTTTCCTTTCCTTTTACGCGTAGTAAGAGGAAAGGAAAAAATGTATTTAAATCACAGGCCAGTGTGGCAATTGGCGCTAAAATAAAAGCAAGTGAAAATCAGGATACAGACAGATTACAAGTATCCTGAATCAGAAAAATAGAAGAAATAATTTTACCACCCCTTTCAAATTAAAACTCTCAGAAAAAATTTCAGGTACAAGCCAGTTAGAAATGTCTAAATAAGTGTCCAACAAGCGACTGCTTTCCACTTTGTCTCCTTTCTGAGCACCATTTCTTTCTGACCTGAAACTATTAATTTACTACAAAGAGAGAGATGAAAATAACCTGATTAAAAACACAGACTTTTAAAAGAATAACATTTCGCCCCTTGGCCCACTCCATCGCCTTTCTTTCCATGACTTGGGTGTATTTGTATATCAAGTTGCCATGTAAACATAACAGTGTCACGCTCATTTTGGGGGTAGGGGTTGGTGGGGGTTACACGCAGAGTTTCATTGCTGTCATCTCTTTATTTTCTATGTAGCTGCGGTGAGTTGTCTGACCAATCAAAGTTAAGTTTCTTTCTGCGACACTTACTTCAAAACAAGTGGAGTCTTCTGATAATTTATGTTCAATTCTTTCCAAAAATATTCTTGCCAAAATGGAATAAAAGCATGGCGGTGGAGGGAAGCTTCATAAACAATATATTTCAACCTTGTACGTGGCCAAAATATAAATTATCATACTCAGCCCTGTGTTTTGACCCGTTTTCATGTCAAAGGATGTGATCAAATATCCTTAAATCCTTTAAAATATCCTTAATCCTTTATCTCTCGTCTTTTACCAGAGACTAAGACTTACTGTACACATCTGAAAGTTTATGGGTCAATTCTTTAGTAGCAAGCACAAATCAGAGAGGGTTTTATTTAGAGAATTGTTCATGCTGCAAAGACTCTTCCCGCTGCTTCAATAGCAAATAACATTACAAATAACCGAACACCTGACGGCTGTCTCTGAGAAGATACAGTAGACCATAAGAATGAACATAACGCAGGGGACAAAGACAGACACAATCCCAACAAGGTATGCAAAGAACTTGGAACCAACCAAACCAAACAGTAAATGAAAAGGGCGATTCAAAATCACTGGCGGGTCATTTCCTTGTTTTTTCATTATTGCTATAGCACAGAGTGATATGAGCCTTCAGCTCTGACGGGAGGTCAAAAAGCATCCCTAATGGGACCTGCCATTTAAACAACGCAGCAGAACCACTTTGCTTTAGGCAAACAGTTTGCCTTTGGGTCTGCCCGACTGGCATAGTAACATTAAAACTGGAATCATAAGTAGATGCAACTTTATTCCCACTTTTGATGGAATCAGTAAGATTCATTCAGCTTAATATAAATTGCACAAGTGTCTACTAAATGGTGCTTAGTTTAAAGCTACTTTAAATACTAAATCTCTCACCTAAGACTGTAAAAACAATACAGAACAGTTTTAAAGGACCATCACAGCACCACCTAGCTGTTTCACATCCAGTTATTCAATCTGCTTCTGAAATACCAAAAACACCCAAACTTTGTAAAGTGTGTTGCTCCATGTTGATAGTAAACGTGTAATAATCTCCCTCACAGAGAGGAGTTCATTGTGAGAGTGTGTTTGTGTTCATATCTCTGCTGATGAAGACGGTTTGAGTTCATGTATCTCAACTCCTCTTATGATCCAAGTTAATGTATGAGTGGAGAGCACACCAGATGACTGCCTGCTGAAATGAAAGTGATCCTCCTGCTGAGTTAACCCTCCCTGGTCCCATCGTTGCTAACGCTAGCTAGCCACATGTCCACCTGTTTGACTGAGTATCTCTAGACAGACACGCCGATCATCTAGTGTACTGTGTGGTGGCGACCAGGACAGAGCTGCCGTAAACAAGAAACAACCCCCACCGCCTGAGCTCACAGCTGAGCTCGCCCTCGTCGCTGTCGGCTGTTAGCATTAGCTTAGCTTGGACGGTAGCCTTCGGTCCATCCTGCTGCCTCGGAGCAGGAAAAGTTCTGCTGTGGAAGATAGCCGGGAACCTAGCAACGCACTCAACGCATTTTCCTCCAAAATGAAGAATACTTCAGGATTTATAATTGTATAAAGGTAATAGTCACCTTAGTTTTGAGTAAAGTTCTGCCCCGGCTCTGCTATCTTTTCCCTTCTCTGCCACTCGCTCGGTGACTTCCAGATGCTGCTGCTGCTGCTGTTGCTGAGTGTTGCGCCCGTTGGTAAGTAACTGTCTCCACGGCTACAGTCACTATGGCGCAACGGGGTCTCGGGGCAACTGTTGCTACCCTCGACTGTCTACGTCATGGCCCTCACTATTCAAGGGAGGGGCCAAAGGGACGAGGGTCCCGCCCAGTTCCATAAGAGCTAAATCAAACCGCTAGGGGGCGGTGTTAGATAACTGGTGGAAGGGCTTCATTCTTATTCATTCAGTTTATTCATAAAGTCTATGATTGACATTTGTTATGTAAATAATGTATGTGTATAGTTAAACATATATGTTATCTTCTTAATTAAACTGATAATCACTTTATTGGGGATATTCAGCTATATTCCAACACTTGAATTAAGCCACATTAAAGGAGAGTAGCCACGCACTTAAATATATTCCAAATCTGTAAGAACACTGATCCTTCATTTAAAAAACTCTTACATTGTACATAATGTTCATTGTGATTAGCTCTATACATTTTTTTTTACTTTTGCAGTAGTGTTCTTGCTTGTTTATTTTTTCTTATTATGTTCAGTGTTATGCACAAAAACACCAAGGTATATTACTTGTGAAAACCTACTTTGCTGCATACCTGATTTTGATAGTGATTATCAAGAGATTTTATTAGAATGTAAATCTTAACCTCTTTTTTTCTTACAAATATTGATTTATTTCAATTGAAATGCATTATTCTTTCAATTACTAGATTTATACAATAAATTGTGTTCTTATAAATGTATATATGTTACTGTATACTTTATTTTTATTTTGAGAAAAGGTTTAAAAAAAATAGCCTATTATACATAAATAATATTTTCGATTTTATTTTCTTCTTGCAAAAAGTTGCAACCAGCCACTGCACATCAGATCTTCAGCACATGGTGGCAGCATATATTGTGGCACAAGAAAGTCACAGTGTGTCAGATGAATAGATTGCTTTATCAGGTCTTCTTGTCAGACCTGAGAGAAATGCTTTACTGAGCTACAGGTCGTGCAATGCAAAACAATATTGAGTATGCTTCCCTGTGAACTTGTTATTGATTTGCCAGTGCAAAAATTATCTCAACATTAGTCATATTTTCATAAAGTACAAAAACACCAAAAAAAACGAATTCATATATAGTTCTTGATTGTTGACCTTATATGAAAGAAACAAATAAAGTTTTATGGCCTTCTAGTTCTTACTAAGATTCAATTTACATTAGATATATACTACAAGTGACATTGGATAGACTGAAGTTTGGTTTTTGGTTTGAACTTGCTGGTGTGCGATGTGAAATTTGCCAAATTAAAAAGCAGATTTACTATCTATAAAATATCACTGACTATCCTTTCCTAATTTAAACGGCACACATGTTGCTTTACAGTCCACAATCACTTCTTCTTGGAAGAAAGTTCATCACGTCAGTCCAGAAATATTTTCACAAAAATAGATGAACTAAAGTCTTGCCACATCTTTTACCAAAAGTAAACAATGTGTTTGGGTCTGTTTATATTTAGATAAAAAACATTCTCACTCGGTAACACACATGCCTCGTTTTAAAAGAAACCTCTTTCCAATTGAATTTTAACAAAAAACTCTCTTGGAAACAACCAAGACTGTGTCCAAATAATGTTGCATTTCTAAGAATATTGTTGTTGTTTTATTTTTTGTGTTTTTTTGCTGGTTGCTTTGTAAACAATCTTCATTAATATGTTTCTGGGATTTAATCTGGATATGTCTTTGCCTGTGAGAGAATAAAGTATGAAACATTTTGAGATTCTCTTTTTCACTTGGATCCATGTTTCCAATGACTACAGCAGTGGCCTGGGCCATACAATATAATTGTATTTTTTCCATTTGTTTATGACAGGACTTGAAGAAATAAAATGTCCTTTGGCTCATGTGGTTGTTTTTTTTCTCTTGTCAAATGAGAGTGTTGTCTGAAGCTGTAAAACTGACTCAGACAGGTGACACAGAGAAGCAGCTCGGCTCAACATACCATAAATTACATTCTCTGACTGTGAAGACAGAGGCTCGCTAGCAGCAACGGTCAACACTAAAAAGCCTCTGCTCGTGGTAAGTCATGCCATCTTTAATTGATTACAGGTGTAATTTATCAGGTAATCATATCACTTATCTTGCTAATTTCAGCATCAAACCATATAATATTGACTCTATCTGTTAAGGGATTATTTGTATGTGGCAGTAAAAGTTAACATAATTAGTGTGTGTTCTGTTAGTTTAAGATACATTAAAAGCTGTTAACCGCTAATAACGGTACATGATTACTTTAACCTTAGTTCATTACCTACAACTGTGGCCATTTATCTGTTTCCAACAAGAACAGGTGACAATGGCAGGTCTACAGATTAAATCCCACCCCTTGGCTATACCACATGCTCTGCTATCATCTATAACCCACTTGGTTTTCATCTTTGAATCTCTAAATTTGAAACACAATACTGATGTATTCTGTCCATAATCCAACCTAAATGGGTTTGTAATACTGTACTGGTTGGTTATATTTGAACACCTTACTGTACCCAAGGTAAAATACTTTTTTTTTAACACTCAACAACATGTCCCATTAGTCTTAGCAAATATTGCAATGCCAAAACCTTCTGGTAGAACTTACAATATATTTATTATTTGTTACCTGGACATTTAACTGTCCAGGTAACAAAGAATAAATAATAAAAGTTTGGGAGTCCGGTACAGTCCAGTTAGTCAGTTTGCGTCTGTGTAGAAACTTGAATTTATCCAGTTCAAACCCCCCATATAACTGCATATATATGCAGTTACATCCCCCCATGGGATATAATCCTGTGGGACTTGGGTCCGTGTACGTTTTGTCTATTTATCATTTGAACCAAAAAACGAAAATACCATGTTCTTTTTCATTTTTTGTTTAAAATTAAAAACAGTTTGAAGCTATAAAAGACTAATAATTGCTATTAAAACTGTGTATTTCTCTATTAAAATCATCGACATAAAACACTTTTTCTTAAATGTTATCATGAACACATTACATCAGGACAGTGTTATCTTTGTAGATAAGACCGATAAGAAATCCCTCCAGTAGCTCAATAACCCCCTGTTTATCTGAACATAATGTCTATTTAGTGTGTGTAAATGTTCAATGTTTTATCATTGGAGTTTGATATTTGATCAAACAGAAAAAAAGTCAGTTTACAGCACTGCCTCAGCAGAGCGTGGGACGAGACAGAGGATGTCACTGACCGACTATAACCTCCGTGCAGGGTGCATCAGCACTAAACACATCCTGCAGCATTTCAGCGTTTGCGCATGAGTACACTGGATCAGCAGGCCTCAGTGTACCATGTGATGCTGTGGTGTGGTGGTTCTGCATTTTCGTCTCTCATGGCTATTGGCTGAGACTGATCTTTCTATAGAGTAATGATGTGAGCAGCTTCCCACGTGAGATATTTTCAGACTGATCTGAAAAAGTAAAACATAAATAAATAAGAAGATAATCTTCAAATAATAACACCTGCTTAAATTGATGTCGTGTGCATTTGGTCGCATTCATGTCCAATGCAAAATGTATGTGAATTTGTTTTTCTCAGATTTTTTTCAAACTTCAACTTTGCTGTCATTATACAATACAGGATTGAAGAATTAAATTCAGTTGTACTCCATACATGCCACAAACAGAAAATATATAGATAGATGTTAAAACATTTAAATTAGAGTAGAATAAAATAGTGATACCATAGGTCAGAGTATATAAAAGTAACACTAAAGGAAGAAATGTGTATGTGTGTGTATGTATATGTATATATATATATATATATATATATATATATATATGTATATGTAGTGCTTTAATGTTAAACGTCAGCTTTCACATTTTAAAGGCTAAGGGCTAATTTAATAATATATTCTAATCAGTTAGAGTAGGAAATGTGTTTTCTGCTTCCTCTACTTGACATAATGAAAGCTGGAGGCGAAACTTGTGTAAAGGAAATTCCTTTGGGTCTAATTCACCAGTAAGACTGGTTATCTCTACCCACATTGTCTAAATTAAATGTCTTCATAGCGGTGACTCCCACTCACACTTCCCCTCACAGAGGCAGGCACGTTTACAAAGGGTCAAGTTGCCACACCTTTATTTTCATAGTTGTAGAAGTACAATGATTGCCAGTAGCAAACATGTTTGATATGAACAGTTCTTTAAGATTTGATCCTCTTGCTGCAGTTGTTTCCTCTCCAGAGCTGCTGTCTTTGTTTTAGCACCTTGTATATCTGGTCATGGCTCACAAGAACTAGAAGTACAGGATTGGCTTGTCATGTTGTGTAACTGGGCTGAGCTTTGATTTTCAGCCAGTGGGCTAAATTTAGGTTTGCAAACAATGTTACGAGTACTATTGTCACAATGTTGGTAAATGAAGGTTAACAGAAAAGGTTAATTCAGGTATTTTTATTGCAGCTGCGATGCAGTTAGCATGGTTTATATTTTAGAAGCTTTAGGGTGCATTGTGTGATACTATTTTGCAGCGATGGAGCAAGTATTCAGATACTTTATTAAAGAAAAGTAACAATACACTGTAAAACTACTGTATTGAAAATGTTACTATTGCTAAACTAAAAGTATAGAATATTATAAGCAAAACAGAAGTATTTAAAATGGTCCCTGTGACTGTTATGTTCAGTATTATACCAGTAGATTATCATCGCTGATGCATGAATGCTGTTGTTGGTTGAGCTGATTTTTAACTATTTTATATTAGACAAACCTCCATATTTTTCAGTATAGTTTAATTCAAGACAAGCAGCAAATCCTCACAATCAAAATGTAGTTTTGACTTTTTTGCTTACAGTGGGTATGGAAAGTATTCAGACCCCTTTAAATTTTTCACCCTTTGCTTCATTGTCTTGCCCGAAGCACACAGCTAAAATAACTTTGACTGCCCAGCCAGAGCCCTGACCTAAACCCAATTGAGCATCTCTGGAGAGACCTGAAAATGGCTGTCCACCAATTCAATTGGTTGAGCTGATTTTTAACTATTTTATATTAGACAAACCTCCATATTTTTCAGTATAGTTTAATTCAAGACAAGCAGCAAATCCTCACAATCAAAATGTAGTTTTGACTTTTTTATAAATCAACTTAAAGATTTTACAATGGTTTCTGATTAATATGCTTTTGATCGATTAATTGATTAATTGTTTCAGCTCCAATTTTTTATGCAGCTAGCTGGTTAATTTAATCTATAACAGTTCTTCATATTCTACGACTTCACCATATGTTACATTTGTAAAGTTTATTAACTATAGCTGTGAAATAGTTGCAGTGGAGGAAAAAGGAATCCAATTGGAATTGAACAGGAGTAGAAGTTTAAAGTGGTGTGAAACAGAAATAAGTGCATAATCAGATTTGTAGTTTAGTATAGTTCCTGTAATTATTTTATGCAATTTTGAAAGTTTGGGGGAATTTGTAGAGCTGAAACAATTAGTTAATTAATCTGTGGCTATTTTTATTTTTGTCAGTTTTATGTCATGAACTGAGCATAATTTGGCATTTGACATTTTTTCACAATTTCTTCATATTTTGTCAACAAAATGATTAGTTGACAAGTGGAGAAAATAATCTGCAGATTGATTTTAGAATGAAAATAATCATTATTTAGAATCGCTTAAAAATGAAGAACGAAGGGGAAATAAATATGTCATTTTATGAATGTAGGTCACAGGACGGTGCATCTTCCTATTGTGAAAAAGAATGATTTGAGTCAGTGGAAAGTTATTTAGTCAAATCTGCACAGCTGCACTTGTAATCTGGTTTGTCCGATAGTAACCCAGCAGAGCTGCGACGTGTGTTTTGAGCGTGTGTGCAGTGGAGAAACTCTGTAGGGGGATGGGTTTGAGTTTCATAGCATCATCTGTTAAGTGTGTGTGTGTGTGTGTGTGTGTGTGTGTGTGTGTGTGTCCCCAGAGCCACTTCCCACACCTTATGCATTTGGCTTGCGTGGCCTTATATGGAAAGTGGATCTTGTGGTGTGAGCAGTTTTAACCAATCAGGTTGGTTTTGGGTGATGGGGGAGGAGGAGGAGGAGGGGGGGGGTGTTTCTGGAGGAAGCTGGCCGGCCTGGGTGGGGTTTTTAAGGGGGAGGGACCAACCGAGCCGGCTGCTGTTTGAAAATGAATGATATCTTGCTCAAGTTGTAGAAACGCTGCGCTGTGTGGGTTATTGTGTGTTAAACGGCGAGACGGCATTTACAGATAAGGGAAAGTGGACGATTCAAGAGGAAAACCTGAAATACAAACCGGGGGGGGAAAAATAATATTCTCCAACAATGCAATGTGAGTAGCGCAATTGAAATGTTTTATTTAATGTAGATCAGATGTAGTCCTCTTGCCCTGAACTCCAGCTTTCACCCAGACAGATCAGGTTTGGTAAGAAAGCATTGGTAATGATGCCTAAGAAAACGGCTTATATGTATTTAGTTTGTTTTATGTATGATGCTAAGGATGTTATATTCATTCATATCCCCTCCATACTCAGGTTGTATGCCGGATTCCTTGTTATAATTCTTCACCACTCCCTCTACTGTTTTAATGTAAGAGTTCATTTATATCCTGATTTGAGCATTTAACTAATTTAAGTACATAATATTGAATCTGTGAATTTCAATATATGTGAAATGTGTGTCTCTTTACAACATGTGGACATCTGCTGGCTTGTAAAAAAGGGTGTAACCCAACCAGCAGATCTGTGTAAATTGGGAGTCTGGCCGGATGTCAGCTAATATTAAAGGGATGCTTTTTCCCTTCTTTTCTTCACAAATGTCTGCATTGGCTTACAAATATTTGAAACTGGATCAAAAGATGTTAAGCTTGACGTGGTAGCTGTGTGTTAAGGATAATTATGACTACACCCAGTAGTAAACCACTGCTGGGGACTGTTCAGAGGCTGCAGCTGGTCTGAGGACGCAGATCAATAAGAGGATGTATTGATAGAAAATCCAGTTCATCTCTGTTGTGTTTTGGGCGACATCATTAGGTTCAAACAGTCAAGTGGAGATGGCTGGTATCTGGGACAAGTGGAGACTATGCATGACAATAGAGAGACTCACCAGAAGGGAGGGGTGGGGTTTTGTCTGAACTGTTTGACAGGAGATTAACCTAACTGAAGTTTGCAGGCGGGGTGGTGTTGTTTTGGGGAGACCCCTTTTTAAGCATTCATGTTTTTGTCTGAAGATGGGGTTGTGATAGTTGTCTGCTGTCCTTTTAATGTGGAGTACACACTACTACATGAATCTGTGACGAAACTCAAAAAGGTTTAAGTTTCCAACTGTTGCAACTGTTTTCCCTTTTTAAATAGACCAGCTGTTGTTGTGCCTGCTCTGCTCCATTCATAATCCTCTCCTGATTGCATGAATGCAGTTGCAATCATGATGTCAGTTTGCGCAGTGCTAAATCCGTTAGATAATTCATCCTGAGCATTAACTGTGCTAGCACATGACAAAGAAACTTAACAAAACCACACAAGAAAAGGAAAGAGAAACGTCCTCCTGTCTGAAAGCAAAATAAGAAGGGTGTGGTAGAGAACTAAATCAATTTGTTGTGTGACAAAAAAGGCCAAACATTTGCTTGTGCTTTTCTCTCTTTAATATCATTGTAAGATAAATATATTTTGGTTTTGCATTGTGGATCAAAGATTTGAAGATGTCACCTTGGTTTTTGTGATAATCTGATGATTATAGACAAAATAATAAATCCATCAGCAGGTTAATCTGTACTGAAAATACATTAAATGAGCTTGAAGATAAACCACGGTCTCTTTGGGAAGAAGGGCTGGAAGTTCAAGTAAAGGGGAAGCCCACAAACGGATGATGAGGGTGATATCGGTAAACCACAGCATAGCAGGAAGTTTATTCTCTATTTATACAAATCTGAAAGTGCTAGTTTACTTAACCAGGCCGGAGTTCAATTATCGGACATCTCATGGAGAAATAGCTCAGTAACACTTGAGATGAGAAATGGTTGATGCAAGCATCTGTCACAGCCTGACCAGAAGCAGGGGGTCATCACACCAGAGATAATTCAAAGACATGCATCTCTGGCATTTATTCATGATGTAAACATCATGAAGTCATGTGATGAAACCTCATTAGACCAAAATGGACACAGTGTTGAGAGGAAATTAAAAAGGGGGAAAGCATGAAATAGCCTAAGAGCTTTTCAAGTCTGGTGTTTTAAGCTAAAATAAATTGATGGGTGGCTTTTAGGATTCCTGGCAAAACCACACCCCAGTTCACTCCATATCTGCCTGCCTCCACTCTCAGCTCAACTCCCTTTTAATGCTGTTGGAAACCCACATCCACTTACAGCTGTGTCTTGAGGAATCTGCAGCTGTATTGGAAGTAAAAAGCCAACTAAAATGGCAGCAGTGAGATCACGCTGTGACATCTGTCACCTTGGCTGAAAGACCCTCCAAGCTTCCGTAGGACTCATTGACATGTCTCCCTTGGGTCAGCTGGCTGCTCGTCACATGACTTAAGTAGGATTGCTTTTCTTTTACAACAGTGGTGGCAGTTTCGGGTATGCTGGTCATTTTGTTCCTGCCATTTTAGAAACAGTTCACACATGGAAAAGGCCATTTTACCTGTTTACCTGGTAAGTTGTGGTTGGTTGCGTGATAGAAAGGGTTTTTGTTCCTGCTCTCTGACCTCTCTGGAGCCCATTTGTCCCTGACAGGCGAGTCATGATAGGCTGCTGCCACAATAGGCAGATGAAACCACTGGTATGTGTTTTCAGCCCCCTTAAATGAACAGGGCAGCAGCAGCAGCAACAGCTCAGACCTGTAAATTACCAAAGAGAGGTGCTTGAATGAGAGCGAGCATCATGGAGCGGTGTGTTTGACGGTTGCCCGGTGGTGATGGTTTAATGTTCAGGAGGCTTTAACGTGTCGCCCATAATGAGGTAATGTGAGAAGAAGAATTCTCCATCCAGCTCTTTTAATATGGAACTGATCACCTTTTAGATGCTCTAGAAATGGGTGGAGAAATGGAAATGTTGGTGTTTTGTTGACCAAGACGTCAATGAAAGGCAATCCATTATTTGCAGCAGGACAACGTTCTCTGTGGCAAGACTTCCTATTTTACTAGCTTTGCTCCATATGTTCCACACACTGTTGCCATGCAACCAAATTTTGTCAACAGATAAGGTCGTAGTATAGACAAAGACTATGTTTGTTTAGCAGCTCATGAAGTCAGCTAGAAAGGTTAACAACATGTCAGCGTGATATGCATATGTGCAAATTAAAAATACGAATGGATGTGTGTGTATATGTATGTGTATATATCTATATCTCTATCTCTATCTATCACTACAACTGCTAGAAAAAGTAATGTGAAATGGTGCCAACAACACTCAGGTGTGAGTACTAGAAGCTGCCGGCTGTCACACGTTTGCGTTACTGTCTGGCAATTAGACCAAGGGAGCAATCCTTTTTTTATTTTTAGACTTTAAAAGATATCTTATCAAAAGAGAATGTGTCTAGATTTCTTATCAAATAAAAAGCACCCTACCCAGAAATATTGGAAATCCTTGCTCAAGCCCCACTATCAGATATGTCAATAACTTCACATATTGTTACTATATTTACAGCAGAAAACTTCATATCTCAGTTACATATTAGTCAATAGGATGCAAACAAATATTTTAGTTCCTAGTCGTATGATCTTCAGAATATAGTGAATAAATATAAACATGAAGAATCTGTTTTCTCAGATGTTTTGAATACATGCTACAAAGAGGACTTGGGATTACAAATTAACAATACAATTTAAAAAAAACTACAAACATTGGTAATCATGAGTGTATTAAAATAAGGCTAAAAGTCAATTGACAGAAAATTCTTCTTCTGATTACTTCTAAGCAAAATTCAAACCATTCTCTGGTTGCAGCCTTAACTTTATTTGTTGTTGATGCTGGTAAGTGATGTGCTTGTAAAGTATACAGAAGCTAACAAACCCTGTGACTCCTCTGTCCTCTCAGTGACCGTGTGTGAGCCCACCACCATGTCTGAAGCCGTGGTGATGGAGCCTCCCAGAGCAGGCGGCTTCCTGGAGTCATCCTGCGGTGCAGAAGACAGAGCGGTCTCCCTCGATGGCGTCATTGTGGATACAGCAAAGTACGTCCACACAAACATCTCCAGGACACCTTGGCACCAATGTGTCCCCGAGCGCTTCGGTTCCCAACACAGCAGTTGCAAATTTCCCCGCTGCGGGACTAATAAAGGATAAAGGATTATCTAGAGGATGAATCTGAGGGATCACACCGTGTAAAATAAGTTAGAAAAGAATTAGAGTTAATATTTTAACAGCAAAATATGCCACCCAGGTTGGAGCTCAAGCGCTCAGTTGTAATTCACATAATGTTAGTAATTGTGCATTGTCATTGTGTATATGATTACATTCCTGTCAGTGGAATCATAGTGGTTTTAATCACTTTTGGAGCTTTAATTGAATGCAATAATACTATAATCTTGACTTTGAGACTATTAATGTGAATGTTACCAAGATATACAGTTGACAAGAAGGTTTAATATGTACTTTCAGAATAATGATGAGTTTGTGTGTCTGGGGAGCTACAGTTTCCCCCAAATGACTCCGAGCAGGTTCAGGCTTCTGCCTCTGGTTTTCCCCGAGGATGCGACAGTCCACTTTTATATTTTAAGTGACATGTATTTTCCTTCTTCAGTGAGTCCTCAGAGGAAGAGTCTGCAGGGGAAAGAGATGAGAATGGTGCACATGAAGTAGTTGCCAGCAGCACCAAGGCTACGGAGGTCCCTGCTGAACAGACCTCAAACACACAAACAGGTGAGGTGTTTACTGTCTTTGTCCCTTCCTGAATTCTAACAGTCGTAACGGGGGTGCAGCCAGATTACAATTTTGATAAGCAATGCTCAGACAGACTGGGATACATTTTAAAGTGAATCCAGTCACTGTGTTGATTCTAGTCGCTGAAGTCAGCATTAGTGAACGCGTTTTTTCTCTGAACTTTTTCCCTGAGGAAGTGGGCCAAACCAAAGTGAGCCAACTCCACATTCTTTAGAAGAACAACTTGACTTCCCTTTTCCTGCCTGCTTTTTCCAGTCCGCTCTATGACATTTCTTCCTGTCTTTAGTCACAGAGGGAAAGTACTGGCATGATATTTGTTAAGTTTCTCTTGAACCAACGAGAACATTCATAATAACTCTTCGGTTTCATTAGATTATATACATTTTTCAGTTTCCCTACTGACTAAAATGTCTTTGAGTTGAACTTTGGCCGTACAGTCCATAAAAATTTACCATCCTGTTCTCTCTTCAGCTCTGATAACCAGCTGTTTTAGTTATGTCATAAATCTACCATCATTTAGCTAATCTGTGTGCAATATGACACCGTGGCATATTGAAAACATCCATCTAGCAATGGCACACGTTTGTTTCTTAGTTTAAAAAACACAAGCTGCTTTTCTAATCAAAGAAAATCTAGTTTATTGCATTTCTTTTTTGTAGCACGAGCTATTGGTTCTATCAATAATGTTAATTTTGTATTTACTAAGTCAATTGCTGAGATCTCCGGACACTGCAACATTGCTACAAATAGGTTACACAGGGGGAGAAACATGTCGGTAAGAGGACCAGACAGGTTGAAAACAAGCCCACAGTTTGATTATCTAAGGTTAGACCACTGGAAATGTTGCTAATGTTCCCTCACTGCACAGGAAACTGTGTGCGCACACAACTATGGCCAGTCTGGTGGCTCAAACTTGAACCAGGAAGTTGTTCTGCAAACGCATAGGTTTTTTTTACTGGTTGCTTTTATTTTCTCTTTCAAATAAGTTTGGTTGACATTGGTTTTCGTTAACAACCTGTATGAGGATCTCCACAAGACTTTGCTGAATACAGTGTTAACATAAAAATGAAATCCCATGTTGTGTTTTTTCTGGGGTTTTTTATTGAATAAAATAACCTTTTGTGTTTCATGTGAGAACATTTGTTTCTCTAAGACAGCTATAAAGCCTCTAGGGTTGATGTAATGGTGACATTTACTTTCTAGGAAAAATACATCTAGCTAATCAGAAGTATAAAGGCTAGTTTGTAATTTTAATAAAATACTAGAGGTTATGTGGCATCTCCTCTAGTACAATTAATGCAGTATGTCTTTTGGAACTTGCATGGAGATTCTGCCTGTTTTTTATTTGAGAAAAACTGAAATCCCTCGACAACCTATTTCCTTATATTTCTGAATATCTTTTTCTTCCAGTGAACACCCAGCGTCCAAACACCCTGCCGGTGCAAGCAGCAGGAGGGCTCGACCTGTGGACGTCACAGGGTGATGCAGAGGTGAGACTGAGGATGGGGGACTCTGGTCTGGCTGCTGAGACCCCTCTGACCACCAACCAGATGTTCACCTCAGCTGTGGAGCGCTATGCCGACTATACAGCTCTGAGCTGGAAGGAGGGCGAACAGCAGAAGAGCCTGAACTACAGAGAATATTACCAGACCTGTCGCACCGCTGCCAAGAGTTTCCTTAAGGTAAATGGCAGTACTCCAGTTTTTTCAATATGGGGATTTTCTTTCTTTTGTTTGACATAATCATTGATTGAATATCTTTGGTTTTTGGATGGCTGGGATATGTCTCTGGGAAATCATAATGTATAGAAAAAAATGACTAATCCCACAGAGACTGGTGGTTAATATGAAGATAATATAATATATTGGTTTAGTGCAAAACCAAACCCAGAACAGTTCAACATTTTCAGGTTAAATGCTTAATTGGTGTTGCTCAATTAGAGAAATTCCTCACAGTAATCTCATTTTCAAAATATTGAAATAGTAGAGAAGGGTGTGTAAAGTGTGTGTGCTCCATTTAGTTTCTATTCACCCCGAGCAAAAATTCCCCTTCAGTATCGAGATGGCTAAGATTTCCTTTTTATTTTAAACAATCAACTTCTGTGAAAATTGTTTTAAAGCAAGTCTAAGCAAGTCTAAACTGAGTGAGGCAGCTCCGGACAGGCCTCAGCTGTTTGTTCTGCACAGAGCACTTCATTGTTTGTGAAACTCAACACTTTATCATCATGGAGACTCAGCAGTACATCACATACACACATAAAGACATACTTATATGTGGCTCTGTGCACTTAAACATTCAAACTTACCTGAACTGGAACCTCCACACATGCACACTCTTGGACATGCAACATGATTTTCAATCTGCACGAGCACATGCTGTATCTCAACTACTGTTGTGAAAGACTAAAGTTATTTTAAAAAGCTCATTGCAGTGTGGGTATCGGTTGCTTTTAACAGGCTCCTATAAATTACAAATGTACTCTGAAAATGGATATGAAGTATATCCCAATATTATTTCTGGGATTACTAAATGTTATTTATACCTAAAAAGCATTTATTTTTTTATTTCTACAGCTTGGTTTGGAGCGCTACCACGGTGTCGGCATCCTGGGCTTCAACTCGGCTGAGTGGTTCATCTCTGACATTGCTGCCATTTTGGCTGGGTGAGTTTCATCACTGAATTTGTCAGGAATGAGCTTTTTCATTGCCAGCTCTGTGTCATCCAGTTCAGCACATAGCGTCTTGGCTGATAGACATCTTGATTAATAGGTGACAGCACAATGCCCAACAGGGAGCTTATGAACTGTAGTGTTGAAAGCAACTAAGTACATTTACCATTATAGTACTGGCATTGAGTATTTTTCATTTATGCTACTTTATTCTTCTACATTTATAGGATAATAATGTCCTTTTTTTTCTCTCTCCCAGTGATCATATCAGGCCCCCTCAGATTTATCTTATGACCCTTCAGAGGGGCCTGACCCCTCTGTTGAGAACCACTGAACTAAACTACCCAAACCTATGAAAAGTAGTTTAAACTTGCTTCACCTCTTCCAGTTATAACAGTAAAATGTTGTTTACACATCAATCATTTCCTTATTACAATCCTTTGAGTCACAGTTGCCAAGTTCATTTATTTTTTGTATACTTTAAGTACATTTGTTAATACTTATTTGCTTAAGTACAATTTTTTTTATAAAATAATTTTACATGTTATGGAGTATCTATAAATGGTTGTATTGCTCATTTTACATAAGTAAAGGATTTGAATACTTCTTCCACTGATCTGTAGGCTGATCATAATTAGTTAACAGTGATCACAAGCCTCTTCTGCGGTGCTTGCATGCATATTGAGGGCTGGAGGCTCCAACAGAAAACAGAAACCTTGTGGGTCCTTCAGCGAGCTAAAAGGGACCGAGAAATCTCAGTTACCAAAACCTGACCACACATCTGTGACAGGACATTGGGTTTTTCACGGCGTCTTCCCAATTTGATCTGTGATCATGATGACAATTTCCTGGAAGCCTGATAGCAAGAGTGCATTGAGGGAAATACGTTTATTTATTCAAAGATCAGTACATGTAGTTTCTCTGAAACTGCAATACACATACTGTTTGTGTATTCCCACGCCTAGAGTCTGCTCACTGCTGAGTGATGCATGACAACTTGTTATGCTTGATTTGTATGGAAACTCTGGTTAACTTGTCAAACAGGTCCTGATGAGCCAAATCACAGGTTAAGTTTTATTAACTCAGTTGAAGACTTCAGGTCATTTAGCTGGAAAATCAAAAACAACAATGCTGCTAGGTCAGGTCTATCATCACAAGGAATGGGAGCGAGTTTCACCTGACCCTGTGAAAATGTAAAAGTGAACTGCTGGAAGTCTGACTGTTGTTTTGTCTGCTGCAGTGGGTTTGCTGTTGGCATCTACACCACCAACTCTTCTGAGGCATGCCAGTACGTAGCAGAGAACAGCAAGGCCAATATCATTGTGGTGGAGAATCAAAAACAGCTGCAGAAGATCCTTCAGGTGAGATCAGAATGAGTTGCATATAAACATCAATGAATGAAATGTATGAATGCGGGTTTTATTGTGCTCAAAGATGTAATTAGGTCAGCAAAAAGTTCCATGCAAGAATATTTGTATATTTCTTCATTTTGTTGCCACCATTTATTGACATTGTTATTAATAATTCAGAGACAAAGAAGTGTTACTTGGTGGCATCTGTTAGACGTGAATAGTGATCTATTAAGAAACCATAAATCTTCGATACAAGTGGACATACCACATGTCATGTATGAATGCATCGGCCTTCTATGACCTAACGAGACAGAAACATGTTTTTCCAAACATGCAGAGGTTACTTTAGTTTTTTCTTTTGCATTCCTAGGTGTACAGCTACAGCACACTAAACAATCATGGGTTTTTTTTGTCGCATATTATCTCGTGACTTTGTCCATGGGAACACACAACATACTAAAAACATATTTGGAATTAGTGTGCAGTGTGGATTTAGGATACACCGAGAGATTTTTTCAGTCTGCTTCATGTACTGATGGGATTATATTTTGTTTGTTTACAGGTTGAAGACAAGCTGCCGCACTTGAAAGCCATCATCCAGTACAAAGATGCACTTAAAGAGAAAAGACCAAATCTGTACTCTGTAAGTACACAATCTGTTCATGGCAAACATGGAAAGATTTAGTTTAGTTAAATTAGCATCATCTAAGTGATTTTGTTTGTGCACTGCAGTGGGCGGAGTTCATGGAGCTCGGACGAGATGAGCCCGACGCACCCCTCGACGCCATCATCTCCAGCCAGAAACCCAACCAGTGCTGCACGCTCATCTACACCTCAGGGACCACAGGCCAGCCCAAAGGAGTCATGCTCAGCCATGATAATGTAAGTTACACAAGCAAAGTGTGTTTGAAGTATTTTTAAAGTTAATTTTATAACTTAATTTACTTTGAATATTCAGGTTATTAATAAATCAAATTAAACAGTATGTTTTATTATAGATCTAGTACCCCTGCAGTTTAAAAAGTAGTTGAAATTAGCTCCACCTTTACCAGCTGCAACATTAGTGTTGCTTACACATCAATGCCTGTCAAAATATAATCCAGTGATAATTATTCCAAAATTGGCCACTCTGCATAAAGATTACTTGTACTCTAAAAGTTTTTTTTAAGTGTATTTTGATGCACATGTACTTTTACTTAAGATTTTGAATGCAGGACCTTTACTTGTAACATATTATTTTTACACTGTGGTATTGCTTATTTAAAAGTTCTGACTACTTCTTCCACCCCTTGCTGTAGTCCTGTTAAACCATAGACTCATTAACATGGCACCTGGCTTTTTAAAAAAACTTGTTTTCATACACGTATTTTATTCTTGTCAAGGTTCACTGAAAGGAGTTATAAACACTGGTCATTAACGTTCAACATCTTTTTTTGTGTAATTATCTTTATCTTGTAAACAGCATGTCTCTTTATGACCTCCCATACATAAAACAATAAAGATACCTCATTAAACGTATTGCTCTCTCCTTCCCCTCAGATAACATGGACCGCGCTCTCCACCTGCCACCATGTGGGTCTGACAGATGCCACCAACTCTCAGGAGGTGGTGGTCAGCTACCTGCCGCTCAGCCACATCGCCGCTCAGATGATCGACATCTGGGTCACCATGAAGGTCGGAGGGGTGACCTACTTTGCCCAGCCAGATGCACTGAAGGTGAGATACAACAGTGGTGTTTAGTACACAAACACATGAACCACACAAAACATATGGCCAATTATTAACGGCAGAGATTTAAGATAAAAAATTCAAATATTCAACAACATTTTCATGGAAAGAAAAAAGGCAATTTGAAATCATCAGCAGCTGACAATAACATTCAAGCGGTTTGTCTTGATTTAAATACTATTTTCAATATTAATATTAATTTGTATGGCTCCTTTCATGCAGATAGATTAAAACTGTTTAGTACAGAACTCAAGCGCAAACAGCAAATTATATGTTTACCAAACCAAACAGTAATCTTGAAATTAAAAAAATGTATAATAAAAAACCAGTTCTGATGAATTATGATTATCTCAAATAGAAAGCCAGAGTAAAAAGATTCTAAATGTAATTTCAGTTTGCCACTCTAAGATCAGTAGGGAGGGTTTTTCATAGTTTAGGGGCATACAAAACAGAAAAGATCAATTTAGTGGATGTTCATTATCTCTGATCTTTGAACACTAATCATGTGCATCTCTCCATAACGTGTCCTTTCATGGCAACATTGTATCTGTCTGGTTTGCTGAGCTGCTGCCTCTCAGGGCTCCTCATGCCTTAGGGCTTCTCTCATTTCACCCTCACCACCACCCCTACACATTCATCAGCATATCCTGAGGGTGGACATATGAATGTGATACAGTTCAAGCTCCTTTTTATTTTTCATGGATTAGTTTCCAAGAACATTTTGGTGGCCTTTTTAAACCTTTCTGCTCATTTCCTCTCCACAAGAGTTCTAAACTGCATGCACCATTTGTGTTTAAAACTCTGTTTTCTTCTTTAAATCAGGGCTCTCTGGTAAACACTTTGAAGGAGGTGCGTCCCACGGCCTTCATGGGCGTCCCACGTGTCTGGGAAAAGATGCAGGAGAAGATGAAGTCGGTCGGAGCCAAGTCTTCAACTGTTCGCAGGAAACTGGCTGCCTGGGCCAAAGATGTTGGTCTGCAGACTAATCTGACCAAAATGAATCAGTACGTATGTGTAATGAAATTACAGCTTTATTTAGACATGCTCAAAATAGCTATTGTTCCTGTTTCCATCCTTGTGTTCTCTCTTTTTTACCAAACTGCTTTTTTTTTTTTTAATGTTATGATGACATTGTGTCTCATTTATTATTTGTTGGACAGATGTTGCCTTAAGTCATTACATAATAAGACCAAAGAGTCTACGTCAATTATCGCAGCTCTGTTAGGTTGTGCTTTGAGCTTAAAGTTAGAGGGAAAATGAAAAGTTAAAAGTTATTACAATTCATCCTGAGGGCAACATGTCTGCACAACATATTTGGCATCCATCTAAAATTTGTTATATTTCACTTAAAATCACAAATGTTCACCTCCTCTTGGTGCTAGAGGAAAAAGTCAGAGGAACACCATCATCATCTGGGTATCATGAATGTCTGTACACCATTTCATGACAATCCATCCAATAGTTGTTGAGATATTTCAGTGTGAAACAACATCCCTATATCCTAAGCTGCATGTTGTTGCTCAAAACTCTCACACTTGCTGTTTTGTGTCTGTCCTCAGAAGCGGAGCAGCTGGCCGAACGCCATTGAGCTACCAAATAGCCAAAAAGTTTGTGTTCAAAAAGGTGCGTAAGGCTCTGGGCCTGGACCGCTGCAGCAAGTGCTACACAGGAGCCGCTCCCATAACCAAAGACACGCTGGAGTTCTTCCTCAGCCTAGATATCCCTCTGTACGAGCTGTACGGCATGAGTGAGAGCACCGGACCTCACACAATCTCTGTCGCTGAAGCCTTCAAGCTCACCAGGTATACTATTCTTTTGACTTTCAATTTGATTTGACACAGAATGACCTGTACATTGACAAATAAGTGCTAACTCAAAGCACGTGGTGAATTCAGAAAATGTTGTTTTGTCCTGCAGTTGTGGTAAAGAGATCCCAGGGTGCAAGACGAAACTGCACAACCCAGACGAGGAGGGAAACGGTGAGATCTGCTTCTGGGGCCGTCACGTCTTCATGGGTTACCTCAACATGCCAGACAAGACGGAGGAGTCTGTCGATGCGGAGGGTTGGCTGCACTCAGGTGACCTGGGCAAACATGACCAAAACGGATTCCTCTACATCACCGGAAGAATTAAAGGTAATTATTCTATATTCCTTGTAGAAGAGAAAGATAAATACTTTGATTCTCCTTTACTGTCTCCAAATAAATATGGACTCAGTGTCCTGTTACAGGAATATAGATCTCTGTAAGCCTAGGAACATTTTTCTTTATCTGTAATCAACAAAGTATGTGACTTAATTGTGCGTGTGTGTGTCTTGGATTATTAGAGCTGATCATAACGGCAGGAGGAGAAAACATCCCTCCTGTTCCTATCGAGGATGCTGTGAAGGAGGCCGTGCCGCTGATTAGTAACGCCATGCTGATCGGAGACAAGAGGAAGTTTCTATCTATGCTGCTCACCATTAAGGTAAGTCTTAGAATCCGGGGCTGCAGTCGAAAAGTAATTTACTTTAGTAAATACCAGTTTGTGTGAGAAATGGCGTAAGCATTTTCTTTTGTGCATGTGTATCGTTTATATATCCGGCCCCTTGTGTAACCTTCCAGCAAGCTCTGTTCTGTTTGTGCACTTTAATCAAAGTTGAAGAGGAGGACAGCAGCCACCGTAATGAGAACAGAAACTGTATACATAAAGATAACACAGGATGTAACAGGCTGTTGAACAGAGAGAAGGGGATCAGATGGAGACTGAAGATATAACTTGTTAGGAACTCTTTATCTGAGCCTTGTAAACATCCTATCATTATACCTTTATCTACTATCAGAAAGAAACAATATAGATATCGTGTCTTAACTGATGAAAAGGAGCAGCATAAGAAAGTGAAGCGTTGGCTTTTTAGATGTTTCTTTTCAGATGCTGCCATCTAGAGGGCTTTAAGGAAATCATACCTCAATTCCAAAATGTATATGTATTAATGGTTTGAGTTGCATGGACAAGAATATATACACATATATTTGAAAAAATGTGAATATAATTATGTTTTTTTTCCTCTCCAGTGCCAGGTAAACCTAGAGTCAGGAGACCCAGAGGACGAGCTGACACCGGAAGCTATTGAGCTCTGCAGGAAGCTGGGCAGCAACACAACGCGAGTCTCTGAGATCGCAGGCGGCCGAGACCGAGTGATCCATGCGGCCGTTCAGAAGGGAATCAACAAAGTCAACGAGGAGGCAGCCTCCAACGCTCAGCGCATTCAGAAGTGGATCATTCTGGATCATGACTTCTCCCTTACAGGAGGAGAGCTGGGTGAGTGAGATGGGAACACAGGGTGTGCTAACTAGGGGATCTTTATTTTGCAGAAAGAGGACAGTTCACTCTGTAATTCTGTTAAACCAGCAGTGTGTGGTATTCATAATGGAGAGTCTAATGCTTCAAATAAACTTCCTGAACCCATTCTGATGAAAGGGCTTTTTCTAACTCAGTGGTTTCCAACCTTGTTTAGATTAATACAAAGTCTCACATGGTTCATGGCTCTATGGGTTGATAGGAGTACATTTTCTCCTCTGAAACTGTTTCCTTGACTTATTTATAGATCACTGGAGTGGTTGAACTTGATTATCAAAATAGTTGCCGATTCATTTTCAAACCTTCTCTCACTCAAGTGTGAAGACTTGTTACTATTCTTCATGTCAAAGACTTTGTCATATTAAATAGAATACCTGTGTTTTAGGACAAATACTCTTTTTGATATATTGATATAATATGTTGTAATAATGACATAATAATATGGGCCATTTTCACTGTTTTCTGCATAACAGTAGTAGTAGTAGTAGTAGTAGTAGTAGTAGTAGTAGTAGTAGTACATCTTAATACTGTATCAATAAAACGACCACATTATTAAGAGTCAAATTAATTCGACTAAATTAGAATAGCAGATTCTATGAGTGACTTACATTACTTACAAACTGACAATATGTCATATAGTAATAATCTGAAGGTTCAAGTTAAACCTCAGAAACAACGACCTCTAGTGGAGTGTAGATGACATCCACTGAACAAAGCAACTAGGTTTTAGACTAAATCATGTGAGCAGTTGAAACTAATCATGTCGCTTCTTAAAACAAGTGTTTAACAATCTGAATTCCTTACTTGTTCCGCAGGCCCTACCATGAAGCTGAAGAGGCCGGTGGTGGTGAAGATGTACAAGGAGCAGATTGAGAACTTTTATAAGGAGCTGGCGACTCCAACGACCCCCGACAACCCGCTGCCTCCTAAATAAAGCTGCTCATCGACCTGCAGGGAGATCCAGACTGTCTTGAGTTAACATGCAGACACACCAAAATTCATTAATCCAACCATTTTTCCCTTGTGCAGAAAATAAGAAGCCATTGTTAAATAGCTTTATGATTTTGTCAATAAGCTGAGGTGGACTATTTGGATTACTAGGCTGAACAGTAATATCCGATAAATGAAGTAGCAGCAGCTGTATGTAAGAAAAGTTGTTTATTTACTGCATTACTTGAGATAAGAGACAGGATCCAAAATAAGTTTATAGGATGTTTTTAAATCATTTTACTTATTAAACATGTTTTTCTTAATTTATTTTTGGTTTGCCAAAGTTTACATGGGCTAAATGAGCTTCAAAGAAGAACATTTCTAGCAAACACTCCATTTGTCATTCAGCAATCATATGCATGTTTACTGGCATTTGTCATGTATTTGGTGTCTTTTTTTTCCCGTCTTTGTCAGCTGGGTTTCCAAGAAAATAATAATTTATTTTGTACACGTTTTCTGCAGAGTTAGGTGCAGTTACAAAGGCATTGAAAACAATCTCATAACTAAGCATCCAAATCTTGTTTTTCATACTGTAAAACATGTCATTGAAGCCATATCTATGCCTTTTGTAATTGTAAAGTCAGACTCTGTTGTTCTGTATGCTGACGACTCATTGCAGACTATTACACAACTGCCTGTTCCTGTTGAAATGTTTCCAACAGTCCTTCTTGTGTGTAGATCTGCCATAATTTTCGGGAATATTGTAAATATGTTTTGCGTATATCATCATCTTTCAATTGTTTTGTTTTTTTATTGTTATTTTACAGTGGATTATTCAGCATCCCAGAATCCCATTGCTACATTTTTGTTCTGCACTCAAAGGAAAAAAAAAAAAAAAAAAAAAAAGAAATAATTTAGATTATATGTAGCTTTATGGCAAGTATATTAACAGGTCTGTTGCCATCCCTTATACAGATACACGTACAAATGCTTGAGGTTTTGATCCGGAGACTAAACGTCTTTAGCCTCCTTGAAGACATTTCGCACATCTTCAAGAAAAAGTTTTAAAAAGGAAGTAAAAGAGTTTGTTGGACTCCAAAGAGTTG